>NC_090440.1:1490608963-1490911681 GCF_031143425.1 Pleurodeles waltl | reverse complement strand
TCACCCCATCTTGGATTCCCCTAGGTCTCTAGTTTTCAGAAATTCACAGGTTTGGTAGGTTTCCCTCGGTGGCCCGGCTGAGCTAGAGGCCAAAATCTACAGGTAGGCACTTTGCAAAAAACACCTCTGTTTTCTTTCAAAAAATGTGATGTGTCCACGTTGCGTTTTGTGGCATTTCCTGTTGCGGGCGCTAGGCCTACCCACACAAGTGAGGTATCATTTTTATCGGGAGAATTGGGGGAATGCTGGGGTGGAAGGAAAATTTGTGGCTCCTCTCTGATTCCAGAACATTCTGTCACTGAAATGGTTGGAAAATGTGTTTTTTTAGCCAAATTTTGAGGTTTGCAAGGGATCCTGGGTAACAGAACCTGGTCAGAACCCCACAAGTCACCCCATCTTGGATTCCCCTAGGTCTCTAGTTTCCAGAAATGCACTGGTTTGGTAGGTTTCCCTCGGTGCCGGCTGAGCTAGAGGCCAAAATTTACGGGTAGGCACTTTGCAAAAAACACCTCTGTTTTCTTTCAAAAAATGTGATGTGTCCACGTTGCGTTTTGGGGCATTTCCTGTTGCGGGCGCTAGGACTACCCACACAAGTGAGGTATCATTTTTATCGGGAGACTTGAGGCAATGCTGGGTGGAAGGAAATCTGTGGCTCCTCTCTGATTCCAGAACTTTCTGTCAACAAAATGTGAGGAAAATTTGTTTTTTTTAGCCACATTTTGAGGTTTGCAAAGGATTCTGGGTAACAGAACCTGGTCAGAACCCCACAAGTCACCCCATCTTGGATTCCCCTAGGTCTCTAGTTTCCAGAAATGCACTGGTTTTGGTAGGGTTTCCCTCGGTGCCGGCTGAGCTAGACGCCAAAATCTACAGGTAGGCACTTTGCAAAAAACACTCTGTTTTCTTTCAAAAAACGTGATGTGTCCACGTTGCGTTTTGGGGCATTTCCCTGTTGCGGGGCACTAGGCCTACCCCACACAAGTGAGGTATCATTTTTATCGGGAGACTTGGGGGAATGCTGGGTGGAAGGAAATTTGTGGCTCCTCTCTGATTCCAGAACTTTCTGTCACTGAAATGGGTGGGAAAACGTGTTTTTTTAGCCAAATTTTGAGGTTTGCAAAGGATTCTGGGTAACAGAACCCTGGTCAGTGCCCCACAAGTCACCCCATCTTGGATTCCCCTAGGTCTCTAGTTTTCAGAAATGCACAGGTTTGGTAGGTTTTCCTCAGTGCCGGCTGAGCTAGAGGCCAAAATCTACGGGTAGGCACTTTGCAAAAAACACCTCTGTTTTCTTTCAAAAAATGTGATGTGTCCACGTTGCGTTTTGGGGCATTTCCTGTTGCGGGCGCTAGGCCTACCCACACAAGTGAGGTATCATTTTTATAGGGAGACTTGGGGGAATGCTGGGTGGAAGGAAATTTGTGGCTCCTCTCTGATTCCAGAACTTTCTGTCAACAAAATGTGAGGAAAATGTGTTTTTTTAGCCACATTTTGAGGTTTGCAAAGGATTCTGGGTAACAGAACCTGGTCAGAACCCCACAAGTCGCCCCATCTTGGATTCCCCTAGGTCTCTAGTTTTCAGAAATGCTTAGGTTTGGTAGGTTTCCCTAGGTGCTGGCTGAGCTAGAGGCCAAAATCTACAGGTAGGCACTTTGCAAAAAACACCTCTGTTTTCTTAAAAAAAAATGTGCTGTGCCGGCTGAGCTAGTGGCCAAAATATACAGGTAGGCACTTTGCAAAAAACACCTCTGTTTTCTTTAAAAAAATGTGATGTGTGCACGTTGCGTTTTGGGGTCATTTCCTGTCGCGGGCGCTAGGCCTACCCACACAAGTGAGGTATCATTTTTATCGGGAGACTTGGGGAACGCTGGGTGGAAGGACATTTTTGGCTCCTCTCAGATTCCACAACTTTCTGTCACTGAAATGAGTGGGAAAAACGTGTTTTTTAGCAAAATTTTGAGGTTTGCAAAGGATTCTGGGTAACAGAACCTGGTCAGAGCCCACAAGTCACCCCATCTTGGATTCCCCTAGGTCTCTAGTTTCCAGAAATGCACAGGTTTGGTAGGTTTCCCTCGGTGCCGGCTGAGCTAGAGGCCAAAATCTACAGGTAGGCACTTTGCAAAAAACACCTCTGTTTTCTTTAAAAAAATGTGATGTGTCCACGTTACGTTTTTGGGGCATTTCCTGTTGCGGGCGCTAGGCCTACCCACACAAGTGAGGTATCATTTTTATCGGGAGACTTGAGGCAATGCTGGGTGGAAGGAAATCTGTGGCTCCTCTCTGATTCCAGAACTTTCTGTCAACAAAATGTGAGGAAAATTTGTTTTTTTTAGCCACATTTTGAGGTTTGCAAAGGATTCTCGGTAACAGAACCTGGTCAGAACCCCACAAGTCACCCCATCTTGGATTCCCCTAGGTCTCTAGTTTCCAGAAATGCACTGGTTTGGTAGGTTTCCCTCGGTGCCGGCTGAGCTAGAGGCCAAAATCTACAGGTAGGCACTTTGCAAAAAACACCTCTGTTTTCTTTCAAAAAACGTGATGTGTCCACGTTGCGTTTTGGGGCATTTCCTGTTGCGGGGCACTAGGCCTACCCCACACAAGTGAGGTATCATTTTTATCGGGAGACTTGGGGGAATGCTGGGTGGAAGGAAATTTGTGGCTCCTCTCTGATTCCAGAACTTTCTGTCACTGAAATGGGTGGAAAACGTGTTTTTTTAGCCAAATTTTGAGGTTTGCAAAGGATTCTGGGTAACAGAACCTGGTCAGTGCCCCACAAGTCACCCCATCTTGGATTCCCCTAGGTCTCTAGTTTTCAGAAATGCACAGGTTTGGTAGGTTTTCCTCAGTGCCGGCTGAGCTAGAGGCCAAAATCTACGGGTAGGCACTTTGCAAAAAACACCTCTGTTTTCTTTCAAAAAATGTGATGTGTCCACGTTGCGTTTTGGGGCATTTCCTGTTGCGGGCGCTAGGCCTACCCACACAAGTGAGGTATCATTTTTATCGGGAGACTGGGGGAAAGCTGGGTGGAAGGAAATTTGTGGCTCCTCTCTGATTCCAGAACTTTCTGTCAACAAAATGTGAGGAAAATGTGTTTTTTTAGCCACATTTTGAGGTTTGCAAAGGATTCTGGGTAACAGAACCTGGTCAGAACCCCACAAGTCGCCCCATCTTGGATTCCCCTAGGTCTCTAGTTTTCAGAAATGCACAGGTTTGGTAGGATTCCCTTGGTGCCGGCTGAGCTAGAGGCCAAAATCTACAGGTAGGCACTTTGCAAAAAACACCTCTGTTTTCTTTAAAAAAATGTGATGTGTCCACGTTGCGTTTTGGGGCATTTCCTGTTGCGGGGCACTGGGCCTAACCACACAAGTGAGGTATAATTTTTATCGGGAGACTTGGGGGAATGCTGGGTGGATGGAAATTTGTGGCTCCTCTCTGATTCCAGAACTTTCTGTCACTGAAATGGATGGAAAACATGTTTTTTTAGCCAAATTTTGAGGTTTGCAAAGGATTCTGGGTAACAGAACCTGGTCAGAGCCCCACAAGTCACCCCATCTTGGATTCCCCTAGGTCTCTAGTTTTCAGAAATGCACAGGTTTGGTAGGTTTCCCTCGGTGCCGGCTGAGCTAGAGGCCAAAATCTACACGTAGGCACTTTGCAAAAAACACCTCTGTTTTCTTTCAAAAATGTGATGTGTCCACGTTGCGTTTTGGGGCATTTCCTGTTGCGGGCGCTAGGCCTACCCACACAAGTGAGGTATCATTTTTATCGGGAGACTTGGAGGAACGCTGCGTGGAAGGAAATTGTGGCTCGTCTCAGATTCCACAACTTTCTGTCACTGAAATGAGGGGAAAATGTGTTTTTTTAGCAAAATTTTGAGGTTTGCAAAGGATTCTGGGTAACAGATCCTGGTCAGAACCCACAAGTCACCCCATCTTGGATTCCCCTAGGTCTCTAGTTTTCAGAAATGCACAGGTTTGGTGGGATTCCCTCGGTGCCGGCAGAGCTAGAGGCCAAAATCTACAGGTAGGCACTTTGCAAAAAACACCTCTGTTTTCTTTCAAAAAATGTGATGTGTCCACGTTGCGTTTTGGGGCATTTCCTGTTGCGGGCGCTAGGCCTACCCACACAAGTGAGGTATCATTTTTATCGGGAGACTTGGGGGAATGCTGGGTGGAAGGAAATTTGTGGCTCCTCTCTGATTCCAGAACTTTCTGTCACTGAAATGGGTGGAAAACATGTTTTTTTTAGCCAAATTTTGAGGTTTGCAAAGGATTCCTGGGTAACAGAAACTGGTCAGAGCCCCACAAGTCACCCCATCTTGGATTCCCCTAGGTCTCTAGTTTTCAGAAATGCACAGGTTTGGTAGGTTTCCCTCAGTGCCGGCTGAGCTAGAGGCCAAAATCTACAGGTAGGCACTTTGCAAAAAACACCTCTGTTTTCTTTCAAAAAATGTGATGTGTCCACGTTGCGTTTTGCGGCATTTCCTGTTGCGGGCGCTAGGCCTACCCACACAAGTGAGGTATCATTTTTATCGGGAGAATTGGGGGAATGCTGGGTGGAAGGAAATTTGTGGCTCCTCTCTGATTCCAGAACTTTCTGTCACTGAAATGGTTGGAAAACGTGTTTTTTTAGCCAAATTTTGAGGTTTGCAAGGGATTCTGGGTAACAGAACCTGGTCAGAACCCCACAAGTCACCCCATCTTGGATTCCCCTAGGTCTCTAGTTTCCAGAAATGCACTGGTTTGGTAGGTTTCCCTCGGTGCCGGCTGAGCTAGAGGCCAAAATTTACGGGTAGGCACTTTGCAAAAAAACACCTCTGTTTTCTTTCAAAAAATGTGATGTGTCCACGTTGCGTTTTGGGGCATTTCCAGTTGCGGGCGCTAGGACTACCCACACAAGTGAGGTATCATTTTATCGGGAGACTTGAGGCAATGCTGGGTGGAAGGAAATCTGTGGCTCCTCTCTGATTCCAGAACTTTCTGTCAACAAAATGTGAGGAAAATTTGTTTTTTTTAGCCACATTTTGAGGTTTGCAAAGGATTCTGGGTAACAGAACCTGGTCAGAACCCCACAAGTCACCCCATCTTGGATTCCCCTAGGTCTCTAGTTTCCAGAAATGCACTGGTTTGGTAGGTTTCCCTCGGTGCCGGCTGAGCTAGAGGCCAAATCTACAGGTAGGCACTTTGCAAAAAACACCTCTGTTTTCTTAAAAAAAACGTGATGTGTCCACGTTGCGTTTTGGGGCATTTCCTGTTGCGGGCACTAGGACTACCCACACAAGTGAGTATCATTTTTAATCGGGAGACTTGGGGGAATGTTGGGTGGAAGGAAATTTGTGGCTCCTCTCTGATTCCAGAACTTTCTGTCACTGAAATGGGTGGAAAACGTGTTTTTTTTAGCCAAATTTTGAGGTTTGCAAAGGATTCTGGGTAACAGAACCTGGTCAGTGCCCCACAAGTCACCCATCTTGGATTCCCCTAGGTCTCTAGTTTTCAGAAATGCACAGGTTTGGTAGGTTTTCCTCAGTGCCGGCTGAGCTAGAGGCCAAAATCTACGGGTAGGCACTTTGCAAAAAACACCTCTGTTTTCTTTCAAAAAAATGTGATGTGTCCACGTTGCGTTTTGGGGCATTTCCTGTTGCGGGCGCTAGGCCTACCCACACAAGTGATGTATCATTTTTATAGGGAGACTTGGGGGAATGCTGGGTGGAAGGAAATTTGTGGCTCCTCTCTGATTCCAGAACTTTCTGTCAACAAAATGGGAGGAAAATGTGTTTTTTTAGCCACATTTTGAGGTTTGCAAAGGATTCTGGGTAACAGAACCTGGTCAGAACCCCACAAGTCGCCCCATCTTGGATTCCCCTAGGTCTCTAGTTTTCAGAAATGCTTAGGTTTGGTAGGTTTCCCTAGGTGCTGGCTGAGCTAGAGGCCAAAATCTACAGGTAGGCACTTTGCAAAAAACACCTCTGTTTTCTTAAAAAAAATGTGATGTGCCGGCTGAGCTAGTGGCCAAAATATACAGGTAGGCACTTTGCAAAAAACACCTCTGTTTTCTTTAAAAAAATGTGATGTGTGCACGTTGCGTTTTGGGTCATTTCCTGTCGCAGGCGCTAGGCCTACCCACACAAGTGAGGTATCATTTTTATCGGGAGACTTGGGGGAACGCTGGGTGGAAGGAAATTTTTGGCTCCTCTCAGATTCCACAACTTTCTGTCACTGAAATGAGTGGAAAACGTGTTTTTTTAGCAAAATTTTGAGGTTTGCAAAGGATTCTGGGTAACAGAACCTGGTCAGAACCCCACAAGTCACCCCATCTTGGATTCCCCTAGGTCTCTAGTTTCCAGAAATGCACTGGTTTGGTAGGTTTCCCTCGGTGCCGGCTGAGCTAGAGGCCAAAATCTACAGGTAGGAACTTTGCAAAAAACACCTCTGTTTTCTTAAAAAAACGTGATGTGTCCACGTTGCGTTTTGGGGCATTTCCTGTTGCGGGCACTAGGCCTACCCACACAAGTGAGGTATCATTTTTATCGGGAGACTTGGGGGAATGCTGGGTGGAAGGAAATTTGTGGCTCCTCTCTGATTCCAGAACTTTCTGTCACTGAAATGGGTGGAAAACGTGTTTTTTTAGCCAAATTTGAGGTTTGCAAAGGATTCTGGGTAACAGAACCTGGTCAGAGCCCCACAAGTCACCCCATCTTGGATTCCCCTAGGTCTCTAGTTTTCAGAAATGCACAGGTTTGGTAGGTTTCCCTCGGTGCCGGCTGAGCTAGAGGCCAAAATCTACAGGTAGGCACTTTGCAAAAAACACCTCTGTTTCTTTCAAAAAATGTGATGTGTCCACGTTGCGTTTTGCGGCATTTCCTGTTGCGGGAGCTAGGCCTACCCACACAAGTGAGGTATCATTTTTATCGGGAGAATTGGGGGAATGCTGGGTGGAAGGAAATTTGTGGCTCCTCTCTGATTCCAGAACTTTCTGTCACTGAAATGGTTGGAAAACGTGTTTTTTTAGCCAAATTTTGAGGTTTGCAAGGGATTCTGGGTAACAGAACCTGGTCAGAACCCCACAAGTCACCCCATCTTGGATTCCCCTAGGTCTCTAGTTTCCAGAAATGCACTGGTTTGGTAGGTTTCCCTCGGTGCCGGCTGAGCTAGAGGCCAAAATTTACGGGTAGGCACTTTGCAAAAAACACCTCTGTTTTCTTTCAAAAAATGTGATGTGTCCACGTTGCGTTTTGGGGCATTTCCTGTTGCGGGCGCTAGGACTACCCACACAAGTGAGGTATCATTTTTATCGGGAGACTTGAGGCAATGCTGGGTGGAAGGAAATCTGTGGCTCCTCTCTGATTCCAGAACTTTCTGTCAACAAAATGTGAGGAAAATTTGTTTTTTTTAGCCACATTTTGAGGTTTGCAAAGGATTCTGGGTAACAGAACCTGGTCAGAACCCCACAAGTCACCCCATCTTGGATTCCCCTAGGTCTCTAGTTTCCAGAAATGCACTGGTTTGGTAGGTTTCCCTCGGTGCCGGCTGAGCTAGAGGCCAAAATCTACAGGTAGGCACTTTGCAAAAAACACCTCTGTTTTCTTAAAAAAAACGTGATGTGTCCACGTTGCGTTTTGGGGCATTTCCTGTTGCGGGCACTAGGCCTACCCACACAAGTGAGGTATCATTTTTATCGGGAGACTTGGGGGAATGCTGGGTGGAAGGAAATTTGTGGCTCCTCTCTGATTCCAGAACTTTCTGTCACTGAAATGGGTGGAAAACGTGTTTTTTTAGTCAAATTTTGAGGTTTGCAAAGGATTCTGGGTAACAGAACCTGGTCAGTGCCCCACAAGTCACCCCATCTTGGATTCCCCTAGGTCTCTAGTTTTCAGAAATTCACAGGTTTGGTAGGTTTCCCTCGGTGCCGGCTGAGCTAGAGGCCAAAATCTACAGGTAGGCACTTTGCAAAAAACACCTCTGTTTTCTTTCAAAAAATGTGATGTGTCCACGTTGCGTTTTGTGGCATTTCCTGTTGCGGGCGCTAGGCCTACCCACACAAGTGAGGTATCATTTTTATCGGGAGAATTGGGGGAATGCTGGGTGGAAGGAAATTTGTGGCTCCTCTCTGATTCCAGAACATTCTGTCACTGAAATGGTTGGAAAATGTGTTTTTTTAGCCAAATTTTGAGGTTTGCAAGGGATCCTGGGTAACAGAACCTGGTCAGAACCCCACAAGTCACCCCATCTTGGATTCCCCTAGGTCTCTAGTTTCCAGAAATGCACTGGTTTGGTAGGTTTCCCTCGGTGCCGGCTGAGCTAGAGGCCAAAATTTACGGGTAGGCACTTTGCAAAAAACACCTCTGTTTTCTTTCAAAAAATGTGATGTGTCCACGTTGCGTTTTGGGGCATTTCCTGTTGCGGGCGCTAGGACTACCCACACAAGTGAGGTATCATTTTTATCGGGAGACTTGAGGCAATGCTGGGTGGAAGGAAATCTGTGGCTCCTCTCTGATTCCAGAACTTTCTGTCAACAAAATGTGAGGAAAATTTGTTTTTTTAGCCACATTTTGAGGTTTGCAAAGGATTCTGGGTAACAGAACCTGGTCAGAACCCCACAAGTCACCCCATCTTGGATTCCCCTAGGTCTCTAGTTTCCAGAAATGCACTGGTTTGGTAGGTTTCCCTCGGTGCCGGCTGAGCTAGACGCCAAAATCTACAGGTAGGCACTTTGCAAAAAACACCTCTGTTTTCTTTCAAAAAACGTGATGTGTCCACGTTGCGTTTTGGGGCATTTCCTGTTGCGGGCACTAGGCCTACCCACACAAGTGAGGTATCATTTTTATCGGGAGACTTGGGGGAATGCTGGGTGGAAGGAAATTTGTGGCTCCTCTCTGATTCCAGAACTTTCTGTCACTGAAATGGGTGGAAAACGTGTTTTTTTAGCCAAATTTTGAGGTTTGCAAAGGATTCTGGGTAACAGAACCTGGTCAGTGCCCCACAAGTCACCCCATCTTGGATTCCCCTAGGTCTCTAGTTTTCAGAAATGCACAGGTTTGGTAGGTTTTCCTCAGTGCCGGCTGAGCTAGAGGCCAAAATCTACGGGTAGGCACTTTGCAAAAAACACCTCTGTTTTCTTTCAAAAAATGTGATGTGTCCACGTTGCGTTTTGGGGCATTTCCTGTTGCGGGCGCTAGGCCTACCCACACAAGTGAGGTATCATTTTTATAGGGAGACTTGGGGGAATGCTGGGTGGAAGGAAATTTGTGGCTCCTCTCTGATTCCAGAACTTTCTGTCAACAAAATGTGAGGAAAATGTGTTTTTTTAGCCACATTTTGAGGTTTGCAAAGGATTCTGGGTAACAGAACCTGGTCAGAACCCCACAAGTCGCCCCATCTTGGATTCCCCTAGGTCTCTAGTTTTCAGAAATGCTTAGGTTTGGTAGGTTTCCCTAGGTGCTGGCTGAGCTAGAGGCCAAAATCTACAGGTAGGCACTTTGCAAAAAACACCTCTGTTTTCTTAAAAAAAATGTGCTGTGCCGGCTGAGCTAGTGGCCAAAATATACAGGTAGGCACTTTGCAAAAAACACCTCTGTTTTCTTTAAAAAAATGTGATGTGTGCACGTTGCGTTTTGGGTCATTTCCTGTCGCGGGCGCTAGGCCTACCCACACAAGTGAGGTATCATTTTTATCGGGAGACTTGGGGGAACGCTGGGTGGAAGGACATTTTTGGCTCCTCTCAGATTCCACAACTTTCTGTCACTGAAATGAGTGGAAAACGTGTTTTTTTAGCAAAATTTTGAGGTTTGCAAAGGATTCTGGGTAACAGAACCTGGTCAGAGCCCCACAAGTCACCCCATCTTGGATTCCCCTAGGTCTCTAGTTTCCAGAAATGCACAGGTTTGGTAGGTTTCCCTCGGTGCCGGCTGAGCTAGAGGCCAAAATCTACAGGTAGGCACTTTGCAAAAAACACCTCTGTTTTCTTTAAAAAAATGTGATGTGTCCACGTTACGTTTTGGGGCATTTCCTGTTGCGGGCGCTAGGCCTACCCACACAAGTGAGGTATCATTTTTATCGGGAGACTTGAGGCAATGCTGGGTGGAAGGAAATCTGTGGCTCCTCTCTGATTCCAGAACTTTCTGTCAACAAAATGTGAGGAAAATTTGTTTTTTTAGCCACATTTTGAGGTTTGCAAAGGATTCTCGGTAACAGAACCTGGTCAGAACCCCACAAGTCACCCCATCTTGGATTCCCCTAGGTCTCTAGTTTCCAGAAATGCACTGGTTTGGTAGGTTTCCCTCGGTGCCGGCTGAGCTAGAGGCCAAAATCTACAGGTAGGCACTTTGCAAAAAACACCTCTGTTTTCTTTCAAAAAACGTGATGTGTCCACGTTGCGTTTTGGGGCATTTCCTGTTGCGGGCACTAGGCCTACCCACACAAGTGAGGTATCATTTTTATCGGGAGACTTGGGGGAATGCTGGGTGGAAGGAAATTTGTGGCTCCTCTCTGATTCCAGAACTTTCTGTCACTGAAATGGGTGGAAAACGTGTTTTTTTAGCCAAATTTTGAGGTTTGCAAAGGATTCTGGGTAACAGAACCTGGTCAGTGCCCCACAAGTCACCCCATCTTGGATTCCCCTAGGTCTCTAGTTTTCAGAAATGCACAGGTTTGGTAGGTTTTCCTCAGTGCCGGCTGAGCTAGAGGCCAAAATCTACGGGTAGGCACTTTGCAAAAAACACCTCTGTTTTCTTTCAAAAAATGTGATGTGTCCACGTTGCGTTTTGGGGCATTTCCTGTTGCGGGCGCTAGGCCTACCCACACAAGTGAGGTATCATTTTTATCGGGAGACTGGGGGAAAGCTGGGTGGAAGGAAATTTGTGGCTCCTCTCTGATTCCAGAACTTTCTGTCAACAAAATGTGAGGAAAATGTGTTTTTTTAGCCACATTTTGAGGTTTGCAAAGGATTCTGGGTAACAGAACCTGGTCAGAACCCCACAAGTCGCCCCATCTTGGATTCCCCTAGGTCTCTAGTTTTCAGAAATGCACAGGTTTGGTAGGATTCCCTTGGTGCCGGCTGAGCTAGAGGCCAAAATCTACAGGTAGGCACTTTGCAAAAAACACCTCTGTTTTCTTTAAAAAAATGTGATGTGTCCACGTTGCGTTTTGGGGCATTTCCTGTTGCGGGCACTGGGCCTAACCACACAAGTGAGGTATAATTTTTATCGGGAGACTTGGGGGAATGCTGGGTGGATGGAAATTTGTGGCTCCTCTCTGATTCCAGAACTTTCTGTCACTGAAATGGATGGAAAACATGTTTTTTTAGCCAAATTTTGAGGTTTGCAAAGGATTCTGGGTAACAGAACCTGGTCAGAGCCCCACAAGTCACCCCATCTTGGATTCCCCTAGGTCTCTAGTTTTCAGAAATGCACAGGTTTGGTAGGTTTCCCTCGGTGCCGGCTGAGCTAGAGGCCAAAATCTACACGTAGGCACTTTGCAAAAAACACCTCTGTTTTCTTTCAAAAAATGTGATGTGTCCACGTTGCGTTTTGGGGCATTTCCTGTTGCGGGCGCTAGGCCTACCCACACAAGTGAGGTATCATTTTTATCGGGAGACTTGGAGGAACGCTGCGTGGAAGGAAATTTGTGGCTCGTCTCAGATTCCACAACTTTCTGTCACTGAAATGAGGGGAAAATGTGTTTTTTTAGCAAAATTTTGAGGTTTGCAAAGGATTCTGGGTAACAGATCCTGGTCAGAACCCCACAAGTCACCCCATCTTGGATTCCCCTAGGTCTCTAGTTTTCAGAAATGCACAGGTTTGGTGGGATTCCCTCGGTGCCGGCAGAGCTAGAGGCCAAAATCTACAGGTAGGCACTTTGCAAAAAACACCTCTGTTTTCTTTCAAAAAATGTGATGTGTCCACGTTGCGTTTTGGGGCATTTCCTGTTGCGGGCGCTAGGCCTACCCACACAAGTGAGGTATCATTTTTATCGGGAGACTTGGGGGAATGCTGGGTGGAAGGAAATTTGTGGCTCCTCTCTGATTCCAGAACTTTCTGTCACTGAAATGGGTGGAAAACATGTTTTTTTAGCCAAATTTTGAGGTTTGCAAAGGATTCTGGGTAACAGAAACTGGTCAGAGCCCCACAAGTCACCCCATCTTGGATTCCCCTAGGTCTCTAGTTTTCAGAAATGCACAGGTTTGGTAGGTTTCCCTCAGTGCCGGCTGAGCTAGAGGCCAAAATCTACAGGTAGGCACTTTGCAAAAAACACCTCTGTTTTCTTTCAAAAAATGTGATGTGTCCACGTTGCGTTTTGCGGCATTTCCTGTTGCGGGCGCTAGGCCTACCCACACAAGTGAGGTATCATTTTTATCGGGAGAATTGGGGGAATGCTGGGTGGAAGGAAATTTGTGGCTCCTCTCTGATTCCAGAACTTTCTGTCACTGAAATGGTTGGAAAACGTGTTTTTTTAGCCAAATTTTGAGGTTTGCAAGGGATTCTGGGTAACAGAACCTGGTCAGAACCCCACAAGTCACCCCATCTTGGATTCCCCTAGGTCTCTAGTTTCCAGAAATGCACTGGTTTGGTAGGTTTCCCTCGGTGCCGGCTGAGCTAGAGGCCAAAATTTACGGGTAGGCACTTTGCAAAAAAACACCTCTGTTTTCTTTCAAAAAATGTGATGTGTCCACGTTGCGTTTTGGGGCATTTCCTGTTGCGGGCGCTAGGACTACCCACACAAGTGAGGTATCATTTTTATCGGGAGACTTGAGGCAATGCTGGGTGGAAGGAAATCTGTGGCTCCTCTCTGATTCCAGAACTTTCTGTCAACAAAATGTGAGGAAAATTTGTTTTTTTAGCCACATTTTGAGGTTTGCAAAGGATTCTGGGTAACAGAACCTGGTCAGAACCCCACAAGTCACCCCATCTTGGATTCCCCTAGGTCTCTAGTTTCCAGAAATGCACTGGTTTGGTAGGTTTCCCTCGGTGCCGGCTGAGCTAGAGGCCAAAATCTACAGGTAGGCACTTTGCAAAAAACACCTCTGTTTTCTTAAAAAAAACGTGATGTGTCCACGTTGCGTTTTGGGGCATTTCCTGTTGCGGGCACTAGGCCTACCCACACAAGTGAGGTATCATTTTTATCGGGAGACTTGGGGGAATGCTGGGTGGAAGGAAATTTGTGGCTCCTCTCTGATTCCAGAACTTTCTGTCACTGAAATGGGTGGAAAACGTGTTTTTTTAGCCAAATTTTGAGGTTTGCAAAGGATTCTGGGTAACAGAACCTGGTCAGTGCCCCACAAGTCACCCCATCTTGGATTCCCCTAGGTCTCTAGTTTTCAGAAATGCACAGGTTTGGTAGGTTTCCCTCGGTGCCGGCTGAGCTAGAGGCCAAAATCTACAGGTAGGCACTTTGCAAAAAACACCTCTGTTTTCTTTCAAAAAATGTGATGTGTCCACGTTGCGTTTTGCGGCATTTCCTGTTGCGGGCGTTAGGCCTACCCACACAAGTGAGGTATCATTTTTATCGGGAAAATTGGGGGAATGCTGGGTGGAAGGAAATTTGTGGCTCCTCTCTGATTCCAGAACTTTCTGTCACTGAAATGGTTGGAAAACGTGTTTTTTTAGCCAAATTTTGAGGTTTGCAAGGGATTCTGGGTAACAGAACCTGGTCAGAACCCCACAAGTCACCCCATCTTGGATTCCCCTAGGTCTCTAGTTTCCAGAAATGCACTGGTTTGGTAGGTTTCCCTCGGTGCCGGCTGAGCTAGAGGCCAAAATTTACGGGAAGGCACTTTGCAAAAAACACCTCTGTTTTCTTTCAAAAAATGTGATGTGTCCACGTTGCGTTTTGGGGCATTTCCTGTTGCGGGCGCTAGGACTACCCACACAAGTGAGGTATCATTTTTATCGGGAGACTTGAGGCAATGCTGGGTGGAAGGAAATCTGTGGCTCCTCTCTGATTCCAGAACTTTCTGTCAACAAAATGTGAGGAAAATTTGTTTTTTTAGCCACATTTTGAGGTTTGCAAAGGATTCTGGGTAACAGAACCTGGTCAGAACCCCACAAGTCACCCCATCTTGGATTCCCCTAGGTCTCTAGTTTCCAGAAATGCACTGGTTTGGTAGGTTTCCCTCGGTGCCGGCTGAGCTAGAGGCCAAAATCTACAGGTAGGCACTTTGCAAAAAACACCTCTGTTTTCTTAAAAAAAACGTGATGTGTCCACGTTGCGTTTTGGGGCATTTCCTGTTGCGGGCACTAGGCCTACCCACACAAGTGAGGTATCATTTTTATCGGGAGACTTGGGGGAATGCTGGGTGGAAGGAAATTTGTGGCTCCTCTCTGATTCCAGAACTTTCTGTCACTGAAATGGGTGGAAAACGTGTTTTTTTAGCCAAATTTTGAGGTTTGCAAAGGATTCTGGGTAACAGAACCTGGTCAGTGCCCCACAAGTCACCCCATCTTGGATTCCCCTAGGTCTCTAGTTTTCAGAAATGCTTAGGTTTGGTAGGTTTTCCTCAGTGCCGGCTGAGCTAGAGGCCAAAATCTACGGGTAGGCACTTTGCAAAAAACACCTCTGTTTTCTTTCAAAAAATGTGATGTGTCCACGTTGCATTTTGGGGCATTTCCTGTTGCGGGCGCTAGGCCTACCCACACAAGTGAGGTATCATTTTTATAGGGAGACTTGGGGGAATGCTGGGTGGAAGGAAATTTGTGGCTCCTCTCTGATTCCAGAACTTTCTGTCAACAAAATGTGAGGAAAATGTGTTTTTTTAGCCACATTTTGAGGTTTGCAAAGGATTCTGGGTAACAGAACCTGGTCAGAACCCCACAAGTCGCCCCATCTTGGATTCCCCTAGGTCTCTAGTTTTCAGAAATGCTTAGGTTTGGTAGGTTTCCCTAGGTGCTGGCTGAGCTAGAGGCCAAAATCTACAGGTAGGCACTTTGCAAAAAACACCTCTGTTTTCTTAAAAAAAATGTGATGTGCCGGCTGAGCTAGTGGCCAAAATATACAGGTAGGCACTTTGCAAAAAACACCTCTGTTTTCTTTAAAAAAATGTGATGTGTGCACGTTGCGTTTTGGGTCATTTCCTGTCGCGGGCGCTAGGCCTACCCACACAAGTGAGGTATCATTTTTATCGGGAGACTTGGGGGAACGCTGGGTGGAAGGAAATTTTTGGCTCCTCTCAGATTCCACAACTTTCTGTCACTGAAATGAGTGGAAAACGTGTTTTTTTAGCAACATTTTGAGGTTTGCAAAGGATTCTGGGTAACAGAACCTGGTCAGAGCCCCACAAGTCACCCCATCTTGGATTCCCCTAGGTCTCTAGTTTCCAGAAATGCACAGGTTTGGTAGGTTTCCCTCGGTGCCGGCTGAGCTAGAGACCAAAATCTACAGGTAGGCACTTTGCAAAAAACACCTCTGTTTTCTTTAAAAAAATGTGATGTGTCCACGTTGCGTTTTGGGGCATTTCCTGTTGCGGGCGCTAGGCCTACCCACACAAGTGAGGTATCATTTTTATCGGGAGACTTGAGGCAATGCTGGGTGGAAGGAAATCTGTGGCTCCTCTCTGATTCCAGAACTTTCTGTCAACAAAATGTGAGGAAAATTTGTTTTTTTAGCCACATTTTGAGGTTTGCAAAGGATTCTGGGTAACAGAACCTGGTCAGAACCCCACAAGTCACCCCATCTTGGATTCCCCTAGGTCTCTAGTTTCCAGAAATGCACTGGTTTGGTAGGTTTCCCTCGGTGCCGGCTGAGCTAGAGGCCAAAATCTACAGGTAGGCACATTGCAAAAAACACCTCTGTTTTCTTAAAAAAAACGTGATGTGTCCACGTTGCGTTTTGGGGCATTTCCTGTTGCGGGCACTAGGCCTACCCACACAAGTGAGGTATCATTTTTATCGGGAGACTTGGGGGAATGCTGGGTGGAAGGAAATTTGCGGCTCCTCTCTGATTCCAGAACTTTCTGTCACTGAAATGGGTGGAAAACGTGTTTTTTTAGCCAAATTTTGAGGTTTGCAAAGGATTCTGGGTAACAGAACCTGGTCAGAGCCCCACAAGTCACCCCATCTTGGATTCCCCTAGGTCTCTAGTTTTCAGAAATGCACAGGTTTGGTAGGTTTCCCTCGGTGCCGGCTGAGCTAGAGGCCAAAATCTACAGGTAGGCACTTTGCAAAAAACACCTCTGTTTTCTTTCAAAAAATGTGATGTGTCCACGTTGCGTTTTGCTGCATTTCCTGTTGCGGGCGCTAGGCCTACCCACACAAGTGAGGTATCATTTTTATCGGGAGAATTGGGGGAATGCTGGGTGGAAGGAAATTTGTGGCTCCTCTCTGATTCCAGAACTTTCTGTCACTGAAATGGTTGGAAAACGTGTTTTTTTAGCCAAATTTTGAGGTTTGCAAGGGATTCTGGGTAACAGAACCTGGTCAGAACCCCACAAGTCACCCCATCTTGGATTCCCCTAGGTCTCTAGTTTCCAGAAATGCACTGGTTTGGTAGGTTTCCCTCGGTGCCGGCTGAGCTAGAGGCCAAAATTTACGGGTAGGCACTTTGCAAAAAACACCTCTGTTTTCTTTCAAAAAATGTGATGTGTCCACGTTGCGTTTTGGGGCATTTCCTGTTGCGGGCGCTAGGACTACCCACACAAGTGAGGTATCATTTTTATCGGGAGACTTGAGGCAATGCTGGGTGGAAGGAAATCTGTGGCTCCTCTCTGATTCCAGAACTTTCTGTCAACAAAATGTGAGGAAAATTTGTTTTTTTAGCCACATTTTGAGGTTTGCAAAGGATTCTGGGTAACAGAACCTGGTCAGAACCCCACAAGTCACCCCATCTTGGATTCCCCTAGGTCTCTAGTTTCCAGAAATGCACTGGTTTGGTAGGTTTCCCTCGGTGCCCGGCTGAGCTAGAGGCCAAAATCTACAGGTAGGCACTTTGCAAAAAACACCTCTGTTTTCTTAAAAAAAACGTGATGTGTCCACGTTGCGTTTTGGGGCATTTCCTGTTGCGGGCACTAGGCCTACCCACACAAGTGAGGTATCATTTTTATCGGGAGACTTGGGGGAATGCTGGGTGGAAGGAAATTTGTGGCTCCTCTCTGATTCCAGAACTTTCTGTCACTGAAATGGGTGGAAAACGTGTTTTTTTAGCCAAATTTTGAGGTTTGCAAAGGATTCTGGGTAACAGAACCTGGTCAGTGCCCCACAAGTCACCCCATCTTGGATTCCCCTAGGTCTCTAGTTTTCAGAAATGCACAGGTTTGGTAGGTTTCCCTCGGTGCCGGCTGAGCTAGAGGCCAAAATCTACAGGTAGGCACTTTGCAAAAAACACCTCTGTTTTCTTTCAAAAAATGTGATGTGTCCACGTTGCGTTTTGCGGCATTTCCTGTTGCGGGCGCTAGGCCTACCCACACAAGTGAGGTATCATTTTTATCGGGAGAATTGGGGGAATGCTGGGTGGAAGGAAATTTGTGGCTCCTCTCTGATTCCAGAACTTTCTGTCACTGAAATGGTTGGAAAACGTGTTTTTTTAGCCAAATTTTGAGGTTTGCAAGGGATTCTGGGTAACAGAACCTGGTCAGAACCCCACAAGTCACCCCATCTTGGATTCCCCTAGGTCTCTAGTTTCCAGAAATGCACTGGTTTGGTAGGTTTCCCTCGGTGCCGGCTGAGCTAGAGGCCAAAATTTACGGGTAGGCACTTTGCAAAAAACACCTCTGTTTTCTTTCAAAAAATGTGATGTGTCCACGTTGCGTTTTGGGGCATTTCCTGTTGCGGGCGCTAGGACTACCCACACAAGTGAGGTATCATTTTTATCGGGAGACTTGAGGCAATGCTGGGTGGAAGGAAATCTGTGGCTCCTCTCTGATTCCAGAACTTTCTGTCAACAAAATGTGAGGAAAATTTGTTTTTTTAGCCACATTTTGAGGTTTGCAAAGGATTCTGGGTAACAGAACCTGGTCAGAACCCCACAAGTCACCCCATCTTGGATTCCCCTAGGTCTCTAGTTTCCAGAAATGCACTGGTTTGGTAGGTTTCCCTCGGTGCCGGCTGAGCTAGAGGCCAAAATCTACAGGTAGGCACTTTGCAAAAAACACCTCTGTTTTCTTAAAAAAAACGTGATGTGTCCACGTTGCGTTTTGGGGCATTTCCTGTTGCGGGCACTAGGACTACCCACACAAGTGAGGTATCATTTTTATCGGGAGACTTGGGGGAATGTTGGGTGGAAGGAAATTTGTGGCTCCTCTCTGATTCCAGAACTTTCTGTCACTGAAATGGGTGGAAAACGTGTTTTTTTTAGCCAAATTTTGAGGTTTGCAAAGGATTCTGGGTAACAGAACCTGGTCAGTGCCCCACAAGTCACCCCATCTTGGATTCCCCTAGGTCTCTAGTTTTCAGAAATGCACAGGTTTGGTAGGTTTTCCTCAGTGCCGGCTGAGCTAGAGGCCAAAATCTACGGGTAGGCACTTTGCAAAAAACACCTCTGTTTTCTTTCAAAAAATGTGATGTGTCCACGTTGCGTTTTGGGGCATTTCCTGTTGCGGGCGCTAGGCCTACCCACACAAGTGATGTATCATTTTTATAGGGAGACTTGGGGGAATGCTGGGTGGAAGGAAATTTGTGGCTCCTCTCTGATTCCAGAACTTTCTGTCAACAAAATGGGAGGAAAATGTGTTTTTTTAGCCACATTTTGAGGTTTGCAAAGGATTCTGGGTAACAGAACCTGGTCAGAACCCCACAAGTCGCCCCATCTTGGATTCCCCTAGGTCTCTAGTTTTCAGAAATGCTTAGGTTTGGTAGGTTTCCCTAGGTGCTGGCTGAGCTAGAGGCCAAAATCTACAGGTAGGCACTTTGCAAAAAACACCTCTGTTTTCTTAAAAAAAATGTGATGTGCCGGCTGAGCTAGTGGCCAAAATATACAGGTAGGCACTTTGCAAAAAACACCTCTGTTTTCTTTAAAAAAATGTGATGTGTGCACGTTGCGTTTTGGGTCATTTCCTGTCGCAGGCGCTAGGCCTACCCACACAAGTGAGGTATCATTTTTATCGGGAGACTTGGGGGAACGCTGGGTGGAAGGAAATTTTTGGCTCCTCTCAGATTCCACAACTTTCTGTCACTGAAATGAGTGGAAAACGTGTTTTTTTAGCAAAATTTTGAGGTTTGCAAAGGATTCTGGGTAACAGAACCTGGTCAGAACCCCACAAGTCACCCCATCTTGGATTCCCCTAGGTCTCTAGTTTCCAGAAATGCACTGGTTTGGTAGGTTTCCCTCGGTGCCGGCTGAGCTAGAGGCCAAAATCTACAGGTAGGCACTTTGCAAAAAACACCTCTGTTTTCTTAAAAAAACGTGATGTGTCCACGTTGCGTTTTGGGGCATTTCCTGTTGCGGGCACTAGGCCTACCCACACAAGTGAGGTATCATTTTTATCGGGAGACTTGGGGGAATGCTGGGTGGAAGGAAATTTGTGGCTCCTCTCTGATTCCAGAACTTTCTGTCACTGAAATGGGTGGAAAACGTGTTTTTTTAGCCAAATTTTGAGGTTTGCAAAGGATTCTGGGTAACAGAACCTGGTCAGAGCCCCACAAGTCACCCCATCTTGGATTCCCCTAGGTCTCTAGTTTTCAGAAATGCACAGGTTTGGTAGGTTTCCCTCGGTGCCGGCTGAGCTAGAGGCCAAAATCTACAGGTAGGCACTTTGCAAAAAACACCTCTGTTTCTTTCAAAAAATGTGATGTGTCCACGTTGCGTTTTGCGGCATTTCCTGTTGCGGGAGCTAGGCCTACCCACACAAGTGAGGTATCATTTTTATCGGGAGAATTGGGGGAATGCTGGGTGGAAGGAAATTTGTGGCTCCTCTCTGATTCCAGAACTTTCTGTCACTGAAATGGTTGGAAAACGTGTTTTTTTAGCCAAATTTTGAGGTTTGCAAGGGATTCTGGGTATCAGAACATGGTCAGAACCCCACAAGTCACCCCATCTTGGATTCCCCTAGGTCTCTAGTTTCCAGAAATGCACTGGTTTGGTAGGTTTCCCTCGGTGCCGGCTGAGCTAGAGGCCAAAATTTACGGGTAGGCACTTTGCAAAAAACACCTCTGTTTTCTTTCAAAAAATGTGATGTGTCCACGTTGCGTTTTGGGGCATTTCCTGTTGCGGGCGCTAGGACTACCCACACAAGTGAGGTATCATTTTTATCGGGAGACTTGAGGCAATGCTGGGTGGAAGGAAATCTGTGGCTCCTCTCTGATTCCAGAACTTTCTGTCAACAAAATGTGAGGAAAATTTGTTTTTTTAGCCACATTTTGAGGTTTGCAAAGGATTCTGGGTAACAGAACCTGGTCAGAACCCCACAAGTCACCCCATCTTGGATTCCCCTAGGTCTCTAGTTTCCAGAAATGCACTGGTTTGGTAGGTTTCCCTCGGTGCCGGCTGAGCTAGAGGCCAAAATCTACAGGTAGGCACTTTGCAAAAAACACCTCTGTTTTCTTAAAAAAAACGTGATGTGTCCACGTTGCGTTTTGGGGCATTTCCTGTTGCGGGCACTAGGCCTACCCACACAAGTGAGGTATCATTTTTATCGGGAGACTTGGGGGAATGCTGGGTGGAAGGAAATTTGTGGCTCCTCTCTGATTCCAGAACTTTCTGTCACTGAAATGGGTGGAAAACGTGTTTTTTTAGTCAAATTTTGAGGTTTGCAAAGGATTCTGGGTAACAGAACCTGGTCAGTGCCCCACAAGTCAACCCATCTTGGATTCCCCTAGGTCTCTAGTTTTCAGAAATGCACAGGTTTGGTAGGTTTCCCTCGGTGCCGGCTGAGCTAGAGGCCAAAATCTACAGGTAGGCACTTTGCAAAAAACACCTCTGTTTTCTTTCAAAAAATGTGATGTGTCCACGTTGCGTTTTGTGGCATTTCCTGTTGCGGGCGCTAGGCCTACCCACACAAGTGAGGTATCATTTTTATCGGGAGACTTGGGGGAATGCTGGGTGGAAGGAAATTTGTGGCTCCTCTCTGATTCCAGAACTTTCTGTCACTGAAATGGGTGGAAAACGTGTTTTTTTAGCCAAATTTTGAGGTTTGCAAAGGATTCTGGGTAACAGAACCTGGTCAGAGCCCCACAAGTCACCCCATCTTGGATTCCCCTAGGTCTCTAGTTTTCAGAAATGCACAGGTTTGGTAGGTTTCCCTCAGTGCCGGCTGAGCTAGAGGCCAAAATCTACAGGTAGGCACTTTGCAAAAAACACCTCTGTTTTCTTTCAAAAAATGTGATGTGTCCACGTTGCGTTTTGCGGCATTTCCTGTTGCGGGCGCTAGGCCTACCCACACAAGTGAGGTATCATTTTTATCGGGAGAATTGGGGGAATGCTGGGTGGAAGGAAATTTGTGGCTCCTCTCTGATTCCAGAACTTTCTGTCACTGAAATGGTTGGAAAACGTGTTTTTTTAGCCAAATTTTGAGGTTTGCAAGGGATTCTGGGTAACAGAACCTGGTCAGAACCCCACAAGTCACCCCATCTTGGATTCCCCTAGGTCTCTAGTTTCCAGAAATGCACTGGTTTGGTAGGTTTCCCTCGGTGCCGGCTGAGCTAGAGGCCAAAATTTACGGGTAGGCACTTTGCAAAAAACACCTCTGTTTTCTTTCAAAAAATGTGATGTGTCCACGTTGCGTTTTGGGGCATTTCCTGTTGCGGGCGCTAGGACTACCCACACAAGTGAGGTATCATTTTTATCGGGAGACTTGAGGCAATGCTGGGTGGAAGGAAATCTGTGGCTCCTCTCTGATTCCAGAACTTTCTGTCAACAAAATGTGAGGAAAATTTGTTTTTTTAGCCACATTTTGAGGTTTGCAAAGGATTCTGGGTAACAGAACCTGGTCAGAACCCCACAAGTCACCCCATCTTGGATTCCCCTAGGTCTCTAGTTTCCAGAAATGCACTGGTTTGGTAGGTTTCCCTCGGTGCCGGCTGAGCTAGAGGCCAAAATCTACAGGTAGGCACTTTGCAAAAAACACCTCTGTTTTCTTAAAAAAAACGTGATGTGTCCACGTTGCGTTTTGGGGCATTTCCTGTTGCGGGCACTAGGACTACCCACACAAGTGAGGTATCATTTTTATCGGGAGACTTGGGGGAATGTTGGGTGGAAGGAAATTTGTGGCTCCTCTCTGATTCCAGAACTTTCTGTCACTGAAATGGGTGGAAAACGTGTTTTTTTAGCCAAATTTTGAGGTTTGCAAAGGATTCTGGGTAACAGAACCTGGTCAGTGCCCCACAAGTCACCCCATCTTGGATTCCCCTAGGTCTCTAGTTTTCAGAAATGCACAGGTTTGGTAGGTTTTCCTCAGTGCCGGCTGAGCTAGAGGCCAAAATCTACGGGTAGGCACTTTGCAAAAAACACCTCTGTTTTCTTTCAAAAAATGTGATGTGTCCACGTTGCGTTTTGGGGCATTTCCTGTTGCGGGCGCTAGGCCTACCCACACAAGTGATGTATCATTTTTATAGGGAGACTTGGGGGAATGCTGGGTGGAAGGAAATTTGTGGCTCCTCTCTGATTCCAGAACTTTCTGTCAACAAAATGGGAGGAAAATGTGTTTTTTTATCCACATTTTGAGGTTTGCAAAGGATTCTGGGTAACAGAACCTGGTCAGAACCCCACAAGTCGCCCCATCTTGGATTCCCCTAGGTCTCTAGTTTTCAGAAATGCTTAGGTTTGGTAGGTTTCCCTAGGTGCTGGCTGAGCTAGAGGCCAAAATCTACAGGTAGGCACTTTGCAAAAAACACCTCTGTTTTCTTAAAAAAAATGTGATGTGCCGGCTGAGCTAGTGGCCAAAATATACAGGTAGGCACTTTGCAAAAAACACCTCTGTTTTCTTTAAAAAAATGTGATGTGTGCACGTTGCGTTTTGGGTCATTTCCTGTCGCAGGCGCTAGGCCTACCCACACAAGTGAGGTATCATTTTTATCGGGAGACTTGGGGGAACGCTGGGTGGAAGGAAATTTTTGGCTCCTCTCAGATTCCACAACTTTCTGTCACTGAAATGAGTGGAAAACGTGTTTTTTTAGCAAAATTTTGAGGTTTGCAAAGGATTCTGGGTAACAGAACCTGGTCAGAACCCCACAAGTCACCCCATCTTGGATTCCCCTAGGTCTCTAGTTTCCAGAAATGCACTGGTTTGGTAGGTTTCCCTCGGTGCCGGCTGAGCTAGAGGCCAAAATCTACAGGTAGGCACTTTGCAAAAAACACCTCTGTTTTCTTAAAAAAACGTGATGTGTCCACGTTGCGTTTTGGGGCATTTCCTGTTGCGGGCACTAGGCCTACCCACACAAGTGAGGTATCATTTTTATCGGGAGACTTGGGGGAATGCTGGGTGGAAGGAAATTTGTGGCTCCTCTCTGATTCCAGAACTTTCTGTCACTGAAATGGGTGGAAAACGTGTTTTTTTAGCCAAATTTTGAGGTTTGCAAAGGATTCTGGGTAACAGAACCTGGTCAGAGCCCCACAAGTCACCCCATCTTGGATTCCCCTAGGTCTCTAGTTTTCAGAAATGCACAGGTTTGGTAGGTTTCCCTCGGTGCCGGCTGAGCTAGAGGCCAAAATCTACAGGTAGGCACTTTGCAAAAAACACCTCTGTTTCTTTCAAAAAATGTGATGTGTCCACGTTGCGTTTTGCGGCATTTCCTGTTGCGGGAGCTAGGCCTACCCACACAAGTGAGGTATCATTTTTATCGGGAGAATTGGGGGAATGCTGGGTGGAAGGAAATTTGTGGCTCCTCTCTGATTCCAGAACTTTCTGTCACTGAAATGGTTGGAAAACGTGTTTTTTTAGCCAAATTTTGAGGTTTGCAAGGGATTCTGGGTATCAGAACATGGTCAGAACCCCACAAGTCACCCCATCTTGGATTCCCCTAGGTCTCTAGTTTCCAGAAATGCACTGGTTTGGTAGGTTTCCCTCGGTGCCGGCTGAGCTAGAGGCCAAAATTTACGGGTAGGCACTTTGCAAAAAACACCTCTGTTTTCTTTCAAAAAATGTGATGTGTCCACGTTGCGTTTTGGGGCATTTCCTGTTGCGGGCGCTAGGACTACCCACACAAGTGAGGTATCATTTTTATCGGGAGACTTGAGGCAATGCTGGGTGGAAGGAAATCTGTGGCTCCTCTCTGATTCCAGAACTTTCTGTCAACAAAATGTGAGGAAAATTTGTTTTTTTAGCCACATTTTGAGGTTTGCAAAGGATTCTGGGTAACAGAACCTGGTCAGAACCCCACAAGTCACCCCATCTTGGATTCCCCTAGGTCTCTAGTTTCCAGAAATGCACTGGTTTGGTAGGTTTCCCTCGGTGCCGGCTGAGCTAGAGGCCAAAATCTACAGGTAGGCACTTTGCAAAAAACACCTCTGTTTTCTTAAAAAAAACGTGATGTGTCCACGTTGCGTTTTGGGGCATTTCCTGTTGCGGGCACTAGGCCTACCCACACAAGTGAGGTATCATTTTTATCGGGAGACTTGGGGGAATGCTGGGTGGAAGGAAATTTGTGGCTCCTCTCTGATTCCAGAACTTTCTGTCACTGAAATGGGTGGAAAACGTGTTTTTTTAGTCAAATTTTGAGGTTTGCAAAGGATTCTGGGTAACAGAACCTGGTCAGTGCCCCACAAGTCAACCCATCTTGGATTCCCCTAGGTCTCTAGTTTTCAGAAATGCACAGGTTTGGTAGGTTTCCCTCGGTGCCCGGCTGAGCTAGAGGCCAAAATCTACAGGTAGGCACTTTGCAAAAAACACCTCTGTTTTCTTTCAAAAAATGTGATGTGTCCACGTTGCGTTTTGTGGCATTTCCTGTTGCGGGCGCTAGGCCTACCCACACAAGTGAGGTATCATTTTTATCGGGAGAATTGGGGGAATGCTGGGTGGAAGGAAATTTGTGGCTCCTCTCTGATTCCAGAACTTTCTGTCACTGAAATGGTTGGAAAATGTGTTTTTTTAGCCAAATTTTGAGGTTTGCAAGGGATCCTGGGTAACAGAACCTGGTCAGAACCCCACAAGTCACCCCATCTTGGATTCCCCTAGGTCTCTAGTTTCCAGAAATGCACTGGTTTGGTAGGTTTCCCTCGGTGCCGGCTGAGCTAGAGGCCAAAATTTACGGGTAGGCACTTTGCAAAAAACACCTCTGTTTTCTTTCAAAAAATGTGATGTGTCCACGTTGCGTTTTGGGGCATTTCCTGTTGCGGGCGCTAGGACTACCCACACAAGTGAGGTATCATTTTTATCGGGAGACTTGAGGCAATGCTGGGTGGAAGGAAATCTGTGGCTCCTCTCTGATTCCAGAACTTTCTGTCAACAAAATGTGAGGAAAATTTGTTTTTTTAGCCACATTTTGATGTTTGCAAAGGATTCTGGGTAACAGAACCTGGTCAGAACCCCACAAGTCACCCCATCTTGGATTCCCCTAGGTCTCTAGTTTCCAGAAATGCACTGGTTTGGTAGGTTTCCCTCGGTGCCGGCTGAGCTAGAGGCCAAAATCTACAGGTAGGCACTTTGCAAAAAACACCTCTGTTTTCTTAAAAAAAACGTGATGTGTCCACGTTGCGTTTTGGGGCATTTCCTGTTGCGGGCACTAGGCCTACCCACACAAGTGAGGTATCATTTTTATCGGGAGACTTGGGGGAATGCTGGGTGGAAGGAAATTTGTGGCTCCTCTCTGATTCCAGAACTTTCTGTCACTGAAATGGGTGGAAAACGTGTTTTTTTAGCCAAATTTTGAGGTTTGCAAAGGATTCTGGGTAACAGAACCTGGTCAGTGCCCCACAAGTCACCCCATCTTGGATTCCCCTAGGTCTCTAGTTTTCAGAAATGCACAGGTTTGGTAGGTTTTCCTCAGTGCCGGCTGAGCTAGAGGCCAAAATCTACGGGTAGGCACTTTGCAAAAAAACACCTCTGTTTTCTTTAAAAAAATGTGATGTGTCCACGTTGCATTTTGGGGCATTTCCTGTTGCGGGCGCTAGGCCTACCCACACAAGTGAGGTATCATTTTTATAGGGAGACTTGGGGGAATGCTGGGTGGAAGGAAATTTGTGGCTCCTCTCTGATTCCACAACTTTCTGTCACTGAAATGAGTGGAAAACGTGTTTTTTTAGCAAAATTTTGAGGTTTGCAAAGGATTCTGGGTAACAGAACCTGGTCAGAGCCCCACAAGTCACCCCATCTTGGATTCCCCTAGGTCTCTAGTTTCCAGAAATGCACAGGTTTGGTAGGTTTCCCTCGGTGCCGGCTGAGCTAGAGGCCAAAATCTACAGGTAGGCACTTTGCAAAAAACACCTCTGTTTTCTTTAAAAAAATGTGATGTGTCCACGTTACGTTTTGGGGCATTTCCTGTTGCGGGCGCTAGGCCTACCCACACAAGTGAGGTATCATTTTTATCGGGAGACTTGAGGCAATGCTGGGTGGAAGGAAATCTGTGGCTCCTCTCTGATTCCAGAACTTTCTGTCAACAAAATGTGAGGAAAATTTGTTTTTTTAGCCACATTTTGAGGTTTGCAAAGGATTCTGGGTAACAGAACCTGGTCAGAACCCCACAAGTCACCCCATCTTGGATTCCCCTAGGTCTCTAGTTTCCAGAAATGCACTGGTTTGGTAGGTTTCCCTCGGTGCCGGCTGAGCTAGAGGCCAAAATCTACAGGTAGGCACTTTGCAAAAAACACCTCTGTTTTCTTAAAAAAAACGTGATGTGTCCACGTTGCGTTTTGGGGCATTTCCTGTTGCGGGCACTAGGCCTACCCACACAAGTGAGGTATCATTTTTATCGGGAGACTTGGGGGAATGCTGGGTGGAAGGAAATTTGTGGCTCCTCTCTGATTCCAGAACTTTCTGTCACTGAAATGGGTGGAAAACGTGTTTTTTTAGCCAAATTTTGAGGTTTGCAAATGATTCTGGGTAACAGAACCTGGTCAGTGCCCCACAAGTCACCCCATCTTGGATTCCCCTAGGTCTCTAGTTTTCAGAAATGCACAGGTTTGGTAGGTTTTCCTCAGTGCCGGCTGAGCTAGAGGCCAAAATCTACGGGTAGGCACTTTGCAAAAAACACCTCTGTTTTCTTTCAAAAAATGTGATGTGTCCACGTTGCGTTTTGGGGCATTTCCTGTTGCGGGCGCTAGGCCTACCCACACAAGTGAGGTATCATTTTTATCGGGAGACTTGGGGGAAAGCTGGGTGGAAGGAAATTTGTGGCTCCTCTCTGATTCCAGAACTTTCTGTCAACAAAATGTGAGGAAAATGTGTTTTTTTAGCCACATTTTGAGGTTTGCAAAGGATTCTGGGTAACAGAACCTGGTCAGAACCCCACAAGTCGCCCCATCTTGGATTCCCCTAGGTCTCTAGTTTTCAGAAATGCACAGGTTTGGTAGGATTCCCTCGGTGCCGGCTGAGCTAGAGGCCAAAATCTACAGGTAGGCACTTTGCAAAAAACACCTCTGTTTTCTTTCAAAAAATGTGATGTGTCCACGTTGCGTTTTGGGGCATTTCCTGTTGCGGGCACTGGGCCTACCCACACAAGTGAGGTATAATTTTTATCGGGAGACTTGGGGGAATGCTGGGTGGATGGAAATTTGTGGCTCCTCTCTGATTCCAGAACTTTCTGTCACTGAAATGGATGGAAAACATGTTTTTTTAGCCAAATTTTGAGGTTTGCAAAGGATTCTGGGTAACAGAACCTGGTCAGAGCCCCACAAGTCACCCCATCTTGGATTCCCCTAGGTCTCTAGTTTTCAGAAATGCACAGGTTTGGTATGTTTCCCTCGGTGCCGGCTGAGCTAGAGGCCAAAATCTACACGTAGGCACTTTGCAAAAAACACCTCTGTTTTCTTTCAAAAAATGTGATGTGTCCACGTTGCGTTTTGGGGCATTTCCTGTTGCGGGCGCTAAGCCTACCCACACAAGTGAGGTATCATTTTTATCGGGAGAGTTGGAGGAACGCTGCGTGGAAGGAAATTTGTGGCTCGTCTCAGATTCCACAACTTTCTGTCACTGAAATGAGGGGAAAATGTGTTTTTTTAGCAAAATTTTGAGGTTTGCAAAGGATTCTGGGTAACAGATCCTGGTCAGAACCCCACAAGTCACCCCATCTTGGATTCCCCTAGGTCTCTAGTTTTCAGAAATGCACAGGTTTGGTGGGATTCCCTCGGTGCCGGCAGAGCTAGAGGCCAAAATCTACAGGTAGGCACTTTGCAAAAAACACCTCTGTTTTCTTTCAAAAAATGTGATGTGTCCACGTTGCGTTTTGGGGCATTTCCTGTTGCGGGCGCTAGGCCTACCCACACAAGTGAGGTATCATTTTTATCGGGAGATTTGGGGGAATGCTGGGTGGAAGGAAATTTGTGGCTCCTCTCTGATTCCAGAACTTTCTGTCACTGAAATGGGTGGAAAACATGTTTTTTTAGCCAAATTTTGAGGTTTGCAAAGGATTCTGGGTAACAGAACCTGGTCAGTGCCCCACAAGTCACCCCATCTTGGATTCCCCTAGGTCTCTAGTTTTCAGAAATGCACAGGTTTGGTAGGTTTTCCTCAGTGCCGGCTGAGCTAGAGGCCAAAATCTACGGGTAGGCACTTTGCAAAAAACACCTCTGTTTTCTTTAAAAAAATGTGATGTGTCCACGTTGCGTTTTGGGGCATTTCCTGTTGCGGGCGCTAGGACTACCCACACAAGTGAGGTATCATTTTTATCGGGAGACTTGAGGCAATGCTGGGTGGAAGGAAATCTGTGGCTCCTCTCTGATTCCAGAACTTTCTGTCAACAAAATGTGAGGAAAATTTGTTTTTTTAGCCACATTTTGAGGTTTGCAAAGGATTCTGGGTAACAGAACCTGGTCAGAACCCCACAAGTCACCCCATCTTGGATTCCCCTAGGTCTCTAGTTTCCAGAAATGCACTGGTTTGGTAGGTTTCCCTCGGTGCCGGCTGAGCTAGAGGCCAAAATCTACAGGTAGGCACTTTGCAAAAAACACCTCTGTTTTCTTAAAAAAAACGTGATGTGTCCACGTTGCGTTTTGGGGCATTTCCTGTTGCGGGCACTAGGCCTACCCACACAAGTGAGGTATCATTTTTATCGGGAGACTTGGGGGAATGCTGGGTGGAAGGAAATTTGTGGCTCCTCTCTGATTCCAGAACTTTCTGTCACTGAAATGGGTGGAAAACGTGTTTTTTTAGCCAAATTTTGAGGTTTGCAAAGGATTCTGGGTAACAGAACCTGGTCAGTGCCCCACAAGTCACCCCATCTTGGATTCCCCTAGGTCTCTAGTTTTCAGAAATGCACAGGTTTGGTAGGTTTTCCTCAGTGCCGGCTGAGCTAGAGGCCAAAATCTACGGGTAGGCACTTTGCAAAAAACACCTCTGTTTTCTTTCAAAAAATGTGATGTGTCCACGTTGCGTTTTGGGGCATTTCCTGTTGCGGGCGCTAGGCCTACCCACACAAGTGAGGTATCATTTTTATAGGGAGACTTGGGGGAATGCTGGGTGGAAGGAAATTTGTGGCTCCTCTCTGATTCCAGAACTTTCTGTCAACAAAATGTGAGGAAAATGTGTTTTGTTTAGCCACATTTTGAGGTTTGCAAAGGATTCTGGGTAACAGAACCTGGTCAGAACCCCACAAGTCGCCCCATCTTGGATTCCCCTAGGTCTCTAGTTTTCAGAAATGCTTAGGTTTGGTAGGTTTCCCTAGGTGCTGGCTGAGCTAGATGCCAAAATCTACAGGTAGGCACTTTGCAAAAAACACCTCTGTTTTCTTAAAAAAAATGTGATGTGCCGGCTGAGCTAGTGGCCAAAATATACAGGTAGGCACTTTGCAAAAAACACCTCTGTTTTCTTTAAAAAAATGTGATGTGTGCACGTTGCGTTTTGGGTCATTTCCTGTCGCGGGCGCTAGGCCTACCCACACAAGTGAGGTATCATTTTTATCGGGAGACTTGGGGGAACGCTGGGTGGAAGGAAATTTTTGGCTCCTCTCAGATTCCACAACTTTCTGTCACTGAAATGAGTGGAAAACGTGTTTTTTTAGCAAAATTTTGAGGTTTGCAAAGGATTCTGGGTAACAGAACCTGGTCAGAGCCCCACAAGTCACCCCATCTTGGATTCCCCTAGGTCTCTAGTTTCCAGAAATGCACAGGTTTGGTAGGTTTCCCTCGGTGCCGGCTGAGCTAGAGGCCAAAATCTACAGGTAGGCACTTTGCAAAAAACACCTCTGTTTTCTTTAAAAAAATGTGATGTGTCCACGTTACGTTTTGGGGCATTTCCTGTTGCGGGCGCTAGGCCTACCCACACAAGTGAGGTATCATTTTTATCGGGAGACTTGAGGCAATGCTGGGTGGAAGGAAATCTGTGGCTCCTCTCTGATTCCAGAACTTTCTGTCAACAAAATGTGAGGAAAATTTGTTTTTTTAGCCACATTTTGAGGTTTGCAAAGGATTCTGGGTAACAGAACCTGGTCAGAACCCCACAAGTCACCCCATCTTGGATTCCCCTAGGTCTCTAGTTTCCAGAAATGCACTGGTTTGGTAGGTTTCCCTCGGTGCCGGCTGAGCTAGAGGCCAAAATCTACAGGTAGGCACTTTGCAAAAAACACCTCTGTTTTCTTAAAAAAAACGTGATGTGTCCACGTTGCGTTTTGGGGCATTTCCTGTTGCGGGCACTAGGCCTACCCACACAAGTGAGGTATCATTTTTATCGGGAGACTTGGGGGAATGCTGGGTGGAAGGAAATTTGTGGCTCCTCTCTGATTCCAGAACTTTCTGTCACTGAAATGGGTGGAAAACTTGTTTTTTTAGCCAAATTTTGAGGTTTGCAAAGGATTCTGGGTAACAGAACCTGGTCAGTGCCCCACAAGTCACCCCATCTTGGATTCCCCTAGGTCTCTAGTTTTCAGAAATGCACAGGTTTGGTAGGTTTTCCTCAGTGCCGGCTGAGCTAGAGGCCAAAATCTACGGGTAGGCACTTTGCAAAAAACACCTCTGTTTTCTTTCAAAAAATGTGATGTGTCCACGTTGCGTTTTGGGGCATTTCCTGTTGCGGGCGCTAGGCCTACCCACACAATTGAGGTATCATTTTTATCGGGAGACTTGGGGGAAAGCTGGGTGGAAGGAAATTTGTGGCTCCTCTCTGATTCCAGAACTTTCTGTCAACAAAATGTGAGGAAAATGTGTTTTTTTAGCCACATTTTGAGGTTTGCAAAGGATTCTGGGTAACAGAACCTGGTCAGAACCCCACAAGTCGCCCCATCTTGGATTCCCCTAGGTCTCTAGTTTTCAGAAATGCACAGGTTTGGTAGGATTCCCTCGGTGCCGGCTGAGCTAGAGGCCAAAATCTACAGGTAGGCACTTTGCAAAAAACACCTCTGTTTTCTTTCAAAAAATGTGATGTGTCCACGTTGCGTTTTGGGGCATTTCCTGTTGCGGGCACTGGGCCTACCCACACAAGTGAGGTATAATTTTTATCGGGAGACTTGGGGGAATGCTGGGTGGATGGAAATTTGTGGCTCCTCTCTGATTCCAGAACTTTCTGTCACTGAAATGTATGGAAAACATGTTTTTTTAGCCAAATTTTGAGGTTTGCAAAGGATTCTGGGTAACAGAACCTGGTCAGAGCCCCACAAGTCACCCCATCTTGGATTCCCCTAGGTCTCTAGTTTTCAGAAATGCACAGGTTTGGTAGGTTTCCCTCGGTGCCGGCTGAGCTAGAGGCCAAAATCTACACGTAGGCACTTTGCAAAAAACACCTCTGTTTTCTTTCAAAAAATGTGATGTGTCCACGTTGCGTTTTGGGGCATTTCCTGTTGCGGGCGCTAAGCCTACCCACACAAGTGAGGTATCATTTTTATCGGGAGAGTTGGAGGAACGCTGCGTGGAAGGAAATTTGTGGCTCGTCTCAGATTCCACAACTTTCTGTCACTGAAATGAGGGGAAAATGTGTTTTTTTAGCAAAATTTTGAGGTTTGCAAAGGATTCTGGGTAACAGATCCTGGTCAGAACCCCACAAGTCACCCCATCTTGGATTCCCCTAGGTCTCTAGTTTTCAGAAATGCACAGGTTTGGTGGGATTCCCTCGGTGCCGGCAGAGCTAGAGGCCAAAATCTACAGGTAGGCACTTTGCAAAAAACACCTCTGTTTTCTTTCAAAAAATGTGATGTGTCCACGTTGCGTTTTGGGGCATTTCCTGTTGCGGGCGCTAGGCCTACCCACACAAGTGAGGTATCATTTTTATCGGGAGATTTGGGGGAATGCTGGGTGGAAGGAAATTTGTGGCTCCTCTCTGATTCCAGAACTTTCTGTCACTGAAATGGGTGGAAAACATGTTTTTTTAGCCAAATTTTGAGGTTTGCAAAGGATTCTGGGTAACAGAACCTGGTCAGAGCCCCACAAGTCACCCCATCTTGGATTCCCCTAGGTCTCTAGTTTTCAGAAATGCACAGGTTTGGTAGGTTTCCCTCGGTGCCGGCTGAGCTAGAGGCCAAAATCTACAGGTAGGCACTTTGCAAAAAACACCTCTGTTTTCTTTCAAAAAATGTGATGTGTCCACGTTGCGTTTTGCGGCATTTTCTGTTGCGGGCGCTAGGCCTACCCACACAAGTGAGGTATCATTTTTATCGGGAGAATTGGGGGAATGCTGGGTGGAAGGAAATTTGTGGCTCCTCTCTGATTCCAGAACTTTCTGTCACTGAAATGGTTGGAAAACGTGTTTTTTTATCCAAATTTTGAGGTTTGCAAGGGATTCTGGGTAACAGAACCTGGTCAGAACCCCACAAGTCACCCCATCTTTGATTCCCCTAGGTCTCTAGTTTCCAGAAATGCACTGGTTTGGTAGGTTTCCCTCGGTGCCGGCTGAGCTAGAGGCCAAAATTTACGGGTAGGCACTTTGCAAAAAACACCTCTGTTTTCTTTCAAAAAATGTGATGTGTCCACGTTGCGTTTTGGGGCATTTCCTGTTGCGGGCGCTAGGACTACCCACACAAGTGAGGTATCATTTTTATCGGGAGACTTGAGGCAATGCTGGGTGGAAGGAAATCTGTGGCTCCTCTCTGATTCCAGAACTTTCTGTCAACAAAATGTGAGGAAAATGTGTTTTTTTAGCCACATTTTGAGGTTTGCAAAGGATTCTGGGTAACAGAACCTGGTCAGAACCCCACAAGTCGCCCCATCTTGGATTCCCCTAGGTCTCTAGTTTTCAGAAATGCTTAGGTTTGGTAGGTTTCCCTAGGTGCTGGCTGAGCTAGAGGCCAAAATCTACAGGTAGGCACTTTGCAAAAAACACCTCTGTTTTCTTTAAAAAAATGTGATGTGCCGGCTGAGCTAGTGGCCAAAATCTACAGGTAGGCACTTTGCAAAAAACACCTCTGTTTTCTTTAAAAAAATGTGATGTGTGCACATTGTGTTTTGGGTCATTTCCTGTCGCGGGCGCTAGGCCTACCCACACAAGTGAGGTATCATTTTTATCGGGAGACTTGGGGGAATGCTGGGTGGAAGGAAATTTGTGGCTCCTCTCTGATTCCAGAACTTTCTGTCACTGAAATGGGTGGAAAACGTGTTTTTTTAGCCAAATTTTGAGGTTTGCAAAGGATTCTGGGTAACAGAACCTGGTCAGAGCCCCACAAGTCACCCCATCTTGGATTCCCCTAGGTCTCTAGTTTCCAGAAATGCACAGGTTTGGTAGGTTTCCCTCGGTGCCGGCTGAGTTAGAGGCCAAAATCTACAGGTAGGCACTTTGCAAAAAACACCTCTGTTTTCTTTAAAAAAATGTGATGTGTCCACGTTGCGTTTTGGGGCATTTCCTGTTGCGGGCGCTAGGCCTACCCACACAAGTGAGGTATCATTTTTATCGGGAGACTTGGGGGAATGCTGGGTGGAAGGAAATTTGTGGCTCCTCTCTGATTCCAGAACTTTCTGTCACTGAAATGGGTGGAAAACGTGTTTTTTTAGCCACATTTTGAGGTTTGCAAAGGATTCTGGGTAACAGAACCTGGTCAGAGCCCCACAAGTCACCCCATCTAGGATTCCCCTAGGTCTCTAGTTTTCAGAAATGCACAGGTTTGGTAGGTTTCCCTCAGTGCCGGCTGAGCTAGAGGCCAAAATCTACAGGTAGGCACTTTGCAAAAAACACCTCTGTTTTCTTTCAAAAAATGTGATGTGTCCACGTTGCGTTTTGGGGCATTTCCTGTTGCGGGCGCTAGGCCTACCCACACAAGTGAGGTATCATTTTTATCGGGAGACTTGAGGGAATGCTGGGTGGAAGGAAATCTGTGGCTCCTCTCTGAATCCAGAACTTTCTGTCAACAAAATGTGAGGAAAATGTGTTTTTTTAGCCACATTTTGAGGTTTGCAAAGGATTCTGGGTAACAGTACCTGGTCAGAACCCCACAAGTCACCCCATCTTGGATTCCCCTAGGTCTCTAGTTTCCAGAAATGCACTGGTTTGGTAGGTTTCCCTCGGTGCCGGCTGAGCTAGAGGCCAAAATCTACGGGTAGGCACTTTGCAAAAAACACCTCTGTTTTCTTTCAAAAAATGTGATGTGTCCACGTTGCGTTTTGGGGCATTTCCTGTTGCGGGCGCTAGGCCTACCCACACAAGTGAGGTATCATTTTTATCGGGAGACTTGGGGGAAAGCTGGGTGGAAGGAAATTTGTGGCTCCTCTCTGATTCCAGAACTTTCTGTCAACAAAATGTGAGGAAAATGTGTTTTTTTAGCCACATTTTGAGGTTTGCAAAGGATTCTGGGTAACAGAACCTGGTCAGAACTCCACAAGTCGCCCCATCTTGGATTCCCCTAGGTCTCTAGTTTTATAGAAATGCACAGGTTTGGTAGGATTCCCTCGGTGCCGGCTGAGCTAGAGGCCAAAATCTACAGGTAGGCACTTTGCAAAAAACACTTCTGTTTTCTTTAAAAAAATGTGATGTGTCCACGTTGCGTTTTGGGGCATTTCCTGTTGCGGGCGCTAGGCCTACCCACACAAGTGAGGTATCATTTTCATCGGGAGACTTGGGGGAATGCTGGGTGGATGGAAATTTGTGGCTCCTCTCTGATTCCAGAACTTTCTGTCACTGAAATGGATGGAAAACGTGTTTTTTTAGCCAAATTTTGAGGTTTGCAAAGGATTCTGGGTAACAGAACCTGGTCAGAGCCCCACAAGTCACCCCATCTTGGATTCCCCTAGGTCTCTAGTTTCCAGAAATGCACAGGTTTGGTAGGTTTCCCTCGGTGCCGGCTGAGCTAGAGGCCAAAATCTACAGGTAGGCACTTTGCAAAAAACACCTCTGTTTTCTTTAAAAAAATGTGATGTGTCCACGTTGCGTTTTGGGGCATTTCCTGTTGCGGGCGCTAGGCCTACCCACACAAGTGAGGTATCATTTTTATCGGGAGACTTGAGGCAATGCTGGGTGGAAGGAAATCTGTGGCTCCTCTCTGATTCCAGAACTTTCTGTCAACAAAATGTGAGGAAAATGTGTTTTTTTAGCCACATTTTGAGGTTTGCAAAGGATTCTGGGTAACAGAACCTGGTCAGAACCCCACAAGTCACCCCATCTTGGATTCCCCTAGGTCTCTAGTTTCCAGAAATGCACTGGTTTGGTAGGTTTCCCTCAGTGCCGGCTGAGCTAGAGGCCAAAATCTACAGGTAGGCACTTTACAAAAAACACATCTGTTTTCTTAAAAAAAACGTGATGTGTCCACGTTTTGTTTTGGGGCATTTCCTGTTGCGGGCACTAGGCCTACCCATACAAGTGAGGTATCATTTTTATCGGGAGACTTGGGGGAATGCTGGGTGGAAGGAAATTTGTGGCTCCTCTCTGATTCCAGAACTTTCTGTCACTGAAATGGGTGGAAAACGTGTTTTTTTAGCCAAATTTTGAGGTTTGCAAAGGATTCTGGGTAACAGAACCTGGTCAGTGCCCCACAAGTCATCCCATTTTGGATTCCCCTAGGTCTCTAGTTTTCAGAAATGCACAGGTTTGGTAGGTTTTCCTCAGTGCCGACTGAGCTAGAGGCCAAAATCTACAGGTAGGAACTTTGCAAAAAACACCTCTGTTTTCTTTCAAAAAATGTGATGTGTCCACGTTGCGTTTTGGGGCATTTCCTGTTGCGGGCGCTAGGCCTACCCACACAAGTGAGGTATCATTTTTATCGGGAGACTTGGGGGAATGCTGGGTGGAAGGAAATTTGTGGCTCCTCTCTGATTCCAGAACTTTCTGTCACTGAAATGAGTGGAAAACGTGTTTTTTTAGCCAAATTTTGAGGTTTGCAAAGGATTCTGGGTAACAGAACCTGGTCAGAGCCCCACAAGTCACCCCATCTAGGATTCCCCTAGGTCTCTAGTTTTCAGAAATGCACAGGTTTGGTAGGTTTCCCTCAGTGCCGGCTGAGCTAGAGGCCAAAATCTACAGGTAGGCACTTTGCAAAAAACACCTCTGTTTTCTTTCAAAAAATGTGATGTGTCCACGTTGCGTTTTGGGGCATTTCCTGTTGCGGGCGCTAGGCCTACCCACACAAGTGAGGTATAATTTTTATCGGGAGACTTGAGGGAATGCTGGGTGGAAGGAAATCTGTGGCTCCTCTCTGAATCCAGAACTTTCTGTCAACAAAATGTGAGGAAAATGTGTTTTTTTAGCCACATTTTGAGGTTTGCAAAGGATTCTGGGTAACAGTACCTGGTCAGAACCCCACAAGTCACCCCATCTTGGATTCCCCTAGGTCTCTAGTTTCCAGAAATGCACTGGTTTGGTAGGTTTCCCTCGGTGCCGGCTGAGCTAGAGGCCAAAATCTACGGGTAGGCACTTTGCAAAAAACACCTCTGTTTTCTTTCAAAAAATGTGATGTGTCCACGTTGCGTTTTGGGGCATTTCCTGTTGCGGGCGCTAGGCCTACCCACACAAGTGAGGTATCATTTTTATCGGGAGACTTGGGGGAAAGCTGGGTGGAAGGAAATTTGTGGCTCCTCTCTGATTCCAGAACTTTCTGTCAACAAAATGTGAGGAAAATGTGTTTTTTTAGCCACATTTTGAGGTTTGCAAAGGATTCTGGGTAACAGAACCTGGTCAGAACTCCACAAGTCGCCCCATCTTGGATTCCCCTAGGTCTCTAGTTTTATAGAAATGCACAGGTTTGGTAGGATTCCCTCGGTGCCGGCTGAGCTAGAGGCCAAAATCTACAGGTAGGCACTTTGCAAAAAACACTTCTGTTTTCTTTAAAAAAATGTGATGTGTCCACGTTGCGTTTTGGGGCATTTCCTGTTGCGGGCGCTAGGCCTACCCACACAAGTGAGGTATCATTTTCATCGGGAGACTTGGGGGAATGCTGGGTGGATGGAAATTTGTGGCTCCTCTCTGATTCCAGAACTTTCTGTCACTGAAATGGATGGAAAACGTGTTTTTTTAGCCAAATTTTGAGGTTTGCAAAGGATTCTGGGTAACAGAACCTGGTCAGAGCCCCACAAGTCACCCCATCTTGGATTCCCCTAGGTCTCTAGTTTCCAGAAATGCACAGGTTTGGTAGGTTTCCCTCGGTGCCGGCTGAGCTAGAGGCCAAAATCTACAGGTAGGAACTTTGCAAAAAACACCTCTGTTTTCTTTCAAAAAATGTGATGTGTCCACGTTGCGTTTTGGGGCATTTCCTGTTGCGGGCGCTAGGCCTACCCACACAAGTGAGGTATCATTTTTATCGGGAGACTTGGGGGAATGCTGGGTGGAAGGAAATTTGTGGCTCCTCTCTGATTCCAGAACTTTCTGTCACTGAAATGAGTGGAAAACGTGTTTTTTTAGCCAAATTTTGAGGTTTGCAAAGGATTCTGGGTAACAGAACCTGGTTAGAGCCCCACAAGTCACCCCATCTAGGATTCCCCTAGGTCTCTAGTTTTCAGAAATGCACAGGTTTGGTAGGTTTCCCTCAGTGCCGGCTGAGCTAGAGGCCAAAATCTACAGGTAGGCACTTTGCAAAAAACACCTCTGTTTTCTTTCAAAAAATGTGATGTGTCCACGTTGCGTTTTGGGGCATTTCCTGTTGCGGGCGCTAGGCCTACCCACACAAGTGAGGTATCATTTTTATCGGGAGACTTGAGGGAATGCTGGGTGGAAGGAAATCTGTGGCTCCTCTCTGAATCCAGAACTTTCTGTCAACAAAATGTGAGGAAAATGTGTTTTTTTAGCCACATTTTGAGGTTTGCAAAGGATTCTGGGTAACAGTACCTGGTCAGAACCCCACAAGTCACCCCATCTTGGATTCCCCTAGGTCTCTAGTTTCCAGAAATGCACTGGTTTGGTAGGTTTCCCTCGGTGCCGGCTGAGCTAGAGGCCAAAATCTACGGGTAGGCACTTTGCAAAAAACACCTCTGTTTTCTTTCAAAAAATGTGATGTGTCCACGTTGCGTTTTGGGGCATTTCCTGTTGCGGGCGCTAGGCCTACCCACACAAGTGAGGTATCATTTTTATCGGGAGACTTGGGGGAAAGCTGGGTGGAAGGAAATTTGTGGCTCCTCTCTGATTCCAGAACTTTCTGTCAACAAAATGTGAGGAAAATGTGTTTTTTTAGCCACATTTTGAGGTTTGCAAAGGATTCTGGGTAACAGAACCTGGTCAGAACTCCACAAGTCGCCCCATCTTGGATTCCCCTAGGTCTCTAGTTTTATAGAAATGCACAGGTTTGGTAGGATTCCCTCGGTGCCGGCTGAGCTAGAGGCCAAAATCTACAGGTAGGCACTTTGCAAAAAACACTTCTGTTTTCTTTAAAAAAATGTGATGTGTCCACGTTGCGTTTTGGGGCATTTCCTGTTGCGGGCGCTAGGCCTACCCACACAAGTGAGGTATCATTTTCATCGGGAGACTTGGGGGAATGCTGGGTGGATGGAAATTTGTGGCTCCTCTCTGATTCCAGAACTTTCTGTCACTGAAATGGATGGAAAACGTGTTTTTTTTAGCCAAATTTTGAGGTTTGCAAAGGATTCTGGGTAACAGAACCTGGTCAGAGCCCCACAAGTCACCCCATCTTGGATTCCCCTAGGTCTCTAGTTTCCAGAAATGCACAGGTTTGGTAGGTTTCCCTCGGTGCCGGCTGAGCTAGAGGCCAAAATCTACAGGTAGGAACTTTGCAAAAAACACCTCTGTTTTCTTTAAAAAAATGTGATGTGTCCACGTTGCATTTTGGGGCATTTCCTGTTGCGGGCGCTAGGCCTACCCACACAAGTGAGGTATCATTTTTATCGGGAGACTTGAGGCAATGCTGGGTGGAAGGAAATCTGTGGCTCCTCTCTGATTCCAGAACTTTCTGTCAACAAAATGTGAGGAAAATGTGTTTTTTTAGCCACATTTTGAGGTTTGCAAAGGATTCTGGGTAACAGAACCTGGTCAGAACCCCACAAGTCACCCCATCTTGGATTCCCCTAGGTCTCTAGTTTCCAGAAATGCACTGGTTTGGTAGGTTTCCCTCAGTGCCGGCTGAGCTAGAGGCCAAAATCTACAGGTAGGCACTTTACAAAAAACACATCTGTTTTCTTAAAAAAAACGTGATGTGTCCACGTTTTGTTTTGGGGCATTTCCTGTTGCGGGCACTAGGCCTACCCATACAAGTGAGGTATCATTTTTATCGGGAGACTTGGGGGAATGCTGGGTGGAAGGAAATTTGTGGCTCCTCTCTGATTCCAGAACTTTCTGTCACTGAAATGGGTGGAAAACGTGTTTTTTTAGCCACATTTTGAGGTTTGCAAAGGATTCTGGGTAACAGAACCTGGTCAGTGCCCCACAAGTCATCCCATCTTGGATTCCCCTAGGTCTCTAGTTTTCAGAAATGCACAGGTTTGGTAGGTTTTCCTCAGTGCCGACTGAGCTAGAGGCCAAAATCTACAGGTAGGAACTTTGCAAAAAACACCTCTGTTTTCTTTCAAAAAATGTGATGTGTCGACGTTGCGTTTTGGGGCATTTCCTGTTGCGGGCGCTAGGCCTACCCACACAAGTGAGGTATCATTTTTATCGGGAGACTTGGGGGAAAGCTGGGTGGAAGGAAATTTGTGGCTCCTCTCTGATTCCAGAACTTTCTGTCAACAAAATGTGAGGAAAATGTGTTTTTTTAGCCACATTTTGAGGTTTGCAAAGGATTCTGGGTAACAGAACCTGGTCAGAACCCCACAAGTCGCCCCATCTTGGATTCCCCTAGGTCTCTAGTTTTCAGAAATGCACAGGTTTGGTAGGATTCCCTCGGTGCCGGCTGAGCTAGAGGCCAAAATCTACAGGTAGGCACTTTGCAAAAAACACCTCTGTTTTCTTTCAAAAAATGTGATGTGTCCACGTTGCGTTTTGGGGCATTTCCTGTTGCGGGCGCTAGGCCTACCCACACAAGTGAGGTATAATTTTTATCGGGAGACTTGGGGGAATGCTGGGTGGATGGAAATTTGTGGCTCCTCTCTGATTCCAGAACTTTCTGTCACTGAAATGGATGGAAAACATGTTTTTTTAGCCAAATTTTGAGGTTTGCAAAGGATTCTGGGTAACAGAACCTGGTCAGAGCCCCACAAGTCACCCCATCTTGGATTCCCCTAGGTCTCTAGTTTTCAGAAATGCACAGGTTTGGTAGGTTTCCCTCGGTGCCGGCTGAGCTAGAGGCCAAAATCTACAGGTAGGCTCTTTGCAAAAAACACCTCTGTTTTCTTTCAAAAAATGTGATGTGTCCACGTTGCGTTTTGGGGCATTTCCTGCTGCGGGCGCTAGGCCTACCCACACAAGTGAGGTATCATTTTCATCGGGAGACTTGGGGGAATGCTGGGTGGATGGAAATTTGTGGCTCCTCTCTGATTCCAGAACTTTCTGTCACTGAAATGGATGGAAAACGTGTTTTTTTAGCCAAATTTTGAGGTTTGCAAAGGATTCTGGGTAACAGAACCTGGTCAGAGCCCCACAAGTCACCCCATCTTGGATTCCCCTAGGTCTCTAGTTTCCAGAAATGCACAGGTTTGGTAGGTTTCCCTCGGTGCCGGCTGAGCTAGAGGCCAAAATCTACAGGTAGGAACTTTGCAAAAAACACCTCTGTTTTCTTTCAAAAAATGTGATGTGTCCACGTTGCGTTTTGGGGCATTTCCTGTTGCAGGCGCTAGGCCTACCCACACAAGTGAGGTATCATTTTTATCGGGAGACTTGAGGCAATGCTGGGTGGAAGTAAATCTGTGGCTCCTCTCTGATTCCAGAACTTTCTGTCAACAAAATGTGAGGAAAATGTGTTTTTTTAGCCACATTTTGAGGTTTGCAAAGGATTCTGGGTAACAGAACCTGGTCAGAACCCCACAAGTCACCCCATCTTGGATTCCCCTAGGTCTCTAGTTTCCAGAAATGCACTGGTTTGGTAGGTTTCCCTCGGTGCCGGCTGAGCTAGAGGCCAAAATCTACAGGTAGGCACTTTGCAAAAAACACCTCTGTTTTCTTAAAAACAACGTGATGTGTCCACGTTTTGTTTTGGGGCATTTCCTGTTGCGGGCACTAGGCCTACCCATACAAGTGAGGTATCATTTTTATCGGGAGACTTGGGGGAATGCTGGGTGGAAGGAAATTTGTGGCTCCTCTCTGATTCCAGAACTTTCTGTCACTGAAATGGGTGGAAAACGTGTTTTTTTAGCCAAATTTTGAGGTTTGCAAAGGATTCTGGGTAACAGAACCTGGTCAGTTCCCCACAAGTCACACCATCTTGGATTCCCCTAGGTCTCTAGTTTTCAGAAATGCACAGGTTTGGTAGGTTTTCCTCAGTGCCGGCTGAGCTAGAGGCCAAAATCTACGGGTAGGAACTTTGCAAAAAACACCTCTGTTTTCTTTAAAAAAATGTGATGTGTCCACGTTGCGTTTTGGGGCATTTCCTGTTGCGGGCGCTAGGCCTACCCACACAAGTGAGGTTTCATTTTTATCGGGAGACTTGGGGGAAAGCTGGGTGGAAGGAAATTTGTGGCTCCTCTCTGATTCCAGAACTTTCTGTCAACAAAATGTGAGGAAATGTGTTTTTTTAGCCACATTTTGAGGTTTGCAAAGGATTCTGGGTAACAGAACCTGGTCAGAACCCCACAAGTCGCCCCATCTTGGATTCCCCTAGGTCTCTAGTTTTCAGAAATGCACAGGTTTGGTAGGATTCCCTCGGTGCCGGCTGAGCTAGAGGCCAAAATCTACAGGTAGGCACTTTGCAAAAAACACCTCTGTTTTCTTTCAAAAAATGTGAAATGTCCACGTTGCGTTTTGGGGCATTTCCTGTTGCGGGCGCTAGGCCTACCCACACAAGTGAGGTATAATTTTTATCGGGAGACTTGGGGGAATGCTGGGTGGATGGAAATTTGTGGCTCCTCTCTGATTCCAGAACTTTCTGTCACTGAAATGGATGGAAAACATGTTTTTTTAGCCAAATTTTGAGGTTTGCAAAGGATTCTGGGAAACAGAACCTGGTCAGAGCCCCACAAGTCACCCCATCTTGGATTCCCCTAGGTCTCTAGTTTTCAGAAATGCACAGGTTTGGTAGGTTTCCCTCGGTGCCGGCTGAGCTAGAGGCCAAAATCTACACGTAGGCACTTTGCAAAAAACACCTCTGTTTTCTTTCAAAAAATGTGATGTGTCCACGTTGCGTTTTGGGGCATTTCCTGTTGCGGGCGCTAGGCCTACCCACACAAGTGAGGTATCATTTTTATCGGGAGACTTGGGGGAATGCTGGGTGGAAGGAAATTTGTGGCTCCTCTCTGATTCCAGAACTTTCTGTCACTGAAATGGGTGGAAAACATGTTTTTTTAGCCAAATTTTGAGGTTTGCAAAGGATTCTGGGTAACAGAACCTGGTCAGAGCCCCACAAGTCACCCCATCTTGGATTCCCCTAGGTCTCTAGTTTTCAGAAATGCACAGGTTTGGTAGGTTTCCCTCGGTGCCGGCTGAGCTAGAGGCCAAAATCTACAGGTAGGCACTTTGCTAAAAACACCTCTGTTTTCTTTCAAAAAATGTGATGTGTCCACGTTGCGTTTTGGGGCATTTCCTGTTGCGGGCGCTAGGCCTACCTACACAAGTGAGGTATCATTTTTATCGGGAGAATTGGGGGAATGCTGGGTGGAAGGAAATTTGTGGCTCCTCTCTGATTCCAGAACTTTCTGTCACTGAAATGGTTGGAAAACGTGTTTTTTTAGCCAAATTTTGAGGTTTGCAAAGGATTCTGGGTAACAGAACCTGGTCAGAGCCCCACAAGTCACCCCATCTTGGATTCCCCTAGGTCTCTAGTTTTCAGAAATGCACAGGTTTGGTACGTTTCCCTCAGTGCCTGCTGAGCTAGAGGCCAAAATCTACAGATAGGCACTTTGCAAAAAACACCTCTGTTTTCTTTCAAAAAATGTGATGTGTCCATGTTGCGTTTTGGGGCATTTCCTGTTGCGGGCGCTAGGCCTACCCAGGCAAGTGAGGTATCATTTTTATCGGGAGACTTGGAGGAACGCTGCGTGGAAGGAAATTTGTGGCTCCTCTCAGATTCCACAACTTTCTGTCACTGAAATGAGGGGAAAATGTGTTTTTTTAGCAAAATTTTGAGGTTTGCAAAGGATTCTGGGTAACAGATCCTGGTCAGAACCCCACAAGTCACCCCATCTTGGATTCCCCTAGGTCTCTAGTTTTCAGAAATGCACAGGTTTGGTGGGATTCCCTCGGTGCCGGCAGAGCTAGAGGCCAAAATCTACTGGTAGGCACTTTCCAAAAAACACCTCTGTTTTCTTTCAAAAAATGTGATGTGACCACGTTGCGTTTTGGGGCATTTCCTGTTGCGGGAGCTAGGCCTACCCACACAAGTGAGGTATCATTTTTATCGGGAGACTTGGGGGAATGCTGGTTAGAAGGAAATTTGTGGCTCCTCTCTGATTCCAGAACTTTCTGTCACTGAAATGGGTGGAAAACATGTTTTTTTAGCCAAATTTTGAGGTTTGCAAAGGATTCTGGGTAACAGAACCTGGTCAGAGCCCCACAAGTCACCCCATCTTGGATTCCCCTAGGTCTCTAGTTTTCAGAAATGCACAGGTTTGGTAGGTTTCCCTCGGTGCCGGCTGAGCTAGAGGCCAAAATCTACAGGTAGGCACTTTGCAAAAAACACCTCTGTTTTCTTTAAAAAAATGTGATGTGTCCACATTGCGTTTTGGGGCATTTCCTGTTGCGGGCGCTAGGCCTACCCACACAAGTGAGGTATCATTTTTATCGGGAGAATTGGGGGAATGCTGGGTGGAAGGAAATTTATGGCTCCTCTCTGATTCCAGAACTTTCTGTCACTGAAATGGTTGGAAAACGTGTTTTTTTAGCCAAATTTTGAGGTTTGCAAAGGATTCTGGGTAACAGAACCTGGTCAGAACCCCACAAGTCACCCCATCTTGGATTCCCCTAGGTCTCTAGTTTCCAGAAATGCACTGGTTTGGTTGGTTTCCCTCGGTGCCGGCTGAGCTAGAGGCCAAAATCTACGGGTAGGCACTTTGCAAAAAACACCTCTGTTTTCTTTCAAAAAATGTGATGTGTCCACGTTGCGCTTTGGGGCATTTCCTGTTGCGAGCGCTAGGCCTACCCACACAAGTGAGGTATCATTTTTATCGGGAGACTTGGGGGAAAGCTGGGTGGAAGGAAATTTGTGGCTCCTCTCTGATTCCAGAACTTTCTGTCAACAAAATGTGAGGAAAATGTGTTTTTTTAGCCACATTTTGAGGTTTGCAAAGGATTCTGGGTAACAGAACCTGGTCAGAACCCCACAAGTCGCCCCATCTTGGATTCCCCTAGGTCTCTAGTTTTATAGAAATGCACAGGTTTGGTAGGATTCCCTCGGTGCCGGCTGAGCTAGAGGCCAAAATCTACAGGTAGGCACTTTGCAAAAAACACTTCTGTTTTCTTTAAAAAAATGTGATGTGTCCACGTTGCATTTTGGGTCACTTCCTGTTGCGGGCGCTAGGCCTACCCACACAAGTGAGGTATCATTTTTATCGGGAGACTTGTGGGAATGCTGGGTGGATGGAAATTTGTGGCTCCTCTCTGATTCCAGAACTTTCTGTCACTGAAATGGATGGAAAACGTGTTTTTTTAGCCAAATTTTGAGGTGTGCAAAGGATTCTGGGTAATAGAACCTGGTCAGAGCCCCACAAGTCACCCCATCTTGGATTCCCCTAGGTCTCTAGTTTTCAGAAATGCACAGGTTTGATAGGTTTCCCTCGGTGCCGGCTGAGCTAGAGGCCAAAATCTACAGGTAGGCACTTTGCAAAAAACACCTCTGTTTTCTTTCAAAAAATGTGATGTGTCCACGTTGCGTTTTGGGGCATTTCCTGTTGCGGGCGCTAGGCCTACCCACACAAGTGAGGTATCATTTTTATCGGGAGAATTGGGGGAATGCTGGGTGGAAGGAAATTTGTGGCTCCTCTCTGATTCCAGAACTTTCTGTCACTGAAATGGTTGGAAAACGTGTTTTTTTAGCCAAATTTTGAGGTTTGCAAAGGATTCTGGGTAACAGAACCTGGTCAGAGCCCCACAAGTCACCCCATCTTGGATTCCCCTAGGTCTCTAGTTTTCAGAAATGCACAGGTTTGGTAGGTTTCCCTCAGTGCCGGCTGAGCTAGAGGCCAAAATCTACGGGTAGGAACTTTGCAAAAAACACCTCTGTTTTCTTTCAAAAAATGTGATGTGTCCACGTTGCGTTTTGGGGCATTTCCTGTTGCGGGCGCTAGGCCTACCCACACAAGTGAGGTATCATTTTTATCGGGAGACTTGGGGGAAAGCTGGGTGGAAGGAAATTTGTGGCTCCTCTCTGATTCCAGAACTTTCTGTCAACAAAATGTGAGGAAAATGTGTTTTTTTAGCCACATTTTGAGGTTTGCAAAGGATTCTGGGTAACAGAACCTGGTCAGAACCCCACAAGTCGCCCCATCTTGGATTCCCCTAGGTCTCTAGTTTTCAGAAATGCACAGGTTTGGTAGGATTCCCTCGGTGCCGGCTGAGCTAGAGGCCAAAATCTACAGGTAGGCACTTTGCAAAAAACACCTCTGTTTTCTTTCAAAAAATGTGATGTGTCCACGTTGCGTTTTGGGGCATTTCCTGTTGCGGGCGCTAGGCCTACCCACACAACTGAGGTATAATTTTTATCGGGAGACTTGGGGGAATGCTGGGTGGATGGAAATTTGTGGCTCCTCTCTGATTCCAGAACTTTCTGTCACTGAAATGGATGGAAAACATGTTTTTTTAGCCAAATTTTGAGGTTTGCAAAGGATTCTGGGTAACAGAACCTGGTCAGAGCCCCACAAGTCACCCCATCTTGGATTCCCCTAGGTCTCTAGTTTTCAGAAATGCACAGGTTTGGTAGGTTTCCCTCGGTGCCGGCTGAGCTAGAGGCCAAAATCTACAGGTAGGCACTTTGCAAAAAACACCTCTGTTTTCTTTCAAAAAATGTGATGTGTCCACGTTGCGTTTTGGGGCATTTCCTGTTGCGGGCGCTAGGCCTACCCACACAAGTGAGGTATCATTTTTATCGGGAGAATTGGGGGAATGCTGGGTGGAAGGAAATTTGTGGCTCCTCTCTGATTCCAGAACTTTCTGTCACTGAAATGGTTGGAAAACGTTTTTTTTTAGCCAAATTTTGAGGTTTGCAAAGGATTCTGGGTAACAGAACCTGGTCAGAGCCCCACAAGTCACCCCATCTTGGATTCCCCTAGGTCTCTAGTTTTCAGAAATGCACAGGTTTGGTAGGTTTCCCTCAGTGCCTGCTGAGCTAGAGGCCAAAATCTACAGATAGGCACTTTGCAAAAAACACCTCTGTTTTCTTTAAAAAAAATGTGATGTGTCCATGTTGCGTTTTGGGGCATTTCCTGTTGCGGGCGCTAGGCCTACCCAGACAAGTGAGGTATCATTTTTATCGGGAGACTTGGAGGAACGCTGCGTGGAAGGAAATTTGTGGCTCCTCTCAGATTCCACAACTTTCTGTCACTGAAATGAGTGGAAAATGTGTTTTTTTAGCAAAATTTTGAGGTTTGCAAAGGATTCTGGGTAACAGATCCTGGTCAGAACCCCACAAGTCACCCCATCTTGGATTCCCCTAGGTCTCTAGTTTTCAGAAATGCACAGGTTTGGTGGGATTCCCTCGGTTCCGGCAGAGCTAGAGGCCAAAATCTACAGGTAGGCACTTTCCAAAAAACACCTCTGTTTTCTTTCAAAAAATGTGATGTGTCCACGTTGCGTTTTGGGGCATTTCCTGTTGCGGGCGCTAGGCCTACCCACACAAGTGAGGTATCATTTTTATCCGGAGACTTGGGGGAATGCTGGGTAGAAGGAAATTTGTGGCTCCTCTCTGATTCCAGAACTTTCTGTCACTGAAATGGGTGGAAAACATGTTTTTTTAGCCAAATTTTGAGGTTTGCAAAGGATTCTGGGTAACAGAACCTGGTCAGAGCCCCACAAGTCACCCCATCTTGGATTCCCCTAGGTCTCTAGTTTTCAGAAATGCACAGGTTTGGTAGGTTTCCCTCGGTGCCGGCTGAGCTAGAGGCCAAAATCTACAGGTAGGCACTTTGCAAAAAACACCTCTGTTTTCTTTAAAAAAATGTGATGTGTCCACATTGCGTTTTGGGGCATTTCCTGTTGCGGGCGCTAGGCCTACCCACACAAGTGAGGTATCATTTTTATCGGGAGAATTGGGGGAATGCTGGGTGGAAGGAAATTTGTGGCTCCTCTCTGATTCCAGAACTTTCTGTCACTGAAATGGTTGGAAAACGTGTTTTTTTAGCCAAATTTTGAGGTTTGCAAAGGATTCTGGGTAACAGAACCTGGTCAGAACCCCACAAGTCACCCCATCTTGGATTCCCCTAGGTCTCTAGTTTCCAGAAATGCACTGGTTTGGTAGGTTTCCCTCAGTGCCGGCTGAGCTAGAGGCCAAAATCTACGGGTAGGCACTTTGCAAAAAACACCTCTGTTTTCTTTCAAAAAATGTGATGTGTCCACGTTGCGTTTTGGGGCATTTCCTGTTGCGAGCGCTAGGCCTACCCACACAAGTGAGGTATCATTTTTATCGGGAGACTTGGGGGAAAGCTGGGTGGAAGGAAATTTGTGGCTCCTCTCTGATTCCAGAACTTTCTGTCAACAAAATGTGAGGAAAATGTGTTTTTTTAGCCACATTTTGAGGTTTGCAAAGGATTCTGGGTAACAGAACCTGGTCAGAACCCCACAAGTCGCCCCATCTTGGATTCCCCTAGGTCTCTAGTTTTATAGAAATGCACAGGTTTGGTAGGATTCCCTCGGTGCCGGCTGAGCTAGAGGCCAAAATCTACAGGTAGGCACTTTGCAAAAAACACTTCTGTTTTCTTTAAAAAAATGTGATGTGTCCATGTTGCATTTTGGGTCATTTCCTGTTGCGGGCGCTAGGCCTACCCACACAAGTGAGGTATCATTTTTATCGGGAGACTTGGGGGAATGCTGGGTGGATGGAAATTTGTGGCTCCTCTCTGATTCCAGAACTTTCTGTCACTGAAATGGATGGAAAACGTGTTTTTTTAGCCAAATTTTGAGTTTTGCAAAGGATTCTGGGTAACAGAACCTGGTCAGAGCCCCACAAGTCACCCAATCTTGGATTCCCCTAGGTCTCTAGTTTTCAGAAATGCACAGGTTTGGTAGGTTTCCCTCGGTGCCGGCTGAGCTAGAGGCCAAAATCAACACGTAGGCACTTTGCAAAAAACACCTCTGTTTTCTTTAAAAAAATGTGATGTGTCCACGTTGCGTTTTGGGGCATTTCCTGTTGCGGGCGCTAGGCCTACCCACACAAGTGAGGTATCATTTTTATCGGGAGACTTGGGGGAATGCTGGGTGGAAGGAAATTTGTGGCTCCTCTCTGATTCCAGAACTTTCTGTCACTGAAATGGGTGGAAAACATGTTTTTTTAGCCAAATTTTGAGGTTTGCAAAGGATTCTGGGTAACAGAACTTGGTCAGAGCCCCACAAGTCACCCCATCTTGGATTCCCCTAGGTCTCTAGTTTTCAGAAATTCACAGATTTGGTAGGTTTCCCTCGGTGCCGGCTGAGCTAGAGGCCAAAATCTACAGGTAGGCACTTTGCAAAAAACACCTCTGTTTTCTTTCAAAAAATGTGATGTGTCCACGTTGCGTTTTGGGGCATTTCCTGTTGCGGGCGCTAGGCCTACCCACACAAGTGAGGTATCATTTTTATCTGGAGAATTGGGGGAATGATGGGTGGAAGGAAATTTGTGGCTCCTCTCTGATTCCAGAACTTTCTGTCACTGAAATGGTTGGAAAACGTGTTTTTTTAGCCAAATTTTGAGGTTTGCAAAGGATTCTGGGTAACAGAACCTGGTCAGAGCCCCACAAGTCACCCCATCTTGGATTCCTCTAGGTCTCTAGTTTTCAGAAATGCACAGGTTTGGTAGGTTTCCCTCAGTGCCTGCTGAGCTAGAGGCCAAAATCTACAGATAGGCACTTTGCAAAAAACACCTCTGTTTTCTTTAAAAAAATGTGATGTGTCCATGTTGCGTTTTGGGGCATTTCCTGTTGCGGGCGCTAGGCCTACCCAGACAAGTGAGGTATCATTTTTATCGGGAGACTTGGAGGAACGCTGCGTGGAAGGAAATTTGTGGCTCCTCTCAGATTCCACAACTTTCTGTCACTGAAATGAGGGGAAAATGTGTTTTTTTAGCAAAATTTTGAGGTTTGCAAAGGATTCTGGGTAACAGATCCTGGTCAGAACCCCACAAGTCACCCCATCTTGGATTCCCCTAGGTCTCTAGTTTTCAGAAATGCACAGGTTTGGTGGGATTCCCTCGGTGCCGGCAGAGCTAGAGGCCAAAATCTACAGGTAGGCACTTTCCAAAAAACACCTCTGTTTTCTTTCAAAAAATGTGATGTGTCCACGTTGCGTTTTGGGGCATTTCCTGTTGCGGGCGCTAGGCCTACCCACACAAGTGAGGTATCATTTTTATCGGGAGACTTGGGGGAATGCTGGGTAGAAGGAAATTTGTGGCTCCTCTCTGATTCCAGAACTTTCTGTCACTGAAATGGGTGGAAAACATGTTTTTTTTGCCAAATTTTGAGGTTTGCAAAGGATTCTGGGTAACAGAACTTGGTCAGAGCCCCACAAGTCACCCCATCTTGGATTCCCCTAGGTCTCTAGTTTTCAGAAATTCACAGGTTTGGTAGGTTTTCCTCGGTGCCGGCTGAGCTAGAGGCCAAAATCTACAGGTAGGCACTTTGCAAAAAACACCTCTGTTTTCTTTCAAAAAATGTGATGTGTCCACGTTGCGTTTTGGGGCATTTCCTGTTGCGGGCGCTAGGCCTACCCACACAAGTGAGGTATCATTTTTATCTGGAGAATTGGGGGAATGATGGGTGGAAGGAAATTTGTGGCTCCTCTCTGATTCCAGAACTTTCTGTCACTGAAATGGTTGGAAAACGTGTTTTTTTAGCCAAATTTTGAGGTTTGCAAAGGATTCTGGGTAACAGAACCTGGTCAGAGCCCCACAAGTCACCCCATCTTGGATTCCCCTAGGTCTCTAGTTTTCAGAAATGCACAGGTTTGGTAGGTTTCCCTCAGTGCCTGCTGAGCTAGAGGCCAAAATCTACAGATAGGCACTTTGCAAAAAACACCTCTGTTTTCTTTCAAAAAATGTGATGTGTCCATGTTGCGTTTTGGGGCATTTCCTGTTGCGGGCGCTAGGCCTACCCAGACAAGTGAGGTATCATTTTTATCGGGAGACTTGGAGGAACGCTGCGTGGAAGGAAATTTGTGGCTCCTCTCAGATTCCACAACTTTCTGTCACTGAAATGAGGGGAAAATGTGTTTTTTTAGCAAAATTTTGAGGTTTGCAAAGGATTCTGGGTAACAGATCCTGGTCAGAACCCCACAAGTCACCCCATCTTGGATTCCCCTAGGTCTCTAGTTTTCAGAAATGCACAGGTTTGGTGGGATTCCCTCGGTGCCGGCAGAGCTAGAGGCCAAAATCTACAGGTAGGCACTTTCCAAAAAACACCTCTGTTTTCTTTCAAAAAATGTGATGTGTTCACGTTGCGTTTTGGGGCATTTCCTGTTGCGGGCGCTAGGCCTACCCACACAAGTGAGGTATCATTTTTATCGGGAGACTTGGGGGAATGCTGGGTAGAAGGAAATTTGTGGCTCCTCTCTGATTCCAGAACTTTCTGTCACTGAAATGGGTGGAAAACATGTTTTTTTAGCCAAATTTTGAGGTTTGCAAAGGATTCTGGGTAACAGAACCTGGTCAGAGCCCCACAAGTCACCCCATCTTGGATTCCCCTAGGTCTCTAGTTTTCAGAAATGCACAGGTTTGGTAGGTTTCCCTCGGTGCCGGCTGAGCTAGAGGCCAAAATCTACAGGTAGGCACTTTGCAAAAAACACCTCTGTTTTCTTTAAAAAAATGTGATGTGTCCACATTGCGTTTTGGGGCATTTCCTGTTGCGGGCGCTAGGCCTACCCACACAAGTGAGGTATCATTTTTATCGGGAGAATTGGGGGAATGTTGGGTGGAAGGAAATTTGTGGCTCCTCTCTGATTCCAGAACTTTCTGTCACTGAAATGGTTGGAAAATGTGTTTTTTTAGCCAAATTTTGAGGTTTGCAAAGGATTCTGGGTAACAGAACCTGGTCAGAACCCCACAAGTCACCCCATCTTGGATTCCCCTAGGTCTCTAGTTTCCAGAAATGCACTGGTTTGGTAGGTTTCCCTCGGTGCCGGCTGAGCTAGAGGCCAAAATCTACGGGTAGGCACTTTGCAAAAAACACCTCTGTTTTCTTTAAAAAAATGTGATGCGTCCACGTTGCGTTTTGGGGCATTTCCTGTTGCGAGCGCTAGGCCTACCCACACAAGTGAGGTATCATTTTTATCGGGAGACTTGGGGGAAAGCTGGGTGGAAGGAAATTTGTGGCTCCTCTCTGATTCCAGAACTTTCTGTCAACAAAATGTGAGGAAAATGTGTTTTTTTAGCCACATTTTGAGGTTTGCAAAGGATTCTGGGTAACAGAACCTGGTCAGAACCCCACAAGTCGCCCCATCTTGGATTCCCCTAGGTCTCTAGTTTTATAGAAATGCACAGGTTTGGTAGGATTCCCTCGGTGCCGGCTGAGCTAGAGGCCAAAATCTACAGGTAGGCACTTTGCAAAAAACACTTCTGTTTTCTTTAAAAAAATGTGATGTGTCCACGTTGCATTTTGGGTCATTTCCTGTTGCGGGCGCTAGGCCTACACACACAAGTGAGGTATCATTTTTATCGGGAGACTTGGGGGAATGCTGGGTGGATGGAAATTTGTGGCTCCTCTCTGATTCCAGAACTTTCTGTCACTGAAATGGATGGAAAACGTGTTTTTTTAGCCAAATTATGAGGTTTGCAAAGGATTCTGGGTAACAGAACCTGGTCAGAGCCCCACAAGTCACCCCATCTTGGATTCCCCTAGGTCTCTAGTTTTCAGAAATGCACAGGTTTGGTAGGTTTCCCTCGGTGCCGGCTGAGCTAGAGGCCAAAATCTACAGGTAGGCACTTTGCAAAAAACACCTCTGTTTTTTTCAAAAAATGTGATGTGTCCACGTTGCGTTTTGGGGCATTTCCTGTTGCGGGCGCTAGGCCTACCCACACAAGTGAGGTATCATTTTTATCGGGAGACTTGGGGGAATGCTGGGTGGAAGGAAATTTGTGGCTCCTCTCTGATTCCAGAACTTTCTGTCAACAAAATGTGAGGAAAATGTGTTTTTTTAGCCACATTTTGAGGTTTGCAAAGGATTCTGGGTAACAGAACCTGGTCAGAACCCCACAAGTCACCCCATCTTGGATTCCCCTGGGTCTCTAGTTTCCAGAAATGCACTGGTTTGGTAGGTTTCCCTCGGTGCCGGCTGAGCTAGAGGCCAAAATCTACAGGTAGGCACTTTGCAAAAAACACCTCTGTTTTCTTAAAAAAAAAGTGATGTGTCCACGTTGCGTTTTGGGGCATTTCCTGTTGCGGGCACTAGGCCTACCCACACAAGTGAGGTATCATTTTTATCGGGAGACTTGGGGGAATGCTGGGTGGAAGGAAATTTGTGGCTCCTCTCTGATTCCAGAACTTTCTGTCACTGAAATGGGTGGAAAACGTGTTTTTTTAGCCAATTTTTGAGGTTTGCAAAGGATTCTGGGTAACAGAACCTGGTCAGTGCCCCACAAGTCACCCCATCTTGGATTCCCCTAGGTCTCTAGTTTTCAGAAATGCACAGGTTTGGTAGGTTTTCCTCAGTGCCGGCTGAGCTAGAGGCCAAAATCTACGGGTAGGCACTTTGCAAAAAACACCTCTGTTTTCTTTCAAAAAATGTGATGTGTCCACGTTGCGTTTTGGGGCATTTCCTGTTGCGGGCGCTAGGCCTACCCACACAAGTGAGGTATCATTTTTATCGGGAGACTTGGGGGAAAGCTGGGTGGAAGGAAATTTGTGGCTCCTCTCTGATTCCAGAACTTTCTGTCAACAAAATGTGAGGAAAATGTGTTTTTTTAGCCACATTTTGAGGTTTGCAAAGGATTCTGGGTAACAGAACCTGGTCAGAACCCCACAAGTCGCCCCATCTTGGATTCCCCTAGGTCTCTAGTTTTCAGAAATGCACAGGTTTGGTAGGATTCCCTCGGTGCCGGCTGAGCTAGAGGCCAAAATCTACAGGTAGGCACTTTGCAAAAAACACCTCTGTTTTCTTTAAAAAAATGTGATGTGTCCACGTTGCGTTTTGGGGCATTTCCTGTTGCGGGCGCTAGGCCTACCCACACAAGTGAGGTATAATTTTTATCGGGAGACTTGGGGGAATGCTGGGTGGATGGAAATTTGTGGCTCCTCTCTGATTCCAGAACTTTCTGTCACTGAAATGGATGGAAAACATGTTTTTTTAGCCAAATTTTGAGGTTTGCAAAGGATTCTGGGTAACAGAACCTGGTCAGAGCCCCACAAGCCACCCCATCTTGGAATCCCCTTGGTCTCTAGTTTTCAGAAATGCACAGGTTTGGTAGGTTTCCCTCTGTGCCGGCTGAGCTAGAGGCCAAATTCTACACGTAGGCACTTTGCAAAAAACACTTCTGTTTTCTTTCAAAAAATGTGATGTGTCCACGTTGCGTTTTGGGGCATTTCCTGTTGCGGGCGCTAGGCCTACCGAGACAAGTGAGGTATCATTTTTATCGGGAGACTTGGAGGAACGCTGCGTGGAAGGAAATGTGTGGCTCCTCTCAGATTCCACAACTTTCTGTCACTGAAATGAGGGGAAAATGTGTTTTTTTAGCCAAATTTTGAGGTTTGCAAAGGATTCTGGGTAACAGAACCTGGTCAGAGCCCCACAAGTCACCCCATCTTGGATTCCCCTAGGTCTCTAGTTTTCAGAAATGCACAGGTTTGGTAGGTTTCCCTCGGTGCCGGCTGAGCTAGAGGCCAAAATCTACAGGTAGGCACTTTGCAAAAAACACCTCTGTTTTCTTTAAAAAAATGTGATGTGTCCACGTTGCGTTTTGGGGCATTTCCTGTTGCGGGCGCTAGGCCTACCCACACAAGTGAGGTATCATTTTTATCAGGAGAATTGGGGGAATGCTGGGTGGAAGGAAATTTGTGGCTCCTCTCTGATTCCAGAACTTTCTGTCACTGAAATGGTTGGAAAACGTGTTTTTTTAGCCACATTTTGAGGTTTGCAAAGGATTCTGGGTAACAGAACCTGGTCAGAACTCCACAAGTCACCCCATCTTGGATTCCCCTAGGTCTCTAGTTTCCAGAAATGCACTGGTTTGGTTGGTTTCCCTCGGTGCCGGCTGAGCTAGAGGCCAAAATCTACGGGTAGGCACTTTGCAAAAAACACCTCTGTTTTCTTTCAAAAAATGTGATGTGTCCACGTTGCGTTTTGGGGCATTTCCTGTTGCGAGCGCTAGGCCTACCCACACAAGTGAGGTATCATTTTTATCGGGAGACTTGGGGGAAAGCTGGGTGGAAGGAAATTTGTGGCTCCTCTCTGATTCCAGAACTTTCTGTCAACAAAATGTGAGGAAAATGTGTTTTTTTAGCCACATTTTGAGGTTTGCAAAGGATTCTGGGTAACAGAACCTGGTCAGAACCCCACAAGTCGCCCCATCTTGGATTCCCCTAGGTCTCTAGTTTTATAGAAATGCACAGGTTTGGTAGGATTCCCTCGGTGCAGGCTGAGCTAGAGGCCAAAATCTGCAGGTAGGCTCTTTGCAAAAAACACTTCTGTTTTCTTTCAAAAAATGTGATGTGTCCACGTTGCATTTTGGGGCATTTCCTGTTGCGGGCGCTAGGCCTACCCACACAAGTGAGGTATCATTTTTATCGGGAGACTTGGGGAAATGCTGGGTGGAAGGAAATTTGTGGCTCCTCTCTGATTCCAGAACTTTCTGTCAACAAAATGTGAGGAAAATTTGTTTTTTTAGCCACATTTTGAGGTTTGCAAAGGATTCTGGGTAACAGAACCTGGTCAGAACCCCACAAGTCACCCCATCTTGGATTCCCCTGGGTCTCTAGTTTCCAGAAATGCACTGGTTTGGTAGGTTACCCTCGGTGCCGGCTGAGCTAGAGGCCAAAATCTACAGGTAGGCACTTTGCAAAAAACACCTCTGTTTTCTTAAAAAAAACGTGATGTGTCCACGTTGCGTTTTGGGGCATTTCCTGTTGCGGGCACTAGGCCTACCCACACAAGTGAGGTATAATTTTTATCGGGAGACTTGGGGGAATGCTGGGTGGAAGGAAATTTGTGGCTCCTCTCTGATTCCAGAACTTTCTGTCACTGAAATGGGTGGAAAACGTGTTTTTTTAGCCAAATTTTGAGGTTTGCAAAGGATTCTGGGTAACAGAACCTGGTCAGTGCCCCACAAGTCACCCCATCTTGGATTCCCCTAGGTCTCTAGTTTTCAGAAATGCACAGGTTTGGTAGGTTTTCCTCAGTGCCGGCTGAGCTAGAGGCCAAAATCTACGGGTAGGCACTTTGCAAAAAACACCTCTGTTTTCTTTCAAAAAATGTGATGTGTCCACGTTGCGTTTTGGGGCATTTCCTGTTGCGGGCGCTAGGCCTACCCACACAAGTGAGGTATCATTTTTATCGGGAGACTTGGGGGAAAGCTGGGTGGAAGGAAATTTGTGGCTCCTCTCTGATTCCAGAACTTTCTGTCAACAAAATGTGAGGAAAATGTGTTTTTTTAGCCACATTTTGAGGTTTGCAAAGGATTCTGGGTAACAGAACCTGGTCAGAACCCCACAAGTCGCCCCATCTTGGATTCCCCTAGGTCTCTAGTTTTCAGAAATGCACAGGTTTGGTAGGATTCCCTCGGTGCCGGCTGAGCTAGAGGCCAAAATCTACAGGTAGGCACTTTGCAAAAAACACCTCTGTTTTCTTTAAAAAAATGTGATGTGTCCACGTTGCGTTTTGGGGCATTTCCTGTTGCGGTCGCTAGGCCTACCCACACAAGTGAGGTATCATTTTTATCCGGAGACTTGGGGGAATGCTGGGTGGATGGAAATTTGTGGCTCCTCTCTGATTCCAGAACTTTCTGTCACTGAAATGGATGGAAAACATGTTTTTTTAGCCAAATTTTGAGGTTTGCAAAGGATTCTGGGTAACAGAACCTGGTCAGAGCCCCACAAGTCACCCCATCTTGGATTCCCCTAGGTCTCTAGTTTTCAGAAATGCACAGGTTTGGTAGGTTTCCCTCGGTGCCGGCTGAGCTAGAGGCCAAAATCTACACGTAGGCACTTTGCAAAAAACACTTCTGTTTTCTTTCAAAAAATGTGATGTGTCCACGTTGCGTTTTGGGGCATTTCCTGTTGCGGGCGCTAGGCCTACCCAGACAAGTGAGGTATCATTTTTATCGGGAGACTTGGGGGAACGCTGCGTGGAAGGAAATTTGTGGCTCCTCTCAGATTCCACAACTTTCTGTCACTGAAATGAGGGGAAAATGTGTTTTTTTAGCAAAATTTTGAGGTTTGCAAAGGATTCTGGGTAACAGATCCTGGTCAGAACCCCACAAGTCACCCCATCTTGGATTCCCCTAGGTCTCTAGTTTTCAGAAATGCACAGGTTTGGTGGGATTCCCTCGGTGCCGGCAGAGCTAGAGGCCAAAATCTACAGGTAGGCACTTTGCAAAAAACACCTCTGTTTTCTTTCAAAAAATGTGATGTGTCCACGTTGCGTTTTGGGGCATTTCCTGTTGCGGGCGCTAGGCCTACCCACACAAGTGAGGTATCATTTTTATCGGGAGACTTGGGGGAATGCTGGGTGGAAGGAAATTTGTGGCTCCTCTCTGATTCCAGAACTTTCTGTCAACAAAATGTGAGGAAAATGTGTTTTTTTAGCCACATTTTGAGGTTTGCAAAGGATTCTGGGTAACAGAACTTGGTCAGAACCCCACAAGTCGCCCCATCTTGGATTCCCCTAGGTCTCTAGTTTTATAGAAATGCACAGGTTTGGTAGGATTCCCTCGGTGCCGGCTGAGCTAGAGGCCAAAATCTACAGGTAGGCACTTTGCAAAAAACACTTCTGTTTTCTTTAAAAAAATGTGATGTGTCCACGTTGCATTTTGGGGCATTTCCTGTTGCGGGCGCTAGGCCTACCCACACAAGTGAGGTATCATTTTTATCGGGAGACTTGGGGGAATGCTGGGTGGATGGAAATTTGTGGCTCCTCTCTGATTCCAGAACTTTCTGTCACTGAAATGGATGGAAAACGTGTTTTTTTAGCCAAATTTTGAGGTTTGCAAAGGATTCTGGGTAACAGAACCTGGTCAGAGCCCCACAAGTCACCCCATCTTGGATTCCCCTAGGCCTCTAGTTTTCAGAAATGCACAGGTTTGGTAGGTTTCCCTCGGTGCCGGCTGAGCTAGAGGCCAAAATCTACACGTAGGCACTTTGCAAAAAACACTTCTGTTTTCTTTCAAAAAATGTGATGTGTCCACGTTGCGTTTTGGGGCATTTCCTGTTGCGGGCGCTAGGCCTACCCAGACAAGTGAGGTATCATTTTTATCGGGAGACTTGGGGGAACGCTGCGTGGAAGGAAATTTGTGGCTCCTCTCAGATTCCACAACTTTCTGTCACTGAAATGAGGGGAAAATGTGTTTTTTTAGCAAAATTTTGAGGTTTGCAAAGGATTCTGGGTAACAGATCCTGGTCAGAACCCCACAAGTCACCCCATCTTGGATTCCCCTAGGTCTCTAGTTTTCAGAAATGCACAGGTTTGGTGGGATTCCCTCGGTGCCGGCAGAGCTAGAGGCCAAAATCTACAGGTAGGCACTTTGCAAAAAACACCTCTGTTTTCTTTAAAAAAATGTGATGTGTCCACGTTGCGTTTTGGGGCATTTCCTGTTGCGGGCGCTAGGCCTACCCACACAAGTGAGGTATCATTTTTATCGGGAGACTTGGGGGAATGCTGGGTGGAAGGAAATTTGTGGCTCCTCTCTGATTCCAGAACTTTCTGTCACTGAAATGGGTGGAAAACATGTTTTTTTAGCCAAATTTTGAGGTTTGCAAAGGATTCTGGGTAACAGAACCTGGTCAGAGCCTCACAAGTCACCCCATCTTGGATTCCCCTAGGTCTCTAGTTTTCAGAAATGCACAGGTTTGGTAGGTTTCCATCGGTGCCGGCTGAGCTAGAGGCCAAAATCTACAGGTAGGCACTTTGCAAAAAACACCTCTGTTTTCTTTCAAAAAATGTGATGTGTCCACGTTGCGTTTTGGGGCATTTCCTGTTGCGGGCGCTAGGCCTACCCACACAAGTGAGGTATCATTTTTATCGGGAGAATTGGGGGAATGCTGGGTGGAAGGAAATTTGTGGCTCCTCTCTGATTCCATAACTTTCTGTCACTGAAATGGTTGGAAAACGTGTTTTTTTAGCCAAATTTTGAGGTTTGCAAAGGATTCTGGGTAACAGAACCTGATCAGAACCCCACAAGTCACCCCATCTTGGATTCCCCTAGGTCTCTAGTTTCCAGAAATGCACTGGTTTGGTAGGTTTCCCTCGGTGCCGGCTGAGCTAGAGGCCAAAATCTACAGGTAGGCACTTTGCAAAAAACACGTCTGTTTTCTTTCAAAAAATGTGATGTGTCCACGTTGCGTTTTGGGGCATTCCCTGTTGCGGGCGCTAGGTCTACCCACACAAGTGAGGTATCATTTTTATCGGGAGACTTGGGGGAAAGCTGGGTGGAAGGAAATTTGTGTCTCCTCTCTGATTCCAGAACTTTCTGTCAACAAAATGTGAGGAAAATGTGTTTTTTTAGCCACATTTTGAGGTTTGCAAAGGATTCTGGGTAACAGAACCTGGTCAGAACCCCACAAGTCGCCCCATCTTGGATTCCCCTAGGTCTCTAGTTTTCAGAAATGCACAGGTTTGGTAGGTTTCCCTCGGTGCCGGCTGAGCTAGAGGCCAAAATCTACAGGTAGGCACTTTGCAAAAAACACCTCTGTTTTCTTTCAAAAAATGTGATGTGTCCACGTTGCGTTTTGGGGCATTTCCTGTTGCGGGCGCTAGGCCTACCCACACAAGTGAGGTATCATTTTTATCGGGAGACTTGGGGGAATGCTGGGTGGATGGAAATTTGTGGCTCCTCTCTGATTCCAGAACTTTCTGTCACTGAAATGGATGGAAAACGTGTTTTTTTAGCCAAATTTTGAGGTTTGCAAAGGATTCTGGGTAACAGAACCTGGTCAGAGCCCCACAAGTCACCCCATCTTGGATTCCCCTAGGCCTCTAGTTTTCAGAAATGCACAGGTTTGGTAGGTTTCCCTCGGTGCCGGCTGAGCTAGAGGCCAAAATCTACACGTAGGCACTTTGCAAAAAACACTTCTGTTTTCTTTCAAAAAATGTGATGTGTCCACGTTGCGTTTTGGGGCATTTCCTGTTGCGGGCGCTAGGCCTACCCAGACAAGTGAGGTATCATTTTTATCGGGAGACTTGGGGGAACGCTGCGTGGAAGGAAATTTGTGGCTCCTCTCAGATTCCACAACTTTCTGTCACTGAAATGAGGGGAAAATGTGTTTTTTTAGCAAAATTTTGAGGTTTGCAAAGGATTCTGGGTAACAGATCCTGGTCAGAACCCCACAAGTCACCCCATCTTGGATTCCCCTAGGTCTCTAGTTTTCAGAAATGCACAGGTTTGGTGGGATTCCCTCGGTGCCGGCAGAGCTAGAGGCCAAAATCTACAGGTAGGCACTTTGCAAAAAACACCTCTGTTTTCTTTAAAAAAATGTGATGTGTCCACGTTGCGTTTTGGGGCATTTCCTGTTGCGGGCGCTAGGCCTACCCACACAAGTGAGGTATCATTTTTATCGGGAGACTTGGGGGAATGCTGGGTGGAAGGAAATTTGTGGCTCCTCTCTGATTCCAGAACTTTCTGTCACTGAAATGGGTGGAAAACATGTTTTTTTAGCCAAATTTTGAGGTTTGCAAAGGATTCTGGGTAACAGAACCTGGTCAGAGCCTCACAAGTCACCCCATCTTGGATTCCCCTAGGTCTCTAGTTTTCAGAAATGCACAGGTTTGGTAGGTTTCCATCGGTGCCGGCTGAGCTAGAGGCCAAAATCTACAGGTAGGCACTTTGCAAAAAACACCTCTGTTTTCTTTCAAAAAATGTGATGTGTCCACGTTGCGTTTTGGGGCATTTCCTGTTGCGGGCGCTAGGCCTACCCACACAAGTGAGGTATCATTTTTATCGGGAGAATTGGGGGAATGCTGGGTGGAAGGAAATTTGTGGCTCCTCTCTGATTCCATAACTTTCTGTCACTGAAATGGTTGGAAAACGTGTTTTTTTAGCCAAATTTTGAGGTTTGCAAAGGATTCTGGGTAACAGAACCTGATCAGAACCCCACAAGTCACCCCATCTTGGATTCCCCTAGGTCTCTAGTTTCCAGAAATGCACTGGTTTGGTAGGTTTCCCTCGGTGCCGGCTGAGCTAGAGGCCAAAATCTACAGGTAGGCACTTTGCAAAAAACACGTCTGTTTTCTTTCAAAAAATGTGATGTGTCCACGTTGCGTTTTGGGGCATTCCCTGTTGCGGGCGCTAGGTCTACCCACACAAGTGAGGTATCATTTTTATCGGGAGACTTGGGGGAAAGCTGGGTGGAAGGAAATTTGTGTCTCCTCTCTGATTCCAGAACTTTCTGTCAACAAAATGTGAGGAAAATGTGTTTTTTTAGCCACATTTTGAGGTTTGCAAAGGATTCTGGGTAACAGAACCTGGTCAGAACCCCACAAGTCGCCCCATCTTGGATTCCCCTAGGTCTATAGTTTTCAGAAATGCACAGGTTTGGTAGGTTTCCCTCGGTGCCGGCTGAGCTAGAGGCCAAAATCTACACGTAGGCACTTTGCAAAAAACACTTCTGTTTTCTTTCAAAAAATGTGATGTGTCCACGTTGCGTTTTGGGGCATTTCCTGTTGCGGGCGCTAGGCCTACCCAGACAAGTGAGGTATCATTTTTATCGGGAGACTTGGGGGAACGCTGCGTGGAAGGAAATTTGTGGCTCCTCTCAGATTCCACAACTTTCTGTCACTGAAATGAGGGGAAAATGTGTTTTTTTAGCAAAATTTTGAGGTTTGCAAAGGATTCTGGGTAACAGATCCTGGTCAGAACCCCACAAGTCACCCCATCTTGGATTCCCCTAGGTCTCTAGTTTTCAGAAATGCACAGGTTTGGTGGGATTCCCTCGGTGCCGGCAGAGCTAGAGGCCAAAATCTACAGGTAGGCACTTTGCAAAAAACACCTCTGTTTTCTTTCAAAAAATGTGATGTGTCCACGTTGCGTTTTGGGGCATTTCCTGTTGCGGGCGCTAGGCCTACCCACACAAGTGAGGTATCATTTTTATCGGGAGACTTGGGGGAATGCTGGGTGGAAGGAAATTTGTGGCTCCTCTCTGATTCCAGAACTTTCTGTCACTGAAATGGGTGGAAAACATGTTTTTTAGCCAAATTTTGAGGTTTGCAAAGGATTCTGGGTAACAGAACCTGGTCAGAGCCTCACAAGTCACCCCATCTTGGATTCCCCTAGGTCTCTAGTTTTCAGAAATGCACAGGTTTGGTAGGTTTCCATCGGTGCCGGCTGAGCTAGAGGCCAAAATCTACAGGTAGGCACTTTGCAAAAAACACCTCTGTTTTCTTTAAAAAAATGTGATGTGTCCACGTTGCGTTTTGGGGCATTTCCTGTTGCGGGCGCTAGGCCTACCCACACAAGTGAGGTATCATTTTTATCGGGAGAATTGGGGGAATGCTGGGTGGAAGGAAATTTGTGGCTCCTCTCTGATTCCAGAACTTTCTGTCACTGAAATGGTTGGAAAACGTGTTTTTTTAGCCAAATTTTGAGGTTTGCAAAGGATTCTGGGTAACAGAACCTGATCAGAACCCCACAAGTCACCCCATCTTGGATTCCCCTAGGTCTCTAGTTTCCAGAAATGCACTTGTTTGGTAGGTTTCCCTCGGTGCCGGCTGAGCTAGAGGCCAAAATCTACAGGTAGGCACTTTGCAAAAAACACCTCTGTTTTCTTTAAAAAAATGTGATGTGTCCATGTTGTGTTTTGGGGCATTCCCTGTTGCGGGCGCTAGGTCTACCCACACAAGTGAGGTATCATTTTTATCGGGAGAATTGGGGGAAAGCTGGGTGGAAGGAAATTTGTGGCTCCTCTCTGATTCCAGAACTTTCTGTCAACAAAATGTGAGGAAAATGTGTTTTTTTAGCCACATTGTAAGGTTTGCAAAGGATTCTGGGTAACAGAACCTGGTCAGAACCCCACAAGTCGCCCCATCTTGGATTCCCCTAGGTCTCTAGTTTTATAGAAATGCACAGGTTTGGTAGGATTCCCTCGGTGCCGGCTGAGCTAGAGGCCAAAATCTACAGGTAGGCACTTTGCAAAAAACACTTCTGTTTTCTTTAAAAAAATGTGATGTGTCCACGTTGCATTTTGGGGCATTTCCTGTTGCGGGCGCTAGGCCTACCCACACAAGTGAGGTATCATTTTTATCGGGAGACTTGGGGGAATGCTGGGTGGATGGAAATTTGTGGCTCCTCTCTGATTCCAGAACTTTCTGTCACTGAAATGGATGGAAAACGTGTTTTTTTTAGCCAAATTTTGAGGTTTGCAAAGGATTCTGGGTAACAGAACCTGGTCAGAGCCCCACAAGTCACCCCATCTTGGATTCCCCTAGGTCTCTAGTTTTCAGAAATGCACAGGTTTGGTAGGTTTCCCTCGGTGCCGGCTGAGCTAGAGGCCAAAATCTACACGTAGGCACTTTGCAAAAAACACTTCTGTTTTCTTAAAAAAAATGTGATGTGTCCACGTTGCGTTTTGGGGCATTTCCTGTTGCGGGCGCTAGGCCTACCCAGACAAGTGAGGTATCATTTTTATCGGGAGACTTGGGGGAACGCTGCGTGGAAGGAAATTTGTGGCTCCTCTCAGATTCCACAACTTTCTGTCACTGAAATGAGGGGAAAATGTGTTTTTTTAGCAAAATTTTGAGGTTTGCAAAGGATTCTGGGTAACAGATCCTGGTCAGAACCCCACAAGTCACCCCATCTTGGATTCCCCTAGGTCTCTAGTTTTCAGAAATGCACAGGTTTGGTGGGATTCCCTCGGTGCCGGCAGAGCTAGAGGCCAAAATCTACAGGTAGGCACTTTGCAAAAAACACCTCTGTTTTCTTTCAAAAAATGTGATGTGTCCACGTTGCGTTTTGGGGCATTTCCTGTTGCGGGCGCTAGGCCTACCCACACAAGTGAGGTATCATTTTTATCGGGAGACTTGGGGGAATGCTGGGTGGAAGGAAATTTGTGGCTCCTCTCTGATTCCAGAACTTTCTGTCACTGAAATGGGTGGAAAACATGTTTTTTTAGCCAAATTTTGAGGTTTGCAAAGGATTCTGGGTAACAGAACCTGGTCAGAGCCTCACAAGTCACCCCATCTTGGATTCCCCTAGGTCTCTAGTTTTCAGAAATGCACAGGTTTGGTAGGTTTCCATCGGTGCCGGCTGAGCTAGAGGCCAAAATCTACAGGTAGGCACTTTGCAAAAAACACCTCTGTTTTCTTTCAAAAAATGTGATGTGTCCACGTTGCGTTTTGGGGCATTTCCTGTTGCGGGCGCTAGGCCTACCCACACAAGTGAGGTATCATTTTTATCGGGAGAATTGGGGGAATGCTAGGTGGAAGGAAATTTGTGGCTCCTCTCTGATTCCATAACTTTCTGTCACTGAAATGGTTGGAAAACGTGTTTTTTTAGCCAAATTTTGAGGTTTGCAAAGGATTCTGGGTAACAGAACCTGATCAGAACCCCACAAGTCACCCCATCTTGGATTCCCCTAGGTCTCTAGTTTCCAGAAATGCACTGGTTTGGTAGGTTTCCCTCGGTGCCGGCTGAGCTAGAGGCCAAAATCTACAGGTAGGCACTTTGCAAAAAACACCTCTGTTTTCTTTCAAAAAATGTGATGTGTCCACGTTGCGTTTTGGGTCATTCCCTGTTGCGGGCGCTAGGTCTACCCACACAAGTGAGGTATCATTTTTATCGGGAGACTTGGGGGAAAGCTGGGAGGAAGGAAATTTGTGGCTCCTCTCTGATTCCAGAACTTTCTGCCACAAAATGTGAGGAAAATGTGTTTTTTTAGCCACATTTTGAGGTTTGCAAAGGATTCTGGGTAACAGAACCTGGTCAGAACCCCACAAGTCGCCCCATCTTGGATTCCCCTAGGTCTCTAGTTTTATAGAAATGCACAGGTTTGGTAGGATTCCCTCGGTGCCGGCTGAGCTAGAGGCCAAAATCTACAGGTAGGCACTTTGCAAAAAACACTTCTGTTTTCTTTAAAAAAATGTGATGTGTCCACGTTGCATTTTGGGGCATTTCCTGTTGCGGGCGCTAGGCCTACCCACACAAGTGAGGTATCATTTTTATCGGGAGACTTGGGGGAATGCTGGGTGGATGGAAATTTGTGGCTCCTCTCTGATTCCAGAACTTTCTGTCAACAAAATGTGAGGAAAATGTGTTTTTTTAGCCAAATTTTGAGGTTTGCAAAGGATTCTGGGTAACAGAACCTGGTCAGAACCCCACAAGTCACCCCATCTTGGATTCCCCTGGGTCTCTAGTTTCCAGAAATGCACTGGTTTGGTAGGTTTCCCTCGGTGCCGGCTGAGCTAGAGGCCAAAATCTACAGGTAGGCACTTTGCAAAAAACACCTCTGTTTTCTTAAAAAAAACGTGATGTGTCCACGTTGCGTTTTGGGGCATTTCCTGTTGCGGGCACTAGGCCTACCCACACAAGTGAGGTATAATTTTTATCGGGAGACTTGGGGGAATGCTGGGTGGAAGGAAATTTGTGGCTCCTCTCTGATTCCAGAACTTTCTGTCACTGAAATGGGTGGAAAACGTGTTTTTTTAGCCAAATTTTGAGGTTTGCAAAGGATTCTGGGTAACAGAACCTGGTCAGTGCCCCACAAGTCACCCCATCTTGCATTCCCCTAGGTCTCTAGTTTTCAGAAATGCACAGGTTTGGTAGGTTTTCCTCAGTGCCGGCTGAGCTAGAGGCCAAAATCTACGGGTAGGCACTTTGCAAAAAACACCTCTGTTTTCTTTCAAAAAATGTGATGTGTCCACGTTGCGTTTTGGGGCATTTCCTGTTGCGGGCGCTAGGCCTACCCACACAAGTGAGGTATCATTTTTATCGGGAGACTTGGGGGAAAGCTGGGTGGAAGGAAATTTGTGGCTGCTCTCTGATTCCAGAACTTTCTGTCAACAAAATGTGAGGAAAATGTGTTTTTTTAGCCACATTTTGAGGTTTGCAAAGGATTCTGGGTAACAGAACCTGGTCAGAACCCCACAAGTCGCCCCATCTTGGATTCCCCTAGGTCTCTAGTTTTCAGAAATGCACAGGTTTGGTAGGATTCCCTCGGTGCCGGCTGAGCTAGAGGCCAAAATCTACAGGTAGGCACTTTGCAAAAAACACCTCTGTTTTCTTTAAAAAAATGTGATGTGTCCACGTTGCGTTTTGGGGCATTTCCTGTTGCGGGCGCTAGGCCTACCCACACAAGTGAGGTATAATTTTTATCGGGAGACTTGGGGGAATGCTGGGTGGATGGAAATTTGTGGCTCCTCTCTGATTCCAGAACTTTCTGTCACTGAAATGGATGGAAAACATGTTTTTTTAGCCAAATTTTGAGGTTTGCAAAGGATTCTGGGTAACAGAACCTGGTCAGAGCCCCACAAGCCACCCCATCTTGGATTCCCCTAGGTCTCTAGTTTTCAGAAATGCACAGGTTTGGTAGGTTTCCCTCGGTGCCGGCTGAGCTAGAGGCCAAAATCTACACGTAGGCACTTTGCAAAAAACACTTCTGTTTTCTTTCAAAAAATGTGATGTGTCCACGTTGCGTTTTGGGGCATTTCCTGTTGCGGGCGCTAGGCCTACCCAGACAAGTGAGGTATCATTTTTATCGGGAGACTTGGGGGAACGCTGCGTGGAAGGAAATTTGTGGCTCCTCTCAGATTCCACAACTTTCTGTCACTGAAATGAGGGGAAAATGTGTTTTTTTAGCCAAATTTTGAGGTTTGCAAAGGATTCTGGGTAACAGAACCTGGTCAGAGCCTCACAAGTCACCCCATCTTGGATTCCCCTAGGTCTCTAGTTTTCAGAAATGCACAGGTTTGGTAGGTTTCCCTCGGTGCCGGCTGAGCTAGAGGCCAAAATCTACAGGTAGGCACTTTGCAAAAAACACCTCTGTTTTCTTTAAAAAAATGTGATGTGTCCACGTTGCGTTTTGGGGCATTTCCTGTTGCGGGCGCTAGGCCTACCCACACAAGTGAGGTATCATTTTTATCAGGAGAATTGGGGGAATGCTGGGTGGAAGGAAATTTGTGGCTCCTCTCTGATTCCAGAACTTTCTGTCACTGAAATGGGTGGAAAACGTGTTTTTTTAGCCACATTTTGAGGTTTGCAAAGGATTCTGGGTAACAGAACCTGGTCAGAACTCCACAAGTCACCCCATCTTGGATTCCCCTAGGTCTCTAGTTTCCAGAAATGCACTGGTTTGGTAGGTTTCCCTCGGTGCCGGCTGAGCTAGAGGCCAAAATCTACGGGTAGGCACTTTGCAAAAAACACCTCTGTTTTCTTTCAAAAAATGTGATGTGTCCACGTTGCGTTTTGGGGCATTTCCTGTTGCGAGCGCTAGGCCTACCCACACAAGTGAGGTATCATTTTTATCGGGAGACTTGGGGGAAAGCTGGGTGGAAGGAAATTTGTGGCTCCTCTCTGATTCCAGAACTTTCTGTCAACAAAATGTGAGGAAAATGTGTTTTTTTAGCCACATTTTGAGGTTTGCAAAGGATTCTGGGTAACAGAACCTGGTCAGAACCCCACAAGTCGCCCAATCTTGGATTCCCCTAGGTCTCTAGTTTTATAGAAATGCACAGGTTTGGTAGGATTCCCTCGGTGCCGGCTGAGCTAGAGGCCAAAATCTGCAGGTAGGCTCTTTGCAAAAAACACTTGTTTTCTTTAAAAAAATGTGATGTGTCCACGTTGCATTTTGGGGCATTTCCTGTTGCGTGCGCTAGGCCTACCCACACAAGTGAGGTATCATTTTTATCGGGAGACTTGGGGGAATGCTGGGTGGATGGAAATTTGTGGCTCCTCTCTGATTCCAGAACTTTCTGTCACTGAAATGGATGGAAAACGGGTTTTTTTAGCCAAATTTTGAGGTTTGCAAAGGATTCTGGGTAACAGAACCTGGTCAGAGCCCCACAAGTCACCCCATCTTGGATTCCCCTAGGTCTCTAGTTTTCAGAAATGCACAGGTTTGGTAGGTTTCCCTCGGTGCCAGCTGAGCTAGAGGCCAAAATCTACAGGTAGGCACTTTGCAAAAAACACCTCTGTTTTCTTTCAAAAAATGTGATGTGTCCACGTTGCGTTTTGGGGCATTTCCTGTTGCGGGCGCTAGGCCTACCCACACAAGTGAGGTATCATTTTTATCGGGAGACTTGGGGGAATGCTGGGTGGAAGGAAATTTGTGGCTCCTCTCTGATTCCAGAACTTTCTGTCAACAAAATGTGAGGAAAATGTGTCTTTTTAGCCACATTTTGAGGTTTGCAAAGGATTCTGGGTAACAGAACCTGGTCAGAACCCCACAAGTCACCCCATCTTGGATTCCCCTGGGTCTCTAGTTTCCAGAAATGCACTGGTTTGGTCGGTTTCCCTCGGTGCCGGCTGAGCTAGAGGCCAAAATCTACAGGTAGGCACTTTGCAAAAAACACCTCTGTTTTCTTAAAAAAAACGTGATGTGTCCACGTTGCGTTTTGGGGCATTTCCTGTTGCGGGCACTAGGCCTACCCACACAAGTGAGGTATCATTTTTATCGGGAGACTTGGGGGAATGCTGGGTGGAAGGAAATTTGTGGCTCCTCTCTGATTCCAGAACTTTCTGTCACTGAAATGGGTGGAAAACGTGTTTTTTTAGCCAAATTTTGAGGTTTGCAAAGGATTCTGGGTAACAGAACCTGGTCAGTGCCCCACAAGTCACCCCATCTTGGATTCCCCTAGGTCTCTAGTTTTCAGAAATGCACAGGTTTGGTAGGTTTCCCTCGGTGCCGGCTGAGCTAGAGGCCAAAATCTACAGGTAGGCACTTTGCAAAAAACACCTCTGTTTTCTTTAAAAAAATGTGATGTGTCCACGTTGCGTTTTGGGGCATTTCCTGTTGCGGGCGCTAGGCCTACCCACACAAGTGAGGTATCATTTTTATCGGGAGACTTGGGGAAATGCTGGGTGGAAGGAAATTTGTGGCTCCTCTCTGATTCCAGAACTTTCTGTCAACAAAATGTGAGGAAAATGTGTTTTTTTAGCCACATTTTGAGGTTTGCAAAGGATTCTGGGTAACAGAACCTGGTCAGAACCCCACAAGTCACCCCATCTTGGATTCCCCTGGGTCTCTAGTTTCCAGAAATGCACTGGTTTGGTAGGTTTCCCTCGGTGCCGGCTGAGCTAGAGGCCAAAATCTACAGGTAGGCACTTTGCAAAAAACACCTCTGTTTTCTTAAAAAAAACGTGATGTGTCCACGTTGCGTTTTGGGGCATTTCCTGTTGCGGGCACTAGGCCTACCCACACAAGTGAGGTATCATTTTTATCGGGAGACTTGGGGGAATGCTGGGTGGAAGGAAATTTGTGGCTCCTCTCTGATTCCAGAACTTTCTGTCACTGAAATGGGTGGAAAACGTGTTTTTTTAGCCAAATTTTGAGGTTTGCAAAGGATTCTGGGTAACAGAACCTGGTCAGTGCCCCACAAGTCACCCCATCTTGGATTCCCCTAGGTCTCTAGTTTTCAGAAATGCACAGGTTTGGTAGGTTTTCCTCAGTGCCGGCTGAGCTAGAGGCCAAAATCTACGGGTAGTCACTTTGCAAAAAACACCTCTGTTTTCTTTCAAAAAATGTGATGTGTCCACGTTGCGTTTTGGGGCATTTCCTGTTGCGGGCGCTAGGCCTACCCACACAAGTGAGGTATCATTTTTATCGGGAGACTGGGGGGAAAGCTGGGTGGAAGGAAATTTGTGGCTCCTCTCTGATTCCAGAACTTTCTGTCAACAAAATGTGAGGAAAATGTGTTTTTTTAGCCACATTTTGAGGTTTGCAAAGGATTCTGGGTAACAGAACCTGGTCAGAACCCCACAAGTCGCCCCATCTTGGATTCCCCTAGGTCTCTAGTTTTCAGAAATGCACAGGTTTGGTAGGATTCCCTCGGTGCCGGCTGAGCTAGAGGCCAAAATCTACAGGTAGGCACTTTGCAAAAAACACCTCTGTTTTCTTTAAAAAAATGTGATGTGTCCACGTTGCGTTTTGGGGCATTTCCTGTTGCGGGCGCTAGGCCTACCCACACAAGTGAGGTATCATTTTTATCCGGAGACTTGGGGGAATGCTGGGTGGATGGAAATTTGTGGCTCCTCTCTGATTCCAGAACTTTCTGTCACTGAAATGGATGGAAAACATGTTTTTTTAGCCAAATTTTGAGGTTTGCAAAGGATTCTGGGTAACAGAACCTGGTCAGAGCCCCACAAGTCACCCCATCTTGGATTCCCCTAGGTCTCTAGTTTTCAGAAATGCACAGGTTTGGTAGGTTTCCCTCGGTGCCGGCTGAGCTAGAGGCCAAAATCTACACGTAGGCACTTTGCAAAAAACACTTCTGTTTTCTTTCAAAAAATGTGATGTGTCCACGTTGCGTTTTGGGGCATTTCCTGTTGCGGGCGCTAGGCCTACCCAGACAAGTGAGGTATCATTTTTATCGGGAGACTTGGGGGAACGCTGCGTGGAAGGAAATTTGTGGCTCCTCTCAGATTCCACAACTTTCTGTCACTGAAATGAGGGGAAAATGTGTTTTTTTAGCAAAATTTTGAGGTTTGCAAAGGATTCTGGGTAACAGATCCTGGTCAGAACCCCACAAGTCACCCCATCTTGGATTCCCCTAGGTCTCTAGTTTTCAGAAATGCACAGGTTTGGTGGGATTCCCTCGGTGCCGGCAGAGCTAGAGGCCAAAATCTACAGGTAGGCACTTTGCAAAAAACACCTCTGTTTTCTTTCAAAAAATGTGATGTGTCCACGTTGCGTTTTGGGGCATTTCCTGTTGCGGGCGCTAGGCCTACCCACACAAGTGAGGTATCATTTTTATCGGGAGACTTGGGGGAATGCTGGGTGGAAGGAAATTTGTGGCTCCTCTCTGATTCCAGAACTTTCTGTCACTGAAATGGGTGGAAAACATGTTTTTTTAGCCAAATTTTGAGGTTTGCAAAGTATTCTGGGTAACAGAACCTGGTCAGAGCCTCACAAGTCACCCCATCTTGGATTCCCCTAGGTCTCTAGTTTTCAGAAATGCACAGGTTTGGTAGGTTTCCATCGGTGCCGGCTGAGCTAGAGGCCAAAATCTACAGGTAGGCACTTTGCAAAAAACACCTCTGTTTTCTTTCAAAAAATGTGATGTGTCCACGTTGCGTTTTGGGGCATTTCCTGTTGCGGGCGCTAGGCCTACCCACACAAGTGAGGTATCATTTTTATCGGGAGAATTGGGGGAATGCTGGGTGGAAGGAAATTTGTGGCTCCTCTCTGATTCCAGAACTTTCTGTCACTGAAATGGTTGGAAAACATGTTTTTTTAGCCAAATTTTGAGGTTTGCAAAGGATTCTGGGTAACAGAACCTGATCAGAACCCCACAAGTCACCCCATCTTGGATTCCCCTAGGTCTCTAGTTTCCAGAAATGCACTGGTTTGGTAGGTTTCCCTCGGTGCAGGCTGAGCTAGAGGCCAAAATCTACAGGTAGGCACTTTGCAAAAAACACCTCTGTTTTCTTTCAAAAAATGTGATGTGTCCACGTTGCGTTTTGGGGCATTCCCTGTTGCGGGCGCTAGGTCTACCCACACAAGTGAGGTATCATTTTTATCGGGAGACTTGGGGGAAAGCTGGGTGGAAGGAAATTTGTGGCTCCTCTCTGATTCCAGAACTTTCTGTCAACAAAATGTGAGGAAAATGTGTTTTTTTAGCCACATTTTGAGGTTTGCAAAGGATTCTGGGTAACAGAACCTGGTCAGAACCCCACAAGTCGCCCCATCTTGGATTCCCCTAGGTCTCTAGTTTTATAGAAATGCACAGGTTTGGTAGGATTCCCTCGGTGCCGGCTGAGCTAGAGGCCAAAATCTACAGGTAGGCACTTTGCAAAAAACACTTCTGTTTTCTTTAAAAAAATGTGATGTGTCCACGTTGCATTTTGGGGCATTTCCTGTTGCGGGCGCTAGGCCTACCCACACAAGTGAGGTATCATTTTTATCGGGAGACTTGGGGGAATGCTGGGTGGATGGAAATTTGTGGCTCCTCTCTGATTCCAGAACTTTCTGTCACTGAAATGGATGGAAAACGTGTTTTTTTAGCCAAATTTTGAGGTTTGCAAAGGATTCTGGGTAACAGAACCTGGTCAGAGCCCCACAAGTCACCCCATCTTGGATTCCCCTAGGTCTCTAGTTTTCAGAAATGCACAGGTTTGGTAGGTTTCCCTCGGTGCCGGCTGAGCTAGAGGCCAAAATCTACAGGTAGGCCCTTTGCAAAAAACACCTCTGTTTTCTTTCAAAAAATGTGATGTGTCCACGTTGCGTTTTGGGGCATTTCCTGTTGCGGGCGCTAGGCCTACCCACACAAGTGAGGTATCATTTTTATCGGGAGACTTGGGGGAATGCTGGGTGGAAGGAAATTTGTGGCTCCTCTCTGATTCCAGAACTTTCTGTCAACAAAATGTGAGGAAAATGTGTTTTTTTAGCCACATTTTGAGGTTTGCAAAGGATTCTGGGTAACAGAACCTGGTCAGAACCCCACAAGTCACCCCATCTTGGATTCCCCTGGGTCTCTAGTTTCCAGAAATGCACTGGTTTGGTAGGTTTCCCTCGGTGCCGGCTGAGCTAGAGGCCAAAATCTACAGGTAGGCACTTTGCAAAAAACACCTCTGTTTTCTTTAAAAAAACGTGATGTGTCCACGTTGCGTTTTGGGGCATTTCCTGTTGCGGGCACTAGGCCTACCCACACAAGTGAGGTATAATTTTTATCGGGAGACTTGGGGGAATGCTGGGTGGAAGGAAATTTGTGGCTCCTCTCTGATTCCAGAACTTTCTGTCACTGAAATGGGTGGAAAACGTGTTTTTTTAGCCAAATTTTGAGGTTTGCAAAGGATTCTGGGTAACAGAACCTGGTCAGTGCCCCACAAGTCACCCCATCTTGGATTCCCCTAGGTCTCTAGTTTTCAGAAATGCACAGGTTTGGTAGGTTTTCCTCAGTGCCGGCTGAGCTAGAGGCCAAAATCTACGGGTAGGCACTTTGCAAAAAACACCTCTGTTTTCTTTCAAAAAATGTGATGTGTCCACGTTGCGTTTTGGGGCATTTCCTGTTGCGGGCGCTAGGCCTACCCACACAAGTGAGGTATCATTTTTATCGGGAGACTTGGGGGAAAGCTGGGTGGAAGGAAATTTGTGGCTCCTCTCTGATTCCAGAACTTTCTGTCAACAAAATGTGAGGAAAATGTGTTTTTTTAGCCACATTTTGAGGTTTGCAAAGGATTCTGGGTAATAGAACCTGGTCAGAACCCCACAAGTCGCCCCATCTTGGATTCCCCTAGGTCTCTAGTTTTCAGAAATGCACAGGTTTGGTAGGATTCCCTCGGTGCCGGCTGAGCTAGAGGCCAAAATCTACAGGTAGGCACTTTGCAAAAAATACCTCTGTTTTCTTTAAAAAAATGTGATGTGTCCACGTTGCGTTTTGGGGCATTTCCTGTTGCGGGCGCTAGGCCTACCCACACAAGTGAGGTATAATTTTTATCGGGAGACTTGGGGGAATGCTGGGTGGATGGAAATTTGTGGCTCCTCTCTGATTCCAGAACTTTCTGTCACTGAAATGGATGGAAAACATGTTTTTTTAGCCAAATTTTGAGGTTTGCAAAGGATTCTGGGTAACAGAACCTGGTCAGAGCCCCACAAGTCACCCCATCTTGGATTCCCCTAGGTCTCTAGTTTTCAGAAATGCACAGGTTTGGTAGGTTTCCCTCGGTGCCGGCTGAGCTAGAGGCCAAAATCTACACATAGGCACTTTGCAAAAAACACTTCTGTTTTCTTTAAAAAAATGTGATGTGTCCACGTTGCGTTTTGGGGCATTTCCTGTTGCGGGCGCTAGGCCTACCCAGACAAGTGAGGTATCATTTTTATCGGGAGACTTGGGGGAACGCTGCGTGGAAGGAAATTTGTGGCTCCTCTCAGATTCCACAACTTTCTGTCACTGAAATGAGGGGAAAATGTGTTTTTTTAGCCAAATTTTGAGGTTTGCAAAGGATTCTGGGTAACAGAACCTGGTCAGAGCCCCACAAGTCACCCCATCTTGGATTCCCCTAGGTCTCTAGTTTTCAGAAATGCACAGGTTTGGTAGGTTTCCCTCGGTGCCGGCTGAGCTAGAGGCCAAAATCTACAGGTAGGCACTTTGCAAAAAACACCTCTGTTTTCTTTAAAAAAATGTGATGTGTCCACGTTGCGTTTTGGGGCATTTCCTGTTGCGGGCGCTAGGCCTACCCACACAAGTGAGGTATCATTTTTATCGGGAGAATTGGGGGAATGCTGGGTGGAAGGAAATTTGTGGCTCCTCTCTGATTCCAGAACTTTCTGTCACTGAAATGGTTGGAAAACGTGTTTTTTTAGCCAAATTTTGAGGTTTGCAAAGGATTCTGGGTAACAGAACCTGGTCAGAACCCCACAAGTCACCCCATCTTGGATTCCCCTAGGTCTCTAGTTTCCAGAAATGCACTGGTTTGGTAGGTTTCCCTCGGTGCCGGCTGAGCTAGAGGCCAAAATCTATGGGTAGGCACTTTGCAAAAAACACCTCTGTTTTCTTTCAGAAAATGTGATGTGTCCACGTTGCGTTTTGGGGCATTTCCTGTTGCGAGCGCTAGGCCTACCCACACAAGTGAGGTATCATTTTTATCGGGAGACTTGGGGGAAAGCTGGGTGGAAGGAAATTTGTGTCTCCTCTCTGATTCCAGAACTTTCTGTCAACAAAATGTGAGGAAAATGTGTTTTTTTAGCCACATTTTGAGGTTTGCAAAGGATTCTGGGTAACAGAACCTGGTCAGAACCCCACAAGTCGCCCCATCTTGGATTCCCCTAGGTCTCTAGTTTTATAGAAATGCACAGGTTTGGTAGGATTCCCTCGGTGCCGGCTGAGCTAGAGGCCAAAATCTACAGGTAGGCACTTTGCAAAAAACACTTCTGTTTTCTTTAAAAAAATGTGATGTCTCCACGTTGCATTTTGGGGCATTTCCTGTTGCGGGCGCTAGGCCTACCCACACAAGTGAGGTATCATTTTTATCGGGAGACTTGGGGGAATGCTGGGTGGATGGAAATTTGTGGCTCCTCTCTGATTCCAGAACTTTCTGTCACTGAAATGGATGGAAAAGGTTTTTTTTTAGCCAAATTTTGAGGTTTGCAAAGGTTTCTGGGTAACAGAACCTGGTCAGAGCCACACAAGTCACCCCATCTTGGATTCCCCTAGGTCTCTAGTTTTCCGAAATGCACAGGTTTGGTAGGTTTCCCTCGGTGCCGGCTGAGCTAGAGGCCAAAATCTACAGGTAGGCACTTTGCAAAAAACACCTCTGTTTTCTTTCAAAAAATGTGATGTGTCCACGTTGCGTTTTGGGGCATTTCCTGTTGCGGGCGCTAGGCCTACCCACACAAGTGAGGTATCATTTTTATCGGGAGACTTGGGGGAATGCTGGGTGGAAGGAAATTTGTGGCTCCTCTCTGATTCCAGAACTTTCTGTCAACAAAATGTGAGGAAAATGTGTTTTTTTAGCCACATTTTGAGGTTTGCAAAGGATTCTGGGTAACAGAACCTGGTCAGAACCCCACAAGTCACCCCATCTTGGATTCCCCTGGGTCTCTAGTTTCCAGAAATGCACTGGTTTGGTAGGTTTCCCTCGGTGCCGGCTGAACTAGAGGCCAAAATCTACAGGTAGGCACTTTGCAAAAAACACCTCTGTTTTCTTTAAAAAAACGTGATGTGTCCACGTTGCGTTTTGGGGCATTTCCTGTTGCGGGCACTAGGCCTAACCACACAAGTGAGGTATCATTTTTATCGGGAGACTTGGGGGAATGCTGGGTGGAAGGAAATTTGTGGCTCCTCTCTGATTCCAGAACTTTCTGTCACTGAAATGGGTGGAAAACGTGTTTTTTTAGCCAAATTTTGAGGTTTGCAAAGGATTCTGGGTAACAGAACCTGGTCAGTGCCCCACAAGTCACCCCATCTTGGATTCCCCTAGGTCTCTAGTTTTCAGAAATGCACAGGTTTGGTAGGTTTCCCTCGGTGCCGGCTGAGCTAGAGGCCAAAATCTACAGGTAGGCACTTTGCAAAAAACACCTCTGTTTTCTTTCAAAAAATGTGATGTGTCCACGTTGCGTTTTGGGGCATTTCCTGTTGCGGGCGCTAGGCCTACCCAGACAAGTGAGGTATCATTTTTATCGGGAGACTTGGGGGAACGCTGCGTGGAAGGAAATTTGTGGCTCCTCTCAGATTCCACAACTTTCTGTCACTGAAATGAGGGGAAAATGTGTTTTTTTAGCCAAATTTTGAGGTTTGCAAAGGATTCTGGGTAACAGAACCTGGTCAGAGCCCCACAAGTCACCCCATCTTGGATTCCCCTAGGTCTCTAGTTTTCAGAAATGCACAGGTTTGGTAGGTTTCCCTCGGTGCCGGCTGAGCTAGAGGCCAAAATCTACAGGTAGGCACTTTGCAAAAAACACCTCTGTTTTCTTTAAAAAAATGTGATGTGTCCACGTTGCGTTTTGGGGCATTTCCTGTTGCGGGCGCTAGGCCTACCCACACAAGTGAGGTATCATTTTTATCGGGAGAATTGGGGGAATGCTGGGTGGAAGGAAATTTGTGGCTCCTCTCTGATTCCAGAACTTTCTGTCACTGAAATGGTTGGAAAACGTGTTTTTTTAGCCAAATTTTGAGGTTTGCAAAGGATTCTGGGTAACAGAACCTGGTCAGAACCCCACAAGTCACCCCATCTTGGATTCCCCTAGGTCTCTAGTTTCCAGAAATGCACTGGTTTGGTAGGTTTCCCTCGGTGCCGGCTGAGCTAGAGGCCAAAATCTATGGGTAGGCACTTTGCAAAAAACACCTCTGTTTTCTTTCAGAAAATGTGATGTGTCCACGTTGCGTTTTGGGGCATTTCCTGTTGCGAGCGCTAGGCCTACCCACACAAGTGAGGTATCATTTTTATCGGGAGACTTGGGGGAAAGCTGGGTGGAAGGAAATTTGTGTCTCCTCTCTGATTCCAGAACTTTCTGTCAACAAAATGTGAGGAAAATGTGTTTTTTTAGCCACATTTTGAGGTTTGCAAAGGATTCTGGGTAACAGAACCTGGTCAGAACCCCACAAGTCGCCCCATCTTGGATTCCCCTAGGTCTCTAGTTTTATAGAAATGCACAGGTTTGGTAGGATTCCCTCGGTGCCGGCTGAGCTAGAGGCCAAAATCTACAGGTAGGCACTTTGCAAAAAACACTTCTGTTTTCTTTAAAAAAATGTGATGTCTCCACGTTGCATTTTGGGGCATTTCCTGTTGCGGGCGCTAGGCCTACCCACACAAGTGAGGTATCATTTTTATCGGGAGACTTGGGGGAATGCTGGGTGGATGGAAATTTGTGGCTCCTCTCTGATTCCAGAACTTTCTGTCACTGAAATGGATGGAAAAGGTTTTTTTTTAGCCAAATTTTGAGGTTTGCAAAGGTTTCTGGGTAACAGAACCTGGTCAGAGCCACACAAGTCACCCCATCTTGGATTCCCCTAGGTCTCTAGTTTTCCGAAATGCACAGGTTTGGTAGGTTTCCCTCGGTGCCGGCTGAGCTAGAGGCCAAAATCTACAGGTAGGCACTTTGCAAAAAACACCTCTGTTTTCTTTCAAAAAATGTGATGTGTCCACGTTGCGTTTTGGGGCATTTCCTGTTGCGGGCGCTAGGCCTACCCACACAAGTGAGGTATCATTTTTATCGGGAGACTTGGGGGAATGCTGGGTGGAAGGAAATTTGTGGCTCCTCTCTGATTCCAGAACTTTCTGTCAACAAAATGTGAGGAAAATGTGTTTTTTTAGCCACATTTTGAGGTTTGCAAAGGATTCTGGGTAACAGAACCTGGTCAGAACCCCACAAGTCACCCCATCTTGGATTCCCCTGGGTCTCTAGTTTCCAGAAATGCACTGGTTTGGTAGGTTTCCCTCGGTGCCGGCTGAACTAGAGGCCAAAATCTACAGGTAGGCACTTTGCAAAAAACACCTCTGTTTTCTTTAAAAAAACGTGATGTGTCCACGTTGCGTTTTGGGGCATTTCCTGTTGCGGGCACTAGGCCTAACCACACAAGTGAGGTATCATTTTTATCGGGAGACTTGGGGGAATGCTGGGTGGAAGGAAATTTGTGGCTCCTCTCTGATTCCAGAACTTTCTGTCACTGAAATGGGTGGAAAACGTGTTTTTTTAGCCAAATTTTGAGGTTTGCAAAGGATTCTGGGTAACAGAACCTGGTCAGTGCCCCACAAGTCACCCCATCTTGGATTCCCCTAGGTCTCTAGTTTTCAGAAATGCACAGGTTTGGTAGGTTTCCCTCGGTGCCGGCTGAGCTAGAGGCCAAAATCTACAGGTAGGCACTTTGCAAAAAACACCTCTGTTTTCTTTCAAAAAATGTGATGTGTCCACGTTGCGTTTTGGGGCATTTCCTGTTGCGGGCGCTAGGCCTACCCACACAAGTGAGGTATCATTTTTATCGGGAGAATTGGGGGAATGCTGGGTGGAAGGAAATTTGTGGCTCCTCTCTGATTCCAGAACTTTCTGTCACTGAAATGGTTGGAAAACGTGTTTTTTTAGCCAAATTATGAGCTTTGCAAAGGATTCTGGGTAACAGAACCTGATCAGAACCCCACAAGTCACCCCATCTTGGATTCCCCTAGGTCTCTAGTTTCCAGAAATGCACTGGTTTGGTAGGATTCCCTCGGTGCCGGCTGAGCTAGAGGCCAAAATCTACAGGTAGGCACTTTGCAAAAAACACCTCTGTTTTCTTTAAAAAAATGTGATGTGTCCACGTTGCGTTTTGGGGCATTTCCTGTTGCGGGCGCTAGGCCTACCCACACAAGTGAGGTATCATTTTTATCGGGAGACTTGGGGGAATGCTGGGTGGATGGAAATTTGTGGCTCCTCTCTGATTCCAGAACTTTCTGTCACTGAAATGGATGGAAAACATGTTTTTTTAGCCAAATTTTGAGGTTTGCAAAGGATTCTGGGTAACAGAACCTGGTCAGAGCCCCACAAGTCACCCCATCTTGGATTCCCCTAGGTCTCTAGTTTTCAGAAATGCACAGGTTTGGTAGGTTTCCCTCGGTGCCGGCTGAGCTAGAGGCCAAAATCTACACGTAGGCACTTTGCAAAAAACACTTCTGTTTTCTTTCAAAAAATGTGATGTGTCCACGTTGCGTTTTGGGGCATTTCCTGTTGCGGGCGCTATGCCTACCCAGACAAGTGAGGTATCATTTTTATCGGGAGACTTGGGGGAACGCTGCGTGGAAGGAAATTTGTGGCTCCTCTCAGATTCCACAACTTTCTGTCACTGAAATGAGGGGAAAATGTGTTTTTTTAGCAAACTTTTGAGGTTTGCAAAGGATTCTGGGTAACAGATCCTGGTCAGAACCCCACAAGTCACCCCATCTTGGATTCCCCTAGGTCTCTAGTTTTCAGAAATGCACAGGTTTGGTGGGATTCCCTCGGTGCCGGCAGAGCTAGAGGCCAAAATCTACAGGTAGGCACTTTGCAAAAAATACCTCTGTTTTCTTTCAAAAAATGTGATGTGTCCACGTTGCGTTTTGGGGCATTTCCTGTTGCGGGCGCTAGGCCTACCCACACTAGTGAGGTATCATTTTTATCGGGAGACTTGGGGGAATGCTGGGTGGAAGGAAATTTGTGGCTCCTCTCTGATTCCAGAACTTTCTGTCACTGAAATGGGTGGAAAACATGTTTTTTTAGCCAAATTTTGAGGTTTGCAAAGGATTCTGGGTAACAGAACCTGGTCAGAGCCTCACAAGTCACCCCATCTTGGATTCCCCTAGGTCTCTAGTTTTCAGAAATGCACAGGTTTGGTAGGTTTCCATTGGTGCCGGCTGAGCTAGAGGCCAAAATCTACAGGTAGGCACTTTGCAAAAAACACCTCTGTTTTCTTTCAAAAAATGTGATGTGTCCACGTTGCGTTTTGGGGCATTTCCTGTTGCGGGCGCTAGGCCTACCCACACAAGTGAGGTATCATTTTTATCGGGAGAATTGGGGGAATGCTGGGTGGAACGAAATTTGTGGCTCCTCTCTGATTCCAGAACTTTCTGTCACTGAAATGGTTGGAAAACGTGTTTTTTTAGCCAAATTTTGAGGTTTGCAAAGGATTCTGGGTAACAGAACCTGATCAGAACCCCACAAGTCACCCCATCTTGGATTCCCCTAGGTCTCTAGTTTCCAGAAATGCACTGGTTTGGTAGGTTTCCCTCGGTGCCGGCTGAGCTAGAGGCCAAAATCTACAGGTAGGCACTTTGCAAAAAACACCTCTGTTTTCTTTAAATAAATGTGATGTGTCCACGTTGCGTTTTGGGGCATTTCCTGTTGCGGGCGCTAGGCCTACCCAGACAAGTGAGGTATCATTTTTATCGGGAGACTTGGAGGAACGCTGCGTGGAAGGAAATTTGTGGCTCCTCTCAGATTCCACAACTTTCTGTCACTGAAATGAGGGGAAAATGTGTTTTTTTAGCAAAATTTTGAGGTTTGCAAAGGATTCTGGGTAACAGAACCTGGTCAGAGCCCCACAATTCACCCCATCTTGGATTCCCCTAGGTCTCTAGTTTCCAGAAATGCACAGGTTTGGTAGGTTTCCCTCGGTGCCGGCTGAGCTAGAGGCAAAATTCTACAGGTAGGCACTTTGCAAAAAACACCTTTGTTTTCCTTAAAAAAATGTGATGTGTCCGCGTTGCGTTTTGGGGCATTTCCTGTTGCGGGCGCTAGGCCTACCCACACAAGTGAGGTATCATTTTTATCGGGAGACTTGGGGGAACGCTGGGTGGAAGGAAATTTGTGGCTCCTCTCTGATTCCAGAACTTTCTGTCAACAAAATTTGAGGAAAATGTGTTTTTTTAACCACATTTTGAGGTTTGCAAAGGATTCTGGGTAACAGAACCTGGTTAGAACCCCACAAGTCACCCCATCTTGGATTCCCCTAGGTCTCTAGTTTCCAGAAATGCACTGGTTTGGTAGGTTTCCCTCGGTGCCGGCTGAGCTAGAGGCCAAAATCTACAGGTAGGCACTTTGCAAAAAACACCTCTGTTTTCTTAAAAAAAAACGTGATGTGTCCACGTTTTTTTTTGGGGCATTTCCTGTTGCGGGCGCTAGGCCTACCCAGACAAGTGAGGTATCATTTTTATCAGGAGACTTGGAGGAACGCTGCATGGAAGGAAATTTGTGGCTCCTCTCAGATTCCACAACTTTCTGTCACTGAAATGAGTGGAAACCGTGTTTTTTTTAGCCACATTTTGAGGTTTGCAAAGGATTCTGGGGAACAGAACCTGGTCAGAGACCCACAAGTCACCCCATCTTGGATTCCCCTAGGTCTCTAGTTTCCAGAAATGCACAGGTTTGGTAGGTTTCCCTCGGTGCCGGCTGAGCTAGAGGCCAAAATCTACAGGTAAGCACTTTGCAAAAAACACCTCTGTTTTCTTTCAAAAAATGTGATGAGTCCACGTTGCGTTTTGGGGCATTTCCTGTTGCGGGCGCTAGGCCTACCCACACAAGTGAGGTATCATTTTTATCTGGAGACTTGGGGGAATGCTGGGTGGGAGGAAATTTGTGGCTCCTCTCTGATTCCAGAACTTTCTGTTAACAAAATGTGAGGAAAATGTGTTTTTTTAGCCACATTTTGAGGTTTGCAAAGGATTCTGGGTAACAGAACCTGGTTAGCACCCCACAAGTCACCCCATCTTGGATACCCCTAGGTCTCTAGTTTTCAGAAATGCACAGGTTTGGTAGGTTTCCCTAGGTGCCGGATGAGCTAGAGGCCAAAATCTACAGGTAGGCACTTTGCAAAAAACACCTCTGTTTTCTTTAAATAAATGTGATGTGTCCACGTTGCGTTTTGGGGCATTTCCTGTTGCGGGCGCTAGGCCTACCCAGACAAGTGAGGTATCATTTTTATCGGGAGACTTGGAGGAACGCTGCGTGGAAGGAAATTTGTGGCTCCTCTCAGATTCCACAACTTTCTGTCACTGAAATGAGGGGAAAATGTGTTTTTTTAGCAAAATTTTGAGGTTTGCAAAGGATTCTGGGTAACAGAACCTGGTCAGAGCCCCACAAGTCACCCCATCTTGGATTCCCCTAGGTCTCTAGTTTCCAGAACTGCACAGGTTTGGTAGGTTTCCCTCGGTGCCGGCTGAGCTAGAGGCCAAAATCTACAGGTAGGCACTTTGCAAAAAACACCTCTGTTTTCTTTCAAAAAATGTGATGTGTCCACGTTGCGTTTTGGGGCATTTCCTGTTGCGGGCGCTAGGCCTACCCACACAAGTGAGGTATCATTTTTATCTGGAGACTTGGGGGAATGCTGCGTGGGAGGAAATTTGAGGCTCCTCTCTGATTCCAGAACTTTCTGTTAACAAAATGTGAGGAAAATGTGTTTTTTTAGACACATTTTGAGGTTTGCAAAGGATTCTGGGTAACAGAACCTGGTTAGAACCCCACAAGTCACCCCATCTTGGATACCCCTAGGCCTCTAGTTTTCAGAAATGCACAGGTTTGGTAGGTTTCCCTAGGTGCCGGATGAGCTAGAGGCCAAACCTACAGGTAGGCACTTTGCAAAAAACACCTCTGTTTTCTTTAAAAAAATGTGATGTGTCCACGTTGCGTTTTGGGGCATTTCCTGTTGCGGGCGCTAGGCCTACCCACACAAGTGAGGTATCATTTTTATCTGGAGACTTGGGGGAATGCTGGGTGGGAGGAAATTTGTGGCTCCTCTCTGATTCCAGAACTTTCTGTCACCAAAATGTGAGGAAAATGTGTTTTTTTAGCCAAATTTTGAGGTTTGTAAAGGATTCTGGGTAACAGAACCTGGACAGAGCCCCACAAGTCACCCCATCTTGGATTCCCCTAGGTCTCTAGTTTCCAGAAATGCACTGGTTTGGTAGGTTTCCCTCGGTGCCGGCTGAGCTAGAGGCCAAAATCTACAGGTAGGCACTTTGCAAAAAACACCTCTGTTTTCTTTAAAAAAAACGTGATGTGTCCACGTTTTTTTTTGGGGCATTTCCTGTTGCGGGCGCTAGGCCTACCCAGACAAGTGAGGTATCATTTTTATCGGGAGACTTGGAGGAACGCTGCGTGGAAGGAAATTTGTGGCTCCTCTCAGATTCCACAACTTTCTGTCACTGAAATGAGTGGAAACCGTGTTTTTTTAGCCACATTTTGAGGTTTGCAAAGGATTCTGGGTAACAGAACCTGGTCAGAGACCCACAAGTCACCCCATCTTGGATTCCCCTAGGTCTCTAGTTTCCAGAAATGCACAGGTTTGGTAGGTTTCCCTCGGTGCCGGCTGAGCTAGAGGCCAAAATCTACAGGTAGGCACTTTGCAAAAAACACCCCTGTTTTCTTTCAAAAAATGTGATGTGTCCACGTTGCGTTTTGGGGCATTTCCTGTTGCGGGCGCTAGGCCTACCCACACAAGTGAGGTATCATTTTTATCTGGAGACTTGGGGGAATGCTGGGTGGGAGGAAATTTGTGGCTCCTTTCTGATTCCAGAACTTTCTGTTAACAAAATGTGAGGAAAATGTGTTTTTTTAGCCACATTTTGAGGTTTGCAAAGGATTCTGGGTAACAGAACCTGGTTAGAACCCCACAAGTCACCCCATCTTGGATACCCCTAGGTCTCTAGTTTTCAGAAATGCACAGGTTTGGTAGGTTTCCCTAGGTGCCGGATGAGCTAGAGGCCAAAATCTACAGGTAGGCACTTTGCAAAAAACACCTCTGTTTTCTTTAAATAAATGTGATGTGTCCACGTTGCGTTTTGGGGCATTTCCTGTTGCGGGCGCTAGGCCTACCCAGACAAGTGAGGTATCATTTTTATCGGGAGACTTGGAGGAACGCTGCGTGGAAGGAAATTTGTGGCTCCTCTCAGATTCCTCAACTTTCTGTCACTGAAATGAGGGGAAAATGTGTTTTTTTAGCAAAATTTTGAGGTTTGCAAAGGATTCTGGGTAACAGAACCTGGTCAGAGCCCCACAAGTCACCCCATCTTGGATTCCCCTAGGTCTCTAGTTTCCAGAAATGCACAGGTTTGGTAGGTTTCCCTCGGTGCCGGCTGAGCTAGAGGCAAAAATCTACAGGTAGGCACTTTGCAAAAAACACCTTTGTTTTCCTTAAAAAAATGTGATGTGTCCACGTTGCGTTTTGGGGCATTTCCTGTTGCGGGCGCTAGGCCTACCCACACAAGTGAGGTATCATTTTTATCGGGAGACTTGGGGGAACGCTGGGTGGAAGGACATTTGTGGCTCCTCTCTGATTCCAGAACTTTCTGTCAACAAAATGTGAGGAAAATGTGTTTTTTTAACCACATTTTGAGGTTTGCAAAGGATTCTGGGTAAGAGAACCTGGTTAGAACCCCACAAGTCACCCCATCTTGGATTCCCCTAGGTCTCTAGTTTCCAGAAATGCACTGGTTTGGTAGGTTTCCCTCGGTGCCGGCTGAGCTAGAGGCCAAAATCTACAGGTAGGCACTTTGCAAAAAACACCTCTGTTTTCTTTAAAAAAAACGTGATGTGTCCACGTTTTTTTTTGGGGCATTTCCTGTTGCGGGCGCTAGGCCTACCCAGACAAGTGAGGTATCATTTTTATCGGGAGACTTGGAGGAACGCTGCGTGGAAGGAAATTTGTGGCTCCTCTCAGATTCCACAACTTTCTGTCACTGAAATGAGTGGAAACCGTGTTTTTTTAGCCACATTTTGAGGTTTGCAAAGGATTCTGGGTAACAGAACCTGGTCAGAGCCTCACAAGTCACCCCATCTTGGATTCCCCTAGGTCTCTAGTTTTCAGAAATGCACAGGTTTGGTAGGTTTCCATCGGTGCCGGCTGAGCTAGAGGCCAAAATCTACAGGTAGGCACTTTGCAAAAAACACCTCTGTTTTCTTTCAAAAAATGTGATGTGTCCACGTTGCGTTTTGCGGCATTTCCTGTTGCGGGCGCTAGGCCTACCCACACAAGTGAGGTATCATTTTTATCGGGAGACTTGGGGGAATGCTGGGTGGAAGGAAATTTGTGGCTCCTCTCTGATTCCAGAACTTTCTGTCACTGAAATGGGTGGAAAACATGTTTTTTTAGCCAAATTTTGAGGTTTGCAAAGGATTCTGGGTAACAGAACCTGGTCAGAGCCTCACAAGTCACCCCATCTTGGATTCCCCTAGGTCTCTAGTTTTCAGAAATGCACAGGTTTGGTAGGTTTCCATCGGTGCCGGCTGAGCTAGAGGCCAAAATCTACAGGTAGGCACTTTGCAAAAAACACCTCTGTTTTCTTTCAAAAAATGTGATGTGTCCACGTTGCGTTTTGGGGCATTTCCTGTTGCGGGCGCTAGGCCTACCCACACAAGTGAGGTATCATTTTTATCGGGAGAATTGGGGGAATGCTGGGTGGAAGGAAATTTGTGGCTCCTCTCTGATTCCAGAACTTTCTGTCACTGAAATGGTTGGAAAACGTGTTTTTTTAGCCAAATTTTGAGGTTTGCAAAGGATTCTGGGTAACAGAACCTGATCAGAACCCCACAAGTCACCCCATCTTGGATTCCCCTAGGTCTCTAGTTTCCAGAAATGCACTGGTTTGGTAGGTTTCCCTCGGTGCCGGCTGAGCTAGAGGCCAAAATCTACAGGTAGGCACTTTGCAAAAAACACCTCTGTTTTCTTTAAAAAAAACGTGATGTGTCCACGTTTTTTTTTGGGGCATTTCCTGTTGCGGGCGCTAGGCCTACCCAGACAAGTGAGGTATCATTTTTATCGGGAGACTTGGAGGAACGCTGCGTGGAAGGAAATTTGTGGCTCCTCTCAGATTCCACAACTTTCTGTCACTGAAATGAGTGGAAACCGTGTTTTTTTAGCCACATTTTGAGGTTTGCAAAGGATTCTGGGTAACAGAACCTGGTCAGAGCCTCACAAGTCACCCCATCTTCGATTCCCCTAGGTCTCTAGTTTTCAGAAATGCACAGGTTTGGTAGGTTTCCATCGGTGCCGGCTGAGCTAGAGGCCAAAATCTACAGGTAGGCACTTTGCAAAAAACACCTCTGTTTTCTTTCAAAAAATGTGATGTGTCCACGTTGCGTTTTGGGGCATTTCCTGTTGCGGGCGCTAGGCCTACCCACACAAGTGAGGTATCATTTTTATCGGGAGACTTGGGGGAATGCTGGGTGGAAGGAAATTTGTGGCTCCTCTCTGATTCCAGAACTTTCTGTCACTGAAATGGGTGGAAAACATGTTTTTTTAGCCAAATTTTGAGGTTTGCAAAGGATTCTGGGTAACAGAACCTGGTCAGAGCCTCACAAGTCATCCCATCTTGGATTCCCCTAGGTCTCTAGTTTTCAGAAATGCACAGGTTTGGTAGGTTTCCCTCGGTGCCGGCTGAGCTAGAGGCCAAAATCTACAGGTAGGCACTTTGCAAAAAACACCTCTGTTTTCTTTCAAAAAATGTGATGTGTCCACGTTGCGTTTTGGGGCATTTCCTGTTGCGGGCGCTAGGCCTACCCACACAAGTGAGGTATCATTTTTATCGGGAGAATTGGGGGAATGCTGGGTGGAAGGAAATTTGTGGCTCCTCTCTGATTCCAGAACTTTCTGTCACTGAAATGGTTGGAAAACGTGTTTTTTTAGCCAAATTTTGAGGTTTGCAAAGGATTCTGGGTAACAGAACCTGATCAGAACCCCACAAGTCACCCCATCTTGGATTCCCCTAGGTCTCTAGTTTTTAGAAATGCACTGGTTTGGTAGGTTTCCCTCGGTGCCAGCTGAGCTAGAGGCCAAAATCTACAGGTAGGCACTTTGCAAAAAACACCTCTGTTTTCTTTAAAAAAAACGTGATGTGTCCACGTTTTTTTTTGGGGCATTTCCTGTTGCGGGCGCTAGGCCTACCCAGACAAGTGAGGTATCATTTTTATCGGGAGACTTGGAGGAACGCTGCGTGGAAGGAAATTTGTGGCTCCTCTCAGATTCCACAACTTTCTGTCACTGAAATGAGGGGAAAATGTGTTTTTTTAGCAAAATTTTGAGGTTTGCAAAGGATTCTGGGTAACAGAACCTGGTCAGAGCCCCACAATTCACCCCATCTTGGATTCCCCTAGGTCTCTAGTTTCCAGAAATGCACAGGTTTGGTAGGTTTCCCTCGGTGCCGGCTGAGCTAGAGGCAAAATTCTACAGGTAGGCACTTTGCAAAAAACACCTTTGTTTTCCTTAAAAAAATGTGATGTGTCCGCGTTGCGTTTTGGGGCATTTCCTGTTGCGGGCGCTAGGCCTACCCACACAAGTGAGGTATCATTTTTATCGGGAGACTTGGGGGAACGCTGGGTGGAAGGAAATTTGTGGCTCCTCTCTGATTCCAGAACTTTCTGTCAACAAAATTTGAGGAAAACGTGTTTTTTTAACCACATTTTGAGGTTTGCAAAGGATTCTGGGTAACAGAACCTGGTTAGAACCCCACAAGTCACCCCATCTTGGATTCCCCTAGGTCTCTAGTTTCCAGAAATGCACTGGTTTGGTAGGTTTCCCTCGGTGCCGGCTGAGCTAGAGGCCAAAATCTACAGGTAGGCACTTTGCAAAAAACACCTCTGTTTTCTTAAAAAAAAAACGTGATGTGTACACGTTTTTTTTTGGGGCATTTCCTGTTGCGGGCGCTAGGCCTACCCAGACAAGTGAGGTATCATTTTTATCGGGAGACTTGGAGGAACGCTGCATGGAAGGAAATTTGTGGCTCCTCTCAGATTCCACAACTTTCTGTCACTGAAATGAGTGGAAACCGTGTTTTTTTTAGCCACATTTTGAGGTTTGCAAAGGATTCTGGGTAACAGAACCTGGTCAGAGACCCACAAGTCACCCCATCTTGGATTCCCCTAGGTCTCTAGTTTCCAGAAATGCACAGGTTTGGTAGGTTTCCCTCGGTGCCGGCTGAGCTAGAGGCCAAAATCTACAGGTAGGCACTTTGCAAAAAACACCTCTGTTTTCTTTCAAAAAATGTGATGAGTCCACGTTGCGTTTTGGGGCATTTCCTGTTGCGGGCGCTAGGCCTACCCACACAAGTGAGGTATCATTTTTATCTGGAGACTTGGGGGAATGCTGGGTGGGAGGAAATTTGTGGCTCCTCTCTGATTCCAGAACTTTCTGTTAACAAAATGTGAGGAAAATGTGTTTTTTTAGCCACATTTTGAGGTTTGCAAAGGATTCTGGGTAACAGAACCTGTTTAGAACCCCACAAGTCACCCCATCTTGGATACCCCTAGGTCTCTAGTTTTCAGAAATGCACAGGTTTGGTAGGTTTCCCTAGGTGCCGGATGAGCTGGAGGCCAAAATCTACAGGTAGGCACTTTGCAAAAAACACCTCTGTTTTCTTTAAATAAATGTGATGTGTCCACGTTGCGTTTTGGGGCATTTCCTGTTGCGGGCGCTAGGCCTACCCAGACAAGTGAGGTATCATTTTTATCGGGAGACTTGGAGGAACGCTGCGTGGAAGGAAATTTGTGGCTCCTCTCAGATTCCACAACTTTCTGTCACTGAAATGAGGGGAAAATGTGTTTTTTTAGCAAAATTTTGAGGTTTGCAAAGGATTCTGGGTAACAGAACCTGGTCAGAGCCCCACAAGTCACCCCATCTTGGATTCCCCTAGGTCTCTAGTTTCCAGAACTGCACAGGTTTGGTAGGTTTCCCTCGGTGCCGGCTGAGCTAGAGGCCAAAATCTACAGGTAGGCACTTTGCAAAAAACACCTCTGTTTTCTTTCAAAAAATGTGATGTGTCCACGTTGCGTTTTGGGGCATTTCCTGTTGCGGGCGCTAGGCCTACCCACACAAGTGAGGTATCATTTTTATCTGGAGACTTGGGGGAATGCTGCGTGGGAGGAAATTTGAGGCTCCTCTCTGATTCCAGAACTTTCTGTTAACAAAATGTGAGGAAAATGTGTTTTTTTAGACACATTTTGAGGTTTGTAAAGGATTCTGGGTAACAGAACCTGGACAGAGCCCCACGAGTCACCCCATCTTGGATTCCCCTAGGTCTCTAGTTTCCAGAAATGCACTGGTTTGGTAGGTTTCCCTCGGTGCCGGCTGAGCTAGAGGCCAAAATCTACAGGTAGGCACTTTGCAAAAAACACCTCTGTTTTCTTAAAAAAAAACGTGATGTGTCCACGTTTTTTTTGGGGGCATTTCCTGTTGCGGGCGCTAGGCCTACCCAGACAAGTGAGGTATCATTTTTATCGGGAGACTTGGAGGAACGCTGCGTGGAAGGAAATTTGTGGCTCCTCTCAGATTCCACAACTTTCTGTCACTGAAATGAGTGGAAACCGTGTTTTTTTAGCCACATTTTGAGGTTTGCAAAGGATTCTGGGTAACAGAACCTGGTCAGAGACCCACAAGTCACCCCATCTTGGATTCCCCTAGGTCTCTAGTTTCCAGAAATGCACAGGTTTGGTAGGTTTCCCTCGGTGCCGGCTGAGCTAGAGGCCAAAATCTACAGGTAGGCACTTTGCAAAAAACACCTCTGTTTTCTTTCAAAAAATGTGATGTGTCCACGTTGCGTTTTGGGGCATTTCCTGTTGCGGGCGCTAGGCCTACCCACACAAGTGAGGTATCATTTTTATCTGGAGACTTGGGGGAATGCTGGGTGGGAGGAAATTTGTGGCTCCTCTCTGATTCCAGAACTTTCTGTTAACAAAATGTGAGGAAAATGTGTTTTTTTAGCCACATTTTGAGGTTTGCAAAGGATTCTGGGTAACAGAACCTGGTTAGAACCCATCAAGTCACCCCATCTTGGATACCCCTAGGTCTCTAGTTTTCAGAAATGCACAGGTTTGGTAGGTTTCCCTAGGTGCCGGATGAGCTAAAGGCCAAAATCTACAGGTAGGCACTTTGCAAAAAACACCTCTGTTTTCTTTAAATAAATGTGATGTGTCCACGTTGCGTTTTGGGGCATTTCCTGTTGCGGGTGCTAGGCCTACCCAGACAAGTGAGGTATCATTTTTATCGGGAGACTTGGAGGAACGCTGCGTGGAAGGAAATTTGTGGCTCCTCTCAGATTCCTCAACTTTCTGTCACTGAAATGAGGGGAAAATGTGTTTTTTTAGCAAAATTTTGAGGTTTGCAAAGGATTCTGGGTAACAGAACCTGGTCAGAGCCCCACAAGTCACCCCATCTTGGATTCCCCTAGGTCTCTAGTTTCCAGAAATGCACAGGTTTGGTAGGTTTCCCTCGGTGCCGGCTGAGCTAGAGGCAAAAATCTACAGGTAGGCACTTTGCAAAAAACACCTTTGTTTTCCTTAAAAAAATGTGATGTGTCCACGTTGCGTTTTGGGGCATTTCCTGTTGCGGGCGCTAGGCCTACCCACACAAGTGAGGTATCATTTTTATCGGGAGACTTGGGGGAACGCTGGGTGGAAGGAAATTTGTGGCTCCTCTCTGATTCCAGAACTTTCTGTCAACAAAATGTGAGGAAAATGTGTTTTTTTAACCACATTTTGAGGTTTGCAAAGGATTCTGGGTAACAGAACCTGGTCAGAGCCCCACAAGTCACCCCATCTTGGATTCCCCTAGGTCTCTAGTTTCCAGAACTGCACAGGTTTGGTAGGTTTCCCTCGGTGCCGGCTGAGCTAGAGGCCAAAATCTACAGGTAGGCACTTTGCAAAAAACACCTCTGTTTTCTTTCAAAAAATGTGATGTGTCCACGTTGCGTTTTGGGGCATTTCCTGTTGCGGGCGCTAGGCCTACCCACACAAGTGAGGTATCATTTTTATCTGGAGACTTGGGGGAATGCTGCGTGGGAGGAAATTTGAGGCTCCTCTCTGATTCCAGAACTTTCTGTTAACAAAATGTGAGGAAAATGTGTTTTTTTAGACACATTTTGAGGTTTGTAAAGGATTCTGGGTAACAGAACCTGGACAGAGCCCCACGAGTCACCCCATCTTGGATTCCCCTAGGTCTCTAGTTTCCAGAAATGCACTGGTTTGGTAGGTTTCCCTCGGTGCCGGCTGAGCTAGAGGCCAAAATCTACAGGTAGGCACTTTGCAAAAAACACCTCTGTTTTCTTAAAAAAAAACGTGATGTGTCCACGTTTTTTTTGGGGGCATTTCCTGTTGCGGGCGCTAGGCCTACCCAGACAAGTGAGGTATCATTTTTATCGGGAGACTTGGAGGAACGCTGCGTGGAAGGAAATTTGTGGCTCCTCTCAGATTCCACAACTTTCTGTCACTGAAATGAGTGGAAACCGTGTTTTTTTAGCCACATTTTGAGGTTTGCAAAGGATTCTGGGTAACAGAACCTGGTCAGAGACCCACAAGTCACCCCATCTTGGATTCCCCTAGGTCTCTAGTTTCCAGAAATGCACAGGTTTGGTAGGTTTCCCTCGGTGCCGGCTGAGCTAGAGGCCAAAATCTACAGGTAGGCACTTTGCAAAAAACACCTCTGTTTTCTTTCAAAAAATGTGATGTGTCCACGTTGCGTTTTGGGGCATTTCCTGTTGCGGGCGCTAGGCCTACCCACACAAGTGAGGTATCATTTTTATCTGGAGACTTGGGGGAATGCTGGGTGGGAGGAAATTTGTGGCTCCTCTCTGATTCCAGAACTTTCTGTTAACAAAATGTGAGGAAAATGTGTTTTTTTAGCCACATTTTGAGGTTTGCAAAGGATTCTGGGTAACAGAACCTGGTTAGAACCCCTCAAGTCACCCCATCTTGGATACCCCTAGGTCTCTAGTTTTCAGAAATGCACAGGTTTGGTAGGTTTCCCTAGGTGCCGGATGAGCTAAAGGCCAAAATCTACAGGTAGGCACTTTGCAAAAAACACCTCTGTTTTCTTTAAATAAATGTGATGTGTCCACGTTGCGTTTTGGGGCATTTCCTGTTGCGGGTGCTAGGCCTACCCAGACAAGTGAGGTATCATTTTTATCGGGAGACTTGGAGGAACGCTGCGTGGAAGGAAATTTGTGGCTCCTCTCAGATTCCTCAACTTTCTGTCACTGAAATGAGGGGAAAATGTGTTTTTTTAGCAAAATTTTGAGGTTTGCAAAGGATTCTGGGTAACAGAACCTGGTCAGAGCCCCACAAGTCACCCCATCTTGGATTCCCCTAGGTCTCTAGTTTCCAGAAATGCACAGGTTTGGTAGGTTTCCCTCGGTGCCGGCTGAGCTAGAGGCAAAAATCTACAGGTAGGCACTTTGCAAAAAACACCTTTGTTTTCCTTAAAAAAATGTGATGTGTCCACGTTGCGTTTTGGGGCATTTCCTGTTGCGGGCGCTAGGCCTACCCACACAAGTGAGGTATCATTTTTATCGGGAGACTTGGGGGAACGCTGGGTGGAAGGAAATTTGTGGCTCCTCTCTGATTCCAGAACTTTCTGTCAACAAAATGTGAGGAAAATGTGTTTTTTTAACCACATTTTGAGGTTTGCAAAGGATTCTGGGTAACAGAACCTGGTTAGAACCCCACAAGTCACCCCATCTTGGATTCCCCTAGGTCTCTAGTTTCCAGAAATGCACTGGTTTGGTAGGTTTCCCTCGGTGCCGGCTGAGCTAGAGGTCAAAATCTACAGGTAGGCACTTTGCAAAAAACACCTCTGTTTTCTTTAAAAAAAACGTGATGTGTCCACCTTTTTTTGGGGGGCATTTCCTGTTGCGGGCGCTAGGCCTACCCAGACAAGTGAGGTATCATTTTTATCTGGAGACTTGGGGGAATGCTGCGTGGGAGGAAATTTGAGGCTCCTCTCTGATTCCAGAACTTTCTGTTAACAAAATGTGAGGAAAATGTGTTTTTTTAGACACATTTTGAGGTTTGCAAAGGATTCTGGGTAACAGAACCTGGTTAGAACCCCACAAGTCACCCCATCTTGGATACCCCTAGGTCTCTAGTTTTCAGAAATGCACAGGTTTGGTAGGTTTCCCTAGGTGCCGGATGAGCTAGAGGCCAAACCTACAGGTAGGCACTTTGCATAAAACACCTCTGTTTTCTTTAAAAAAATGTGATGTGTCCACGTTGCGTTTTGGGGCATTTCCTGTTGCGGGGCGCTAGGCCTACCCACACAAGTGAGGTATCATTTTTATCTGGAGACTTGGGGGAATGCTGGGTGGGAGGAAATTTGTGGCTCCTCTCTGATTCCAGAACTTTCTGTCACCAAAATGTGAGGAAAATGTTTTTTTTAGCCAAATTTTGAGGTTTGTAAAGGATTCTGGGTAACAGAACCTGGACAGAGCCCCACAAGTCACCCCATCTTGGATTCCCCTAGGTCTCTAGTTTCCAGAAATGCACTGGTTTGGTAGGTTTCCCTCGGTGCCGGCTGAGCTAGAGGCCAAAATCTACAGGTAGGCACTTTGCAAAAAACACCTCTGTTTTCTTAAAAAAAAACGTGATGTGTCCACGTTTTTTTTTTGGGGCATTTCCTGTTGCGGGCGCTAGGCCTACCCAGACAAGTGAGGTATCATTTTTATCGGGAGACTTGGAGGAACGCTGCGTGGAAGGAAATTTGTGGCTCCTCTCAGATTCCACAACTTTCTGTCACTGAAATGAGTGGAAACCGTGTTTTTTTAGCCACATTTTGAGGTTTGCAAAGGATTCTGGGTAACAGAACCTGGTCAGAGACCCACAAGTCACCCCATCTTGGATTCCCCTAGGTCTCTAGTTTCCAGAAATGCACAGGTTTGGTAGGTTTCCCTCGGTGCCGGCTGAGCTAGAGGCCAAAATCTACAGGTAGGCACTTTGCAAAAAACACCTCTGTTTTCTTTCAAAAAATGTGATGTGTCAAAGTTGCGTTTTGGGCATTTCCTGTTGCGGGCGCTAGGCCTACCCACACAAGTGAGGTGTCATTTTTATCTGGAGACTTGGGGGAATGCTGGGTGGGAGGAAATTTGTGGCTCCTCTCTGATTCCAGAGCTTTCTGTTAACAAAATGTGAGGAAAATGTGTTTTTTTAGCCACATTTTGAGGTTTGCAAAGGATTCTGGGTAACAGAACCTGGTTAGAACCCCACAAGTCACCCCATCTTGGATACCCCTAGGTCTCTAGTTTTCAGAAATGCACAGGTTTGGTAGGTTTCCCTAGGTGCCGGATGAGCTAGAGGCCAAACCTACAGGTAGGCACTTTGCATAAAACACCTCTGTTTTCTTTAAAAAAATGTGATGTGTCCACGTTGCGTTTTGGGGCATTTCCTGTTGCGGGCGCTAGGCCTACCCACACAAGTGAGGTATCATTTTTATCTGGAGACTTGGGGGAATGCTGGGTGGGAGGAAATTTGTGGCTCCTCTCTGATTCCAGAACTTTCTGTCACCAAAATGTGAGGAAAATGTGTTTTTTTAGCCAAATTTTGAGGTTTGTAAAGGATTCTGGGTAACAGAACCTGGACAGAGCCCCACAAGTCACCCCATCTTGGATTCCCCTAGGTCTCTAGTTTCCAGAAATGCACTGGTTTGGTAGGTTTCCCTCGGTGCCGGCTGAGCTAGAGGCCAAAATCTACAGGTAGGCACTTTGCAAAAAACACCTCTGTTTTCTTTAAAAAAAACGTGATGTGTCCACGTTTTTTTTTGGGGCATTTCCTGTTGCGGGCGCTAGGCCTACCCAGACAAGTGAGGTATCATTTTTATCGGGAGACTTGGAGGAACGCTGCGTGGAAGGAAATTTGTGGCTCCTCTCAGATTCCACAACTTTCTGTCACTGAAATGAGTGGAAACCGTGTTTTTTTAGCCACATTTTGAGGTTTGCAAAGGATTCTGGGTAACAGAACCTGGTCAGAGACCCACAAGTCACCCCATCTTGGATTCCCCTAGGTCTCTAGTTTCCAGAAATGCACAGGTTTGGTAGGTTTCCCTCGGTGCCGGCTGAGCTAGAGGCCAAAATCTACAGGTAGGCACTTTGCAAAAAACACCTCTGTTTTCTTTCAAAAAATGTGATGTGTCCACGTTGCGTTTTGGGGCATTTCCTGTTGCGGGCGCTAGGCCTACCCACACAAGTGAGGTATCATTTTTATCTGGAGACTTGGGGGAATGCTGGGTGGGAGGAAATTTGTGGCTCCTCTCTGATTCCAGAGCTTTCTGTTAACAAAATGTGAGGAAAATGTGTTTTTTTAGCCACATTTTGAGGTTTGCAAAGGATTCTGGGTAACAGAACCTGGTTAGAACCCCACAAGTTACCCCATCTTGGATACCCCTAGGTCTCTAGTTTTCAGAAATGCACAGGTTTGGTAGGTTTCCCTAGGTGCCGGATGAGCTAGAGGCCAAACCTACAGGTAGGCACTTTGCAAAAAACACCTCTGTTTTCTTTAAAAAAATGTGATGTGTCCACGTTGCGTTTTGGGGCATTTCCTGTTGCGGGCGCTAGGCCTACCCACACAAGTGAGGTATCATTTTTATCTGGAGACTTGGGGGAATGCTGGGTGGGAGGAAATTTGTGGCTCCTCTCTGATTCCAGAACTTTCTGTCACCAAAATGTGAGGAAAATGTGTTTTTTTAGCCAAATTTTGAGGTTTGTAAAGGATTCTGGGTAACAGAACCTGGACAGAGCCCCACAAGTCACCCCATCTTGGATTCCCCTAGGTCTCTAGTTTCCAGAAATGCACTGGTTTGGTAGGTTTCCCTCGGTGCCGGCTGAGCTAGAGGCCAAAATCTACAGGTAGGCACTTTGCAAAAAACACCTCTGTTTTCTTTAAAAAAAACGTGATGTGTCCACGTTTTTTTTTGGGGCATTTCCTGTTGCGGGCGCTAGGCCTACCCAGACAAGTGAGGTATCATTTTTATCGGGAGACTTGGAGGAACGCTGCGTGGAAGGAAATTTGTGGCTCCTCTCAGATTCCACAACTTTCTGTCACTGAAATGAGTGGAAACCGTGTTTTTTTAGCCACATTTTGAGGTTTGCAAAGGATTCTGGGTAACAGAACCTGGTCAGAGACCCACAAGTCACCCCATCTTGGATTCCCCTAGGTCTCTAGTTTCCAGAAATGCACAGGTTTGGTAGGTTTCCCTCGGTGCCGGCTGAGCTAGAGGCCAAAATCTACAGGTAGGCACTTTGCAAAAAACACCCCTGTTTTCTTTCAAAAAATGTGATGTGTCCACGTTGCGTTTTGGGGCATTTCCTGTTGCGGGCGCTAGGCCTACCCACACAAGTGAGGTATCATTTTTATCTGGAGACTTGGGGGAATGCTGGGTGGGAGGAAATTTGTGGCTCCTCTCTGATTCCAGAACTTTCTGTTAACAAAATGTGAGGAAAATGTGTTTTTTTAGCCACATTTTGAGGTTTGCAAAGGATTCTGGGTAACAGAACCTGGTTAGAACCCCACAAGTCACCCCATCTTGGATACCCCTAGGTCTCTAGTTTTCAGAAATGCACAGGTTTGGTAGGTTTCCCTAGGTGCCGGATGAGCTAGAGGCCAAAATCTACAGGTAGGCACTTTGCAAAAAACACCTCTGTTTTCTTTAAATAAATGTGATGTGTCCACGTTGCGTTTTGGGGCATTTCCTGTTGCGGGCGCTAGGCCTACCCAGACAAGTGAGGAATCATTTTTATCGGGAGACTTGGAGGAACGCTGCGTGGAAGGAAATTTGTGGCTCCTCTCAGATTCCTCAACTTTCTGTCACTGAAATGAGGGGAAAATGTGTTTTTTTAGCAGAATTTTGAGGTTTGCAAAGGATTCTGGGTAACAGAACCTGGTCAGAGCCCCACAAGTCACCCCATCTTGGATTCCCCTAGGTCTCTAGTTTCCAGAAATGCACAGGTTTGGTAGGTTTCCCTCGGTGCCGGCTGAGCTAGAGGCAAAAATCTACAGGTAGGCACTTTGCAAAAAACACCTTTGTTTTCCTTAAAAAAATGTGATGTGTCCACGTTGCGTTTTGGGGCATTTCCTGTTGCGGGCGCTAGGCCTACCCACACAAGTGAGGTATCATTTTTATCGGGAGACTTGGGGGAACGCTGGGTGGAAGGACATTTGTGGCTCCTCTCTGATTCCAGAACTTTCTGTCAACAAAATGTGAGGAAAATGTGTTTTTTTAACCACATTTTGAGGTTTGCAAAGGATTCTGGGTAAGAGAACCTGGTTAGAACCCCACAAGTCACCCCATCTTGGATTCCCCTAGGTCTCTAGTTTCCAGAAATGCACTGGTTTGGTAGGTTTCCCTCGGTGCCGGCTGAGCTAGAGGCCAAAATCTACAGGTAGGCACTTTGCAAAAAACACCTCTGTTTTCTTTAAAAAAAACGTGATGTGTCCACGTTTTTTTTTGGGGCATTTCCTGTTGCGGGCGCTAGGCCTACCCAGACAAGTGAGGTATCATTTTTATCGGGAGACTTGGAGGAACGCTGCGTGGAAGGAAATTTGTGGCTCCTCTCAGATTCCACAACTTTCTGTCACTGAAATGAGTGGAAACCGTGTTTTTTTAGCCACATTTTGAGGTTTGCAAAGGATTCTGGGTAACAGAACCTGGTCAGAGCCTCACAAGTCACCCCATCTTGGATTCCCCTAGGTCTCTAGTTTTCAGAAATGCACAGGTTTGGTAGGTTTCCATCGGTGCCGGCTGAGCTAGAGGCCAAAATCTACAGGTAGGCACTTTGCAAAAAACACCTCTGTTTTCTTTCAAAAAATGTGATGTGTCCACGTTGCGTTTTGCGGCATTTCCTGTTGCGGGCGCTAGGCCTACCCACACAAGTGAGGTATCATTTTTATCGGGAGACTTGGGGGAATGCTGGGTGGAAGGAAATTTGTGGCTCCTCTCTGATTCCAGAACTTTCTGTCACTGAAATGGGTGGAAAACATGTTTTTTTAGCCAAATTTTGAGGTTTGCAAAGGATTCTGGGTAACAGAACCTGGTCAGAGCCTCACAAGTCACCCCATCTTGGATTCCCCTAGGTCTCTAGTTTTCAGAAATGCACAGGTTTGGTAGGTTTCCATCGGTGCCGGCTGAGCTAGAGGCCAAAATCTACAGGTAGGCACTTTGCAAAAAACACCTCTGTTTTCTTTCAAAAAATGTGATGTGTCCACGTTGCGTTTTGGGGCATTTCCTGTTGCGGGCGCTAGGCCTACCCACACAAGTGAGGTATCATTTTTATCGGGAGAATTGGGGGAATGCTGGGTGGAAGGAAATTTGTGGCTCCTCTCTGATTCCAGAACTTTCTGTCACTGAAATGGTTGGAAAACGTGTTTTTTTAGCCAAATTTTGAGGTTTGCAAAGGATTCTGGGTAACAGAACCTGATCAGAACCCCACAAGTCACCCCATCTTGGATTCCCCTAGGTCTCTAGTTTCCAGAAATGCACTGGTTTGGTAGGTTTCCCTCGGTGCCGGCTGAGCTAGAGGCCAAAATCTACAGGTAGGCACTTTGCAAAAAACACCTCTGTTTTCTTTAAAAAAAACGTGATGTGTCCACGTTTTTTTTTGGGGCATTTCCTGTTGCGGGCGCTAGGCCTACCCAGACAAGTGAGGTATCATTTTTATCGGGAGACTTGGAGGAACGCTGCGTGGAAGGAAATTTGTGGCTCCTCTCAGATTCCACAACTTTCTGTCACTGAAATGAGTGGAAACCGTGTTTTTTTAGCCACATTTTGAGGTTTGCAAAGGATTCTGGGTAACAGAACCTGGTCAGAGCCTCACAAGTCACCCCATCTTCGATTCCCCTAGGTCTCTAGTTTTCAGAAATGCACAGGTTTGGTAGGTTTCCATCGGTGCCGGCTGAGCTAGAGGCCAAAATCTACAGGTAGGCACTTTGCAAAAAACACCTCTGTTTTCTTTCAAAAAATGTGATGTGTCCACGTTGCGTTTTGGGGCATTTCCTGTTGCGGGCGCTAGGCCTACCCACACAAGTGAGGTATCATTTTTATCGGGAGAATTGGGGGAATGCTGGGTGGAAGGAAATTTGTGGCTCCTCTCTGATTCCAGAACTTTCTGTCACTGAAATGGTTGGAAAACGTGTTTTTTTAGCCAAATTTTGAGGTTTGCAAAGGATTCTGGGTAACAGAACCTGATCAGAACCCCACAAGTCACCCCATCTTGGATTCCCCTAGGTCTCTAGTTTTTAGAAATGCACTGGTTTGGTAGGTTTCCCTCGGTGCCAGCTGAGCTAGAGGCCAAAATCTACAGGTAGGCACTTTGCAAAAAACACCTCTGTTTTCTTTAAAAAAAACGTGATGTGTCCACGTTTTTTTTTTGGGGCATTTCCTGTTGCGGGCGCTAGGCCTACCCAGACAAGTGAGGTATCATTTTTATCGGGAGACTTGGAGGAACGCTGCGTGGAAGGAAATTTGTGGCTCCTCTCAGATTCCACAACTTTCTGTCACTGAAATGAGGGGAAAATGTGTTTTTTTAGCAAAATTTTGAGGTTTGCAAAGGATTCTGGGTAACAGAACCTGGTCAGAGCCCCACAATTCACCCCATCTTGGATTCCCCTAGGTCTCTAGTTTCCAGAAATGCACAGGTTTGGTAGGTTTCCCTCGGTGCCGGCTGAGCTAGAGGCAAAATTCTACAGGTAGGCACTTTGCAAAAAACACCTTTGTTTTCCTTAAAAAAATGTGATGTGTCCGCGTTGCGTTTTGGGGCATTTCCTGTTGCGGGCGCTAGGCCTACCCACACAAGTGAGGTATCATTTTTATCGGGAGACTTGGGGGAACGCTGGGTGGAAGGAAATTTGTGGCTCCTCTCTGATTCCAGAACTTTCTGTCAACAAAATTTGAGGAAAACGTGTTTTTTTAACCACATTTTGAGGTTTGCAAAGGATTCTGGGTAACAGAACCTGGTTAGAACCCCACAAGTCACCCCATCTTGGATTCCCCTAGGTCTCTAGTTTCCAGAAATGCACTGGTTTGGTAGGTTTCCCTCGGTGCCGGCTGAGCTAGAGGCCAAAATCTACAGGTAGGCACTTTGCAAAAAACACCTCTGTTTTCTTAAAAAAAAAAACGTGATGTGTCCACGTTTTTTTTTGGGGCATTTCCTGTTGCGGGCGCTAGGCCTACCCAGACAAGTGAGGTATCATTTTTATCGGGAGACTTGGAGGAACGCTGCATGGAAGGAAATTTGTGGCTCCTCTCAGATTCCACAACTTTCTGTCACTGAAATGAGTGGAAACCGTGTTTTTTTTAGCCACATTTTGAGGTTTGCAAAGGATTCTGGGTAACAGAACCTGGTCAGAGACCCACAAGTCACCCCATCTTGGATTCCCCTAGGTCTCTAGTTTCCAGAAATGCACAGGTTTGGTAGGTTTCCCTCGGTGCCGGCTGAGCTAGAGGCCAAAATCTACAGGTAGGCACTTTGCAAAAAACACCTCTGTTTTCTTTCAAAAAATGTGATGAGTCCACGTTGCGTTTTGGGGCATTTCCTGTTGCGGGCGCTAGGCCTACCCACACAAGTGAGGTATCATTTTTATCTGGAGACTTGGGGGAATGCTGGGTGGGAGGAAATTTGTGGCTCCTCTCTGATTCCAGAACTTTCTGTTAACAAAATGTGAGGAAAATGTGTTTTTTTAGCCACATTTTGAGGTTTGCAAAGGATTCTGGGTAACAGAACCTGTTTAGAACCCCACAAGTCACCCCATCTTGGATACCCCTAGGTCTCTAGTTTTCAGAAATGCACAGGTTTGGTAGGTTTCCCTAGGTGCCGGATGAGCTGGAGGCCAAAATCTACAGGTAGGCACTTTGCAAAAAACACCTCTGTTTTCTTTAAATAAATGTGATGTGTCCACGTTGCGTTTTGGGGCATTTCCTGTTGCGGGCGCTAGGCCTACCCAGACAAGTGAGGTATCATTTTTATCGGGAGACTTGGAGGAACGCTGCGTGGAAGGAAATTTGTGGCTCCTCTCAGATTCCACAACTTTCTGTCACTGAAATGAGGGGAAAATGTGTTTTTTTAGCAAAATTTTGAGGTTTGCAAAGGATTCTGGGTAACAGAACCTGGTCAGAGCCCCACAAGTCACCCCATCTTGGATTCCCCTAGGTCTCTAGTTTCCAGAACTGCACAGGTTTGGTAGGTTTCCCTCGGTGCCGGCTGAGCTAGAGGCCAAAATCTACAGGTAGGCACTTTGCAAAAAACACCTCTGTTTTCTTTCAAAAAATGTGATGTGTCCACGTTGCGTTTTGGGGCATTTCCTGTTGCGGGCGCTAGGCCTACCCACACAAGTGAGGTATCATTTTTATCTGGAGACTTGGGGGAATGCTGCGTGGGAGGAAATTTGAGGCTCCTCTCTGATTCCAGAACTTTCTGTTAACAAAATGTGAGGAAAATGTGTTTTTTTAGACACATTTTGAGGTTTGTAAAGGATTCTGGGTAACAGAACCTGGACAGAGCCCCACGAGTCACCCCATCTTGGATTCCCCTAGGTCTCTAGTTTCCAGAAATGCACTGGTTTGGTAGGTTTCCCTCGGTGCCGGCTGAGCTAGAGGCCAAAATCTACAGGTAGGCACTTTGCAAAAAACACCTCTGTTTTCTTAAAAAAAAACGTGATGTGTCCACGTTTTTTTTGGGGGCATTTCCTGTTGCGGGCGCTAGGCCTACCCAGACAAGTGAGGTATCATTTTTATCGGGAGACTTGGAGGAACGCTGCGTGGAAGGAAATTTGTGGCTCCTCTCAGATTCCACAACTTTCTGTCACTGAAATGAGTGGAAACCGTGTTTTTTTAGCCACATTTTGAGGTTTGCAAAGGATTCTGGGTAACAGAACCTGGTCAGAGACCCACAAGTCACCCCATCTTGGATTCCCCTAGGTCTCTAGTTTCCAGAAATGCACAGGTTTGGTAGGTTTCCCTCGGTGCCGGCTGAGCTAGAGGCCAAAATCTACAGGTAGGCACTTTGCAAAAAACACCTCTGTTTTCTTTCAAAAAATGTGATGTGTCCACGTTGCGTTTTGGGGCATTTCCTGTTGCGGGCGCTAGGCCTACCCACACAAGTGAGGTATCATTTTTATCTGGAGACTTGGGGGAATGCTGGGTGGGAGGAAATTTGTGGCTCCTCTCTGATTCCAGAACTTTCTGTTAACAAAATGTGAGGAAAATGTGTTTTTTTAGCCACATTTTGAGGTTTGCAAAGGATTCTGGGTAACAGAACCTGGTTAGAACCCCTCAAGTCACCCCATCTTGGATACCCCTAGGTCTCTAGTTTTCAGAAATGCACAGGTTTGGTAGGTTTCCCTAGGTGCCGGATGAGCTAAAGGCCAAAATCTACAGGTAGGCACTTTGCAAAAAACACCTCTGTTTTCTTTAAATAAATGTGATGTGTCCACGTTGCGTTTTGGGGCATTTCCTGTTGCGGGTGCTAGGCCTACCCAGACAAGTGAGGTATCATTTTTATCGGGAGACTTGGAGGAACGCTGCGTGGAAGGAAATTTGTGGCTCCTCTCAGATTCCTCAACTTTCTGTCACTGAAATGAGGGGAAAATGTGTTTTTTTAGCAAAATTTTGAGGTTTGCAAAGGATTCTGGGTAACAGAACCTGGTCAGAGCCCCACAAGTCACCCCATCTTGGATTCCCCTAGGTCTCTAGTTTCCAGAAATGCACAGGTTTGGTAGGTTTCCCTCGGTGCCGGCTGAGCTAGAGGCAAAAATCTACAGGTAGGCACCTTGCAAAAAACACCTTTGTTTTCCTTAAAAAAATGTGATGTGTCCACGTTGCGTTTTGGGGCATTTCCTGTTGCGGGCGCTAGGCCTACCCACACAAGTGAGGTATCATTTTTATCGGGAGACTTGGGGGAACGCTGGGTGGAAGGAAATTTGTGGCTCCTCTCTGATTCCAGAACTTTCTGTCAACAAAATGTGAGGAAAATGTGTTTTTTTAACCACATTTTGAGGTTTGCAAAGGATTCTGGGTAACAGAACCTGGTCAGAGCCCCACAAGTCACCCCATCTTGGATTCCCCTAGGTCTCTAGTTTCCAGAACTGCACAGGTTTGGTAGGTTTCCCTCGGTGCCGGCTGAGCTAGAGGCCAAAATCTACAGGTAGGCACTTTGCAAAAAACACCTCTGTTTTCTTTCAAAAAATGTGATGTGTCCACGTTGCGTTTTGGGGCATTTCCTGTTGCGGGCGCTAGGCCTACCCACACAAGTGAGGTATCATTTTTATCTGGAGACTTGGGGGAATGCTGCGTGGGAGGAAATTTGAGGCTCCTCTCTGATTCCAGAACTTTCTGTTAACAAAATGTGAGGAAAATGTGTTTTTTTAGACACATTTTGAGGTTTGTAAAGGATTCTGGGTAACAGAACCTGGACAGAGCCCCACGAGTCACCCCATCTTGGATTCCCCTAGGTCTCTAGTTTCCAGAAATGCACTGGTTTGGTAGGTTTCCCTCGGTGCCGGCTGAGCTAGAGGCCAAAATCTACAGGTAGGCACTTTGCAAAAAACACCTCTGTTTTCTTAAAAAAAAACGTGATGTGTCCACGTTTTTTTTGGGGGCATTTCCTGTTGCGGGCGCTAGGCCTACCCAGACAAGTGAGGTATCATTTTTATCGGGAGACTTGGAGGAACGCTGCGTGGAAGGAAATTTGTGGCTCCTCTCAGATTCCACAACTTTCTGTCACTGAAATGAGTGGAAACCGTGTTTTTTTAGCCACATTTTGAGGTTTGCAAAGGATTCTGGGTAACAGAACCTGGTCAGAGACCCACAAGTCACCCCATCTTGGATTCCCCTAGGTCTCTAGTTTCCAGAAATGCACAGGTTTGGTAGGTTTCCCTCGGTGCCGGCTGAGCTAGAGGCCAAAATCTACAGGTAGGCACTTTGCAAAAAACACCTCTGTTTTCTTTCAAAAAATGTGATGTGTCCACGTTGCGTTTTGGGGCATTTCCTGTTGCGGGCGCTAGGCCTACCCACACAAGTGAGGTATCATTTTTATCTGGAGACTTGGGGGAATGCTGGGTGGGAGGAAATTTGTGGCTCCTCTCTGATTCCAGAACTTTCTGTTAACAAAATGTGAGGAAAATGTGTTTTTTTAGCCACATTTTGAGGTTTGCAAAGGATTCTGGGTAACAGAACCTGGTTAGAACCCCTCAAGTCACCCCATCTTGGATACCCCTAGGTCTCTAGTTTTCAGAAATGCACAGGTTTGGTAGGTTTCCCTAGGTGCCGGATGAGCTAAAGGCCAAAATCTACAGGTAGGCACTTTGCAAAAAACACCTCTGTTTTCTTTAAATAAATGTGATGTGTCCACGTTGCGTTTTGGGGCATTTCCTGTTGCGGGTGCTAGGCCTACCCAGACAAGTGAGGTATCATTTTTATCGGGAGACTTGGAGGAACGCTGCGTGGAAGGAAATTTGTGGCTCCTCTCAGATTCCTCAACTTTCTGTCACTGAAATGAGGGGAAAATGTGTTTTTTTAGCAAAATTTTGAGGTTTGCAAAGGATTCTGGGTAACAGAACCTGGTCAGAGCCCCACAAGTCACCCCATCTTGGATTCCCCTAGGTCTCTAGTTTCCAGAAATGCACAGGTTTGGTAGGTTTCCCTCGGTGCCGGCTGAGCTAGAGGCAAAAATCTACAGGTAGGCACTTTGCAAAAAACACCTTTGTTTTCCTTAAAAAAATGTGATGTGTCCACGTTGCGTTTTGGGGCATTTCCTGTTGCGGGCGCTAGGCCTACCCACACAAGTGAGGTATCATTTTTATCGGGAGACTTGGGGGAACGCTGGGTGGAAGGAAATTTGTGGCTCCTCTCTGATTCCAGAACTTTCTGTCAACAAAATGTGAGGAAAATGTGTTTTTTTAACCACATTTTGAGGTTTGCAAAGGATTCTGGGTAACAGAACCTGGTTAGAACCCCACAAGTCACCCCATCTTGGATTCCCCTAGGTCTCTAGTTTCCAGAAATGCACTGGTTTGGTAGGTTTCCCTCGGTGCCGGCTGAGCTAGAGGTCAAAATCTACAGGTAGGCACTTTGCAAAAAACACCTCTGTTTTCTTTAAAAAAAACGTGATGTGTCCACCTTTTTTTGGGGGGCATTTCCTGTTGCGGGCGCTAGGCCTACCCAGACAAGTGAGGTATCATTTTTATCTGGAGACTTGGGGGAATGCTGCGTGGGAGGAAATTTGAGGCTCCTCTCTGATTCCAGAACTTTCTGTTAACAAAATGTGAGGAAAATGTGTTTTTTTAGACACATTTTGAGGTTTGCAAAGGATTCTGGGTAACAGAACCTGGTTAGAACCCCACAAGTCACCCCATCTTGGATACCCCTAGGTCTCTAGTTTTCAGAAATGCACAGGTTTGGTAGGTTTCCCTAGGTGCCGGATGAGCTAGAGGCCAAACCTACAGGTAGGCACTTTGCATAAAACACCTCTGTTTTCTTTAAAAAAATGTGATGTGTCCACGTTGCGTTTTGGGGCATTTCCTGTTGCGGGCGCTAGGCCTACCCACACAAGTGAGGTATCATTTTTATCTGGAGACTTGGGGGAATGCTGGGTGGGAGGAAATTTGTGGCTCCTCTCTGATTCCAGAACTTTCTGTCACCAAAATGTGAGGAAAATGTTTTTTTTAGCCAAATTTTGAGGTTTGTAAAGGATTCTGGGTAACAGAACCTGGACAGAGCCCCACAAGTCACCCCATCTTGGATTCCCCTAGGTCTCTAGTTTCCAGAAATGCACTGGTTTGGTAGGTTTCCCTCGGTGCCGGCTGAGCTAGAGGCCAAAATCTACAGGTAGGCACTTTGCAAAAAACACCTCTGTTTTCTTAAAAAAAAACGTGATGTGTCCACGTTTTTTTTTGGGGCATTTCCTGTTGCGGGCGCTAGGCCTACCCAGACAAGTGAGGTATCATTTTTATCGGGAGACTTGGAGGAACGCTGCGTGGAAGGAAATTTGTGGCTCCTCTCAGATTCCACAACTTTCTGTCACTGAAATGAGTGGAAACCGTGTTTTTTTAGCCACATTTTGAGGTTTGCAAAGGATTCTGGGTAACAGAACCTGGTCAGAGACCCACAAGTCACCCCATCTTGGATTCCCCTAGGTCTCTAGTTTCCAGAAATGCACAGGTTTGGTAGGTTTCCCTCGGTGCCGGCTGAGCTAGAGGCCAAAATCTACAGGTAGGCACTTTGCAAAAAACACCTCTGTTTTCTTTCAAAAAATGTGATGTGTCCACGTTGCGTTTTGGGGCATTTCCTGTTGCGGGCGCTAGGCCTACCCACACAAGTGAGGTATCATTTTTATCTGGAGACTTGGGGGAATGCTGGGTGGGAGGAAATTTGTGGCTCCTCTCTGATTCCAGAACTTTCTGTTAACAAAATGTGAGGAAAATGTGTTTTTTTAGCCACATTTTGAGGTTTGCAAAGGATTCTGGGTAACAGAACCTGGTTAGAACCCCTCAAGTCACCCCATCTTGGATACCCCTAGGTCTCTAGTTTTCAGAAATGCACAGGTTTGGTAGGTTTCCCTAGGTGCCGGATGAGCTAAAGGCCAAAATCTACAGGTAGGCACTTTGCAAAAAACACCTCTGTTTTCTTTAAATAAATGTGATGTGTCCACGTTGCGTTTTGGGGCATTTCCTGTTGCGGGTGCTAGGCCTACCCAGACAAGTGAGGTATCATTTTTATCGGGAGACTTGGAGGAACGCTGCGTGGAAGGAAATTTGTGGCTCCTCTCAGATTCCTCAACTTTCTGTCACTGAAATGAGGGGAAAATGTGTTTTTTTAGCAAAATTTTGAGGTTTGCAAAGGATTCTGGGTAACAGAACCTGGTCAGAGCCCCACAAGTCACCCCATCTTGGATTCCCCTAGGTCTCTAGTTTCCAGAAATGCACAGGTTTGGTAGGTTTCCCTCGGTGCCGGCTGAGCTAGAGGCAAAAATCTACAGGTAGGCACTTTGCAAAAAACACCTTTGTTTTCCTTAAAAAAATGTGATGTGTCCACGTTGCGTTTTGGGGCATTTCCTGTTGCGGGCGCTAGGCCTACCCACACAAGTGAGGTATCATTTTTATCGGGAGACTTGGGGGAACGCTGGGTGGAAGGAAATTTGTGGCTCCTCTCTGATTCCAGAACTTTCTGTCAACAAAATGTGAGGAAAATGTGTTTTTTTTAACCACATTTTGAGGTTTGCAAAGGATTCTGGGTAACAGAACCTGGTTAGAACCCCACAAGTCACCCCATCTTGGATTCCCCTAGGTCTCTAGTTTCCAGAAATGCACTGGTTTGGTAGGTTTCCCTCGGTGCCGGCTGAGCTAGAGGTCAAAATCTACAGGTAGGCACTTTGCAAAAAACACCTCTGTTTTCTTTAAAAAAAACGTGATGTGTCCACCTTTTTTTGGGGGGCATTTCCTGTTGCGGGCGCTAGGCCTACCCAGACAAGTGAGGTATCATTTTTATCTGGAGACTTGGGGGAATGCTGCGTGGGAGGAAATTTGAGGCTCCTCTCTGATTCCAGAACTTTCTGTTAACAAAATGTGAGGAAAATGTGTTTTTTTAGACACATTTTGAGGTTTGCAAAGGATTCTGGGTAACAGAACCTGGTTAGAACCCCACAAGTCACCCCATCTTGGATACCCCTAGGTCTCTAGTTTTCAGAAATGCACAGGTTTGGTAGGTTTCCCTAGGTGCCGGATGAGCTAGAGGCCAAACCTACAGGTAGGCACTTTGCATAAAACACCTCTGTTTTCTTTAAAAAAATGTGATGTGTCCACGTTGCGTTTTGGGGCATTTCCTGTTGCGGGCGCTAGGCCTACCCACACAAGTGAGGTATCATTTTTATCTGGAGACTTGGGGGAATGCTGGGTGGGAGGAAATTTGTGGCTCCTCTCTGATTCCAGAACTTTCTGTCACCAAAATGTGAGGAAAATGTTTTTTTTAGCCAAATTTTGAGGTTTGTAAAGGATTCTGGGTAACAGAACCTGGACAGAGCCCCACAAGTCACCCCATCTTGGATTCCCCTAGGTCTCTAGTTTCCAGAAATGCACTGGTTTGGTAGGTTTCCCTCGGTGCCGGCTGAGCTAGAGGCCAAAATCTACAGGTAGGCACTTTGCAAAAAACACCTCTGTTTTCTTAAAAAAAAACGTGATGTGTCCACGTTTTTTTTTGGGGCATTTCCTGTTGCGGGCGCTAGGCCTACCCAGACAAGTGAGGTATCATTTTTATCGGGAGACTTGGAGGAACGCTGCGTGGAAGGAAATTTGTGGCTCCTCTCAGATTCCACAACTTTCTGTCACTGAAATGAGTGGAAACCGTGTTTTTTTAGCCACATTTTGAGGTTTGCAAAGGATTCTGGGTAACAGAACCTGGTCAGAGACCCACAAGTCACCCCATCTTGGATTCCCCTAGGTCTCTAGTTTCCAGAAATGCACAGGTTTGGTAGGTTTCCCTCGGTGCCGGCTGAGCTAGAGGCCAAAATCTACAGGTAGGCACTTTGCAAAAAACACCTCTGTTTTCTTTCAAAAAATGTGATGTGTCAAAGTTGCGTTTTGGGCATTTCCTGTTGCGGGCGCTAGGCCTACCCACACAAGTGAGGTGTCATTTTTATCTGGAGACTTGGGGGAATGCTGGGTGGGAGGAAATTTGTGGCTCCTCTCTGATTCCAGAGCTTTCTGTTAACAAAATGTGAGGAAAATGTGTTTTTTTAGCCACATTTTGAGGTTTGCAAAGGATTCTGGGTAACAGAACCTGGTTAGAACCCCACAAGTCACCCCATCTTGGATACCCCTAGGTCTCTAGTTTTCAGAAATGCACAGGTTTGGTAGGTTTCCCTAGGTGCCGGATGAGCTAGAGGCCAAACCTACAGGTAGGCACTTTGCATAAAACACCTCTGTTTTCTTTAAAAAAATGTGATGTGTCCACGTTGCGTTTTGGGGCATTTCCTGTTGCGGGCGCTAGGCCTACCCACACAAGTGAGGTATCATTTTTATCTGGAGACTTGGGGGAATGCTGGGTGGGAGGAAATTTGTGGCTCCTCTCTGATTCCAGAACTTTCTGTCACCAAAATGTGAGGAAAATGTGTTTTTTTAGCCAAATTTTGAGGTTTGTAAAGGATTCTGGGTAACAGAACCTGGACAGAGCCCCACAAGTCACCCCATCTTGGATTCCCCTAGGTCTCTAGTTTCCAGAAATGCACTGGTTTGGTAGGTTTCCCTCGGTGCCGGCTGAGCTAGAGGCCAAAATCTACAGGTAGGCACTTTGCAAAAAACACCTCTGTTTTCTTTAAAAAAAACGTGATGTGTCCACGTTTTTTTTTGGGGCATTTCCTGTTGCGGGCGCTAGGCCTACCCAGACAAGTGAGGTATCATTTTTATCGGGAGACTTGGAGGAACGCTGCGTGGAAGGAAATTTGTGGCTCCTCTCAGATTCCACAACTTTCTGTCACTGAAATGAGTGGAAACCGTGTTTTTTTAGCCACATTTTGAGGTTTGCAAAGGATTCTGGGTAACAGAACCTGGTCAGAGACCCACAAGTCACCCCATCTTGGATTCCCCTAGGTCTCTAGTTTCCAGAAATGCACAGGTTTGGTAGGTTTCCCTCGGTGCCGGCTGAGCTAGAGGCCAAAATCTACAGGTAGGCACTTTGCAAAAAACACCCCTGTTTTCTTTCAAAAAATGTGATGTGTCCACGTTGCGTTTTGGGGCATTTCCTGTTGCGGGCGCTAGGCCTACCCACACAAGTGAGGTATCATTTTTATCTGGAGACTTGGGGGAATGCTGGGTGGGAGGAAATTTGTGGCTCCTCTCTGATTCCAGAACTTTCTGTTAACAAAATGTGAGGAAAATGTGTTTTTTTAGCCACATTTTGAGGTTTGCAAAGGATTCTGGGTAACAGAACCTGGTTAGAACCCCACAAGTCACCCCATCTTGGATACCCCTAGGTCTCTAGTTTTCAGAAATGCACAGGTTTGGTAGGTTTCCCTAGGTGCCGGATGAGCTAGAGGCCAAAATCTACAGGTAGGCACTTTGCAAAAAACACCTCTGTTTTCTTTAAATAAATGTGATGTGTCCACGTTGCGTTTTGGGGCATTTCCTGTTGCGGGCGCTAGGCCTACCCAGACAAGTGAGGTATCATTTTTATCGGGAGACTTGGAGGAACGCTGCGTGGAAGGAAATTTGTGGCTCCTCTCAGATTCCTCAACTTTCTGTCACTGAAATGAGGGGAAAATGTGTTTTTTTAGCAAAATTTTGAGGTTTGCAAAGGATTCTGGGTAACAGAACCTGGTCAGAGCCCCACAAGTCACCCCATCTTGGATTCCCCTAGGTCTCTAGTTTCCAGAAATGCACAGGTTTGGTAGGTTTCCCTCGGTGCCGGCTGAGCTAGAGGCAAAAATCTACAGGTAGGCACTTTGCAAAAAACACCTTTGTTTTCCTTAAAAAAATGTGATGTGTCCACGTTGCGTTTTGGGGCATTTCCTGTTGCGGGCGCTAGGCCTACCCACACAAGTGAGGTATCATTTTTATCGGGAGACTTGGGGGAACGCTGGGTGGAAGGACATTTGTGGCTCCTCTCTGATTCCAGAACTTTCTGTCAACAAAATGTGAGGAAAATGTGTTTTTTTAACCACATTTTGAGGTTTGCAAAGGATTCTGGGTAAGAGAACCTGGTTAGAACCCCACAAGTCACCCCATCTTGGATTCCCCTAGGTCTCTAGTTTCCAGAAATGCACTGGTTTGGTAGGTTTCCCTCGGTGCCGGCTGAGCTAGAGGCCAAAATCTACAGGTAGGCACTTTGCAAAAAACACCTCTGTTTTCTTTAAAAAAAACGTGATGTGTCCACGTTTTTTTTTGGGGCATTTCCTGTTGCGGGCGCTAGGCCTACCCAGACAAGTGAGGTATCATTTTTATCGGGAGACTTGGAGGAACGCTGCGTGGAAGGAAATTTGTGGCTCCTCTCAGATTCCACAACTTTCTGTCACTGAAATGAGTGGAAACCGTGTTTTTTTAGCCACATTTTGAGGTTTGCAAAGGATTCTGGGTAACAGAACCTGGTCAGAGCCTCACAAGTCACCCCATCTTGGATTCCCCTAGGTCTCTAGTTTTCAGAAATGCACAGGTTTGGTAGGTTTCCATCGGTGCCGGCTGAGCTAGAGGCCAAAATCTACAGGTAGGCACTTTGCAAAAAACACCTCTGTTTTCTTTCAAAAAATGTGATGTGTCCACGTTGCGTTTTGCGGCATTTCCTGTTGCGGGCGCTAGGCCTACCCACACAAGTGAGGTATCATTTTTATCGGGAGACTTGGGGGAATGCTGGGTGGAAGGAAATTTGTGGCTCCTCTCTGATTCCAGAACTTTCTGTCACTGAAATGGGTGGAAAACATGTTTTTTTAGCCAAATTTTGAGGTTTGCAAAGGATTCTGGGTAACAGAACCTGGTCAGAGCCTCACAAGTCACCCCATCTTGGATTCCCCTAGGTCTCTAGTTTTCAGAAATGCACAGGTTTGGTAGGTTTCCATCGGTGCCGGCTGAGCTAGAGGCCAAAATCTACAGGTAGGCACTTTGCAAAAAACACCTCTGTTTTCTTTCAAAAAATGTGATGTGTCCACGTTGCGTTTTGGGGCATTTCCTGTTGCGGGCGCTAGGCCTACCCACACAAGTGAGGTATCATTTTTATCGGGAGAATTGGGGGAATGCTGGGTGGAAGGAAATTTGTGGCTCCTCTCTGATTCCAGAACTTTCTGTCACTGAAATGGTTGGAAAACGTGTTTTTTTAGCCAAATTTTGAGGTTTGCAAAGGATTCTGGGTAACAGAACCTGATCAGAACCCCACAAGTCACCCCATCTTGGATTCCCCTAGGTCTCTAGTTTCCAGAAATGCACTGGTTTGGTAGGTTTCCCTCGGTGCCGGCTGAGCTAGAGGCCAAAATCTACAGGTAGGCACTTTGCAAAAAACACCTCTGTTTTCTTTAAAAAAAACGTGATGTGTCCACGTTTTTTTTTGGGGCATTTCCTGTTGCGGGCGCTAGGCCTACCCAGACAAGTGAGGTATCATTTTTATCGGGAGACTTGGAGGAACGCTGCGTGGAAGGAAATTTGTGGCTCCTCTCAGATTCCACAACTTTCTGTCACTGAAATGAGTGGAAACCGTGTTTTTTTAGCCACATTTTGAGGTTTGCAAAGGATTCTGGGTAACAGAACCTGGTCAGAGCCTCACAAGTCACCCCATCTTCGATTCCCCTAGGTCTCTAGTTTTCAGAAATGCACAGGTTTGGTAGGTTTCCATCGGTGCCGGCTGAGCTAGAGGCCAAAATCTACAGGTAGGCACTTTGCAAAAAACACCTCTGTTTTCTTTCAAAAAATGTGATGTGTCCACGTTGCGTTTTGGGGCATTTCCTGTTGCGGTCGCTAGGCCTACCCACACAAGTGAGGTATCATTTTTATCGGGAGACTTGGGGGAATGCTGGGTGGAAGGAAATTTGTGGCTCCTCTCTGATTCCAGAACTTTCTGTCACTGAAATGGGTGGAAAACATGTTTTTTTAGCCAAATTTTGAGGTTTGCAAAGGATTCTTGGTAACAGAACCTGGTCAGAGCCTCACAAGTCATCCCATCTTGGATTCCCCTAGGTCTCTAGTTTTCAGAAATGCACAGGTTTGGTAGGTTTCCCTCGGTGCCGGCTGAGCTAGAGGCCAAAATCTACAGGTAGGCACTTTGCAAAAAACACCTCTGTTTTCTTTCAAAAAATGTGATGTGTCCACGTTGCGTTTTGGGGCATTTCCTGTTGCGGGCGCTAGGCCTACCCACACAAGTGAGGTATCATTTTTATCGGGAGAATTGGGGGAATGCTGGGTGGAAGGAAATTTGTGGCTCCTCTCTGATTCCAGAACTTTCTGTCACTGAAATGGTTGGAAAACGTGTTTTTTTAGCCAAATTTTGAGGTTTGCAAAGGATTCTGGGTAACAGAACCTGATCAGAACCCCACAAGTCACCCCATCTTGGATTCCCCTAGGTCTCTAGTTTTTAGAAATGCACTGGTTTGGTAGGTTTCCCTCGGTGCCAGCTGAGCTAGAGGCCAAAATCTACAGGTAGGCACTTTGCAAAAAACACCTCTGTTTTCTTTAAAAAAAACGTGATGTGTCCACGTTTTTTTTTGGGGCATTTCCTGTTGCGGGCGCTAGGCCTACCCAGACAAGTGAGGTATCATTTTTATCGGGAGACTTGGAGGAACGCTGCGTGGAAGGAAATTTGTGGCTCCTCTCAGATTCCACAACTTTCTGTCACTGAAATGAGGGGAAAATGTGTTTTTTTAGCAAAATTTTGAGGTTTGCAAAGGATTCTGGGTAACAGAACCTGGTCAGAGCCCCACAATTCACCCCATCTTGGATTCCCCTAGGTCTCTAGTTTCCAGAAATGCACAGGTTTGGTAGGTTTCCCTCGGTGCCGGCTGAGCTAGAGGCAAAATTCTACAGGTAGGCACTTTGCAAAAAACACCTTTGTTTTCCTTAAAAAAATGTGATGTGTCCGCGTTGCGTTTTGGGGCATTTCCTGTTGCGGGCGCTAGGCCTACCCACACAAGTGAGGTATCATTTTTATCGGGAGACTTGGGGGAACGCTGGGTGGAAGGAAATTTGTGGCTCCTCTCTGATTCCAGAACTTTCTGTCAACAAAATTTGAGGAAAACGTGTTTTTTTAACCACATTTTGAGGTTTGCAAAGGATTCTGGGTAACAGAACCTGGTTAGAACCCCACAAGTCACCCCATCTTGGATTCCCCTAGGTCTCTAGTTTCCAGAAATGCACTGGTTTGGTAGGTTTCCCTCGGTGCCGGCTGAGCTAGAGGCCAAAATCTACAGGTAGGCACTTTGCAAAAAACACCTCTGTTTTCTTAAAAAAAAAACGTGATGTGTCCACGTTTTTTTTTGGGGCATTTCCTGTTGCGGGCGCTAGGCCTACCCAGACAAGTGAGGTATCATTTTTATCGGGAGACTTGGAGGAACGCTGCATGGAAGGAAATTTGTGGCTCCTCTCAGATTCCACAACTTTCTGTCACTGAAATGAGTGGAAACCGTGTTTTTTTTAGCCACATTTTGAGGTTTGCAAAGGATTCTGGGTAACAGAACCTGGTCAGAGACCCACAAGTCACCCCATCTTGTATTCCCCTAGGTCTCTAGTTTCCAGAAATGCACAGGTTTGGTAGGTTTCCCTCGGTGCCGGCTGAGCTAGAGGCCAAAATCTACAGGTAGGCACTTTGCAAAAAACACCTCTGTTTTCTTTCAAAAAATGTGATGAGTCCACGTTGCGTTTTGGGGCATTTCCTGTTGCGGGCGCTAGGCCTACCCACACAAGTGAGGTATCATTTTTATCTGGAGACTTGGGGGAATGCTGGGTGGGAGGAAATTTGTGGCTCCTCTCTGATTCCAGAACTTTCTGTTAACAAAATGTGAGGAAAATGTGTTTTTTTAGCCACATTTTGAGGTTTGCAAAGGATTCTGGGTAACAGAACCTGTTTAGAACCCCACAAGTCACCCCATCTTGGATACCCCTAGGTCTCTAGTTTTCAGAAATGCACAGGTTTGGTAGGTTTCCCTAGGTGCCGGATGAGCTGGAGGCCAAAATCTACAGGTAGGCACTTTGCAAAAAACACCTCTGTTTTCTTTAAATAAATGTGATGTGTCCACGTTGCGTTTTGGGGCATTTCCTGTTGCGGGCGCTAGGCCTACCCAGACAAGTGAGGTATCATTTTTATCGGGAGACTTGGAGGAACGCTGCGTGGAAGGAAATTTGTGGCTCCTCTCAGATTCCACAACTTTCTGTCACTGAAATGAGGGGAAAATGTGTTTTTTTAGCAAAATTTTGAGGTTTGCAAAGGATTCTGGGTAACAGAACCTGGTCAGAGCCCCACAAGTCACCCCATCTTGGATTCCCCTAGGTCTCTAGTTTCCAGAACTGCACAGGTTTGGTAGGTTTCCCTCGGTGCCGGCTGAGCTAGAGGCCAAAATCTACAGGTAGGCACTTTGCAAAAAACACCTCTGTTTTCTTTAAAAAAATGTGATGTGTCCACGTTGCGTTTTGGGGCATTTCCTGTTGCGGGCGCTAGGCCTACCCACACAAGTGAGGTATCATTTTTATCTGGAGACTTGGGGGAATGCTGCGTGGGAGGAAATTTGAGGCTCCTCTCTGATTCCAGAACTTTCTGTTAACAAAATGTGAGGAAAATGTGTTTTTTTAGACACATTTTGAGGTTTGTAAAGGATTCTGGGTAACAGAACCTGGACAGAGCCCCACGAGTCACCCCATCTTGGATTCCCCTAGGTCTCTAGTTTCCAGAAATGCACTGGTTTGGTAGGTTTCCCTCGGTGCCGGCTGAGCTAGAGGCCAAAATCTACAGGTAGGCACTTTGCAAAAAACACCTCTGTTTTCTTAAAAAAAAACGTGATGTGTCCACGTTTTTTTTGGGGGCATTTCCTGTTGCGGGCGCTAGGCCTACCCAGACAAGTGAGGTATCATTTTTATCGGGAGACTTGGAGGAACGCTGCGTGGAAGGAAATTTGTGGCTCCTCTCAGATTCCACAACTTTCTGTCACTGAAATGAGTGGAAACCGTGTTTTTTTAGCCACATTTTGAGGTTTGCAAAGGATTCTGGGTAACAGAACCTGGTCAGAGACCCACAAGTCACCCCATCTTGGATTCCCCTAGGTCTCTAGTTTCCAGAAATGCACAGGTTTGGTAGGTTTCCCTCGGTGCCGGCTGAGCTAGAGGCCAAAATCTACAGGTAGGCACTTTGCAAAAAACACCTCTGTTTTCTTTCAAAAAATGTGATGTGTCCACGTTGCGTTTTGGGGCATTTCCTGTTGCGGGCGCTAGGCCTACCCACACAAGTGAGGTATCATTTTTATCTGGAGACTTGGGGGAATGCTGGGTGGGAGGAAATTTGTGGCTCCTCTCTGATTCCAGAACTTTCTGTTAACAAAATGTGAGGAAAATGTGTTTTTTTAGCCACATTTTGAGGTTTGCAAAGGATTCTGGGTAACAGAACCTGGTTAGAACCCCTCAAGTCACCCCATCTTGGATACCCCTAGGTCTCTAGTTTTCAGAAATGCACAGGTTTGGTAGGTTTCCCTAGGTGCCGGATGAGCTAAAGGCCAAAATCTACAGGTAGGCACTTTGCAAAAAACACCTCTGTTTTCTTTAAATAAATGTGATGTGTCCACGTTGCGTTTTGGGGCATTTCCTGTTGCGGGTGCTAGGCCTACCCAGACAAGTGAGGTATCATTTTTATCGGGAGACTTGGAGGAACGCTGCGTGGAAGGAAATTTGTGGCTCCTCTCAGATTCCTCAACTTTCTGTCACTGAAATGAGGGGAAAATGTGTTTTTTTAGCAAAATTTTGAGGTTTGCAAAGGATTCTGGGTAACAGAACCTGGTCAGAGCCCCACAAGTCACCCCATCTTGGATTCCCCTAGGTCTCTAGTTTCCAGAAATGCACAGGTTTGGTAGGTTTCCCTCGGTGCCGGCTGAGCTAGAGGCAAAAATCTACAGGTAGGCACTTTGCAAAAAACACCTTTGTTTTCCTTAAAAAAATGTGATGTGTCCACGTTGCGTTTTGGGGCATTTCCTGTTGCGGGCGCTAGGCCTACCCACACAAGTGAGGTATCATTTTTATCGGGAGACTTGGGGGAACGCTGGGTGGAAGGAAATTTGTGGCTCCTCTCTGATTCCAGAACTTTCTGTCAACAAAATGTGAGGAAAATGTGTTTTTTTAACCACATTTTGAGGTTTGCAAAGGATTCTGGGTAACAGAACCTGGTCAGAGCCCCACAAGTCACCCCATCTTGGATTCCCCTAGGTCTCTAGTTTCCAGAACTGCACAGGTTTGGTAGGTTTCCCTCGGTGCCGGCTGAGCTAGAGGCCAAAATCTACAGGTAGGCACTTTGCAAAAAACACCTCTGTTTTCTTTCAAAAAATGTGATGTGTCCACGTTGCGTTTTGGGGCATTTCCTGTTGCGGGCGCTAGGCCTACCCACACAAGTGAGGTATCATTTTTATCTGGAGACTTGGGGGAATGCTGCGTGGGAGGAAATTTGAGGCTCCTCTCTGATTCCAGAACTTTCTGTTAACAAAATGTGAGGAAAATGTGTTTTTTTAGACACATTTTGAGGTTTGTAAAGGATTCTGGGTAACAGAACCTGGACAGAGCCCCACGAGTCACCCCATCTTGGATTCCCCTAGGTCTCTAGTTTCCAGAAATGCACTGGTTTGGTAGGTTTCCCTCGGTGCCGGCTGAGCTAGAGGCCAAAATCTACAGGTAGGCACTTTGCAAAAAACACCTCTGTTTTCTTAAAAAAAAACGTGATGTGTCCACGTTTTTTTTGGGGGCATTTCCTGTTGCGGGCGCTAGGCCTACCCAGACAAGTGAGGTATCATTTTTATCGGGAGACTTGGAGGAACGCTGCGTGGAAGGAAATTTGTGGCTCCTCTCAGATTCCACAACTTTCTGTCACTGAAATGAGTGGAAACCGTGTTTTTTTAGCCACATTTTGAGGTTTGCAAAGGATTCTGGGTAACAGAACCTGGTCAGAGACCCACAAGTCACCCCATCTTGGATTCCCCTAGGTCTCTAGTTTCCAGAAATGCACAGGTTTGGTAGGTTTCCCTCGGTGCCGGCTGAGCTAGAGGCCAAAATCTACAGGTAGGCACTTTGCAAAAAACACCTCTGTTTTCTTTCAAAAAATGTGATGTGTCCACGTTGCGTTTTGGGGCATTTCCTGTTGCGGGCGCTAGGCCTACCCACACAAGTGAGGTATCATTTTTATCTGGAGACTTGGGGGAATGCTGGGTGGGAGGAAATTTGTGGCTCCTCTCTGATTCCAGAACTTTCTGTTAACAAAATGTGAGGAAAATGTGTTTTTTTAGCCACATTTTGAGGTTTGCAAAGGATTCTGGGTAACAGAACCTGGTTAGAACCCCTCAAGTCACCCCATCTTGGATACCCCTAGGTCTCTAGTTTTCAGAAATGCACAGGTTTGGTAGGTTTCCCTAGGTGCCGGATGAGCTAAAGGCCAAAATCTACAGGTAGGCACTTTGCAAAAAACACCTCTGTTTTCTTTAAATAAATGTGATGTGTCCACGTTGCGTTTTGGGGCATTTCCTGTTGCGGGTGCTAGGCCTACCCAGACAAGTGAGGTATCATTTTTATCGGGAGACTTGGAGGAACGCTGCGTGGAAGGAAATTTGTGGCTCCTCTCAGATTCCTCAACTTTCTGTCACTGAAATGAGGGGAAAATGTGTTTTTTTAGCAAAATTTTGAGGTTTGCAAAGGATTCTGGGTAACAGAACCTGGTCAGAGCCCCACAAGTCACCCCATCTTGGATTCCCCTAGGTCTCTAGTTTCCAGAAATGCACAGGTTTGGTAGGTTTCCCTCGGTGCCGGCTGAGCTAGAGGCAAAAATCTACAGGTAGGCACTTTGCAAAAAACACCTTTGTTTTCCTTAAAAAAATGTGATGTGTCCACGTTGCGTTTTGGGGCATTTCCTGTTGCGGGCGCTAGGCCTACCCACACAAGTGAGGTATCATTTTTATCGGGAGACTTGGGGGAACGCTGGGTGGAAGGAAATTTGTGGCTCCTCTCTGATTCCAGAACTTTCTGTCAACAAAATGTGAGGAAAATGTGTTTTTTTAACCACATTTTGAGGTTTGCAAAGGATTCTGGGTAACAGAACCTGGTTAGAACCCCACAAGTCACCCCATCTTGGATTCCCCTAGGTCTCTAGTTTCCAGAAATGCACTGGTTTGGTAGGTTTCCCTCGGTGCCGGCTGAGCTAGAGGTCAAAATCTACAGGTAGGCACTTTGCAAAAAACACCTCTGTTTTCTTTAAAAAAAACGTGATGTGTCCACCTTTTTTTGGGGGGCATTTCCTGTTGCGGGCGCTAGGCCTACCCAGACAAGTGAGGTATCATTTTTATCTGGAGACTTGGGGGAATGCTGCGTGGGAGGAAATTTGAGGCTCCTCTCTGATTCCAGAACTTTCTGTTAACAAAATGTGAGGAAAATGTGTTTTTTTAGACACATTTTGAGGTTTGCAAAGGATTCTGGGTAACAGAACCTGGTTAGAACCCCACAAGTCACCCCATCTTGGATACCCCTAGGTCTCTAGTTTTCAGAAATGCACAGGTTTGGTAGGTTTCCCTAGGTGCCGGATGAGCTAGAGGCCAAACCTACAGGTAGGCACTTTGCATAAAACACCTCTGTTTTCTTTAAAAAAATGTGATGTGTCCACGTTGCGTTTTGGGGCATTTCCTGTTGCGGGCGCTAGGCCTACCCACACAAGTGAGGTATCATTTTTATCTGGAGACTTGGGGGAATGCTGGGTGGGAGGAAATTTGTGGCTCCTCTCTGATTCCAGAATTTTCTGTCACCAAAATGTGAGGAAAATGTTTTTTTTAGCCAAATTTTGAGGTTTGTAAAGGATTCTGGGTAACAGAACCTGGACAGAGCCCCACAAGTCACCCCATCTTGGATTCCCCTAGGTCTCTAGTTTCCAGAAATGCACTGGTTTGGTAGGTTTCCCTCGGTGCCGGCTGAGCTAGAGGCCAAAATCTACAGGTAGGCACTTTGCAAAAAACACCTCTGTTTTCTTAAAAAAAAACGTGATGTGTCCACGTTTTTTTTTGGGGCATTTCCTGTTGCGGGCGCTAGGCCTACCCAGACAAGTGAGGTATCATTTTTATCGGGAGACTTGGAGGAACGCTGCGTGGAAGGAAATTTGTGGCTCCTCTCAGATTCCACAACTTTCTGTCACTGAAATGAGTGGAAACCGTGTTTTTTTAGCCACATTTTGAGGTTTGCAAAGGATTCTGGGTAACAGAACCTGGTCAGAGACCCACAAGTCACCCCATCTTGGATTCCCCTAGGTCTCTAGTTTCCAGAAATGCACAGGTTTGGTAGGTTTCCCTCGGTGCCGGCTGAGCTAGAGGCCAAAATCTACAGGTAGGCACTTTGCAAAAAACACCTCTGTTTTCTTTCAAAAAATGTGATGTGTCAAAGTTGCGTTTTGGGCATTTCCTGTTGCGGGCGCTAGGCCTACCCACACAAGTGAGGTGTCATTTTTATCTGGAGACTTGGGGGAATGCTGGGTGGGAGGAAATTTGTGGCTCCTCTCTGATTCCAGAGCTTTCTGTTAACAAAATGTGAGGAAAATGTGTTTTTTTAGCCACATTTTGAGGTTTGCAAAGGATTCTGGGTAACAGAACCTGGTTAGAACCCCACAAGTCACCCCATCTTGGATACCCCTAGGTCTCTAGTTTTCAGAAATGCACAGGTTTGGTAGGTTTCCCTAGGTGCCGGATGAGCTAGAGGCCAAACCTACAGGTAGGCACTTTGCATAAAACACCTCTGTTTTCTTTAAAAAAATGTGATGTGTCCACGTTGCGTTTTGGGGCATTTCCTGTTGCGGGCGCTAGGCCTACCCACACAAGTGAGGTATCATTTTTATCTGGAGACTTGGGGGAATGCTGGGTGGGAGGAAATTTGTGGCTCCTCTCTGATTCCAGAACTTTCTGTCACCAAAATGTGAGGAAAATGTGTTTTTTTAGCCAAATTTTGAGGTTTGTAAAGGATTCTGGGTAACAGAACCTGGACAGAGCCCCACAAGTCACCCCATCTTGGATTCCCCTAGGTCTCTAGTTTCCAGAAATGCACTGGTTTGGTAGGTTTCCCTCGGTGCCGGCTGAGCTAGAGGCCAAAATCTACAGGTAGGCACTTTGCAAAAAACACCTCTGTTTTCTTAAAAAAAAACGTGATGTGTCCACGTTTTTTTTTGGGGCATTTCCTGTTGCGGGCGCTAGGCCTACCCAGACAAGTGAGGTATCATTTTTATCGGGAGACTTGGAGGAACGCTGCGTGGAAGGAAATTTGTGGCTCCTCTCAGATTCCACAACTTTCTGTCACTGAAATGAGTGGAAACCGTGTTTTTTTAGCCACATTTTGAGGTTTGCAAAGGATTCTGGGTAACAGAACCTGGTCAGAGACCCACAAGTCACCCCATCTTGGATTCCCCTAGGTCTCTAGTTTCCAGAAATGCACAGGTTTGGTAGGTTTCCCTCGGTGCCGGCTGAGCTAGAGGCCAAAATCTACAGGTAGGCACTTTGCAAAAAACACCTCTGTTTTCTTTCAAAAAATGTGATGTGTCCACGTTGCGTTTTGGGGCATTTCCTGTTGCGGGCGCTAGGCCTACCCACACAAGTGAGGTATCATTTTTATCTGGAGACTTGGGGGAATGCTGGGTGGGAGGAAATTTGTGGCTCCTCTCTGATTCCAGAGCTTTCTGTTAACAAAATGTGAGGAAAATGTGTTTTTTTAGCCACATTTTGAGGTTTGCAAAGGATTCTGGGTAACAGAACCTGGTTAGAACCCCACAAGTTACCCCATCTTGGATACCCCTAGGTCTCTAGTTTTCAGAAATGCACAGGTTTGGTAGGTTTCCCTAGGTGCCGGATGAGCTAGAGGCCAAACCTACAGGTAGGCACTTTGCAAAAAACACCTCTGTTTTCTTTAAAAAAATGTGATGTGTCCACGTTGCGTTTTGGGGCATTTCCTGTTGCGGGCGCTAGGCCTACCCACACAAGTGAGGTATCATTTTTATCTGGAGACTTGGGGGAATGCTGGGTGGGAAGAAATTTGTGGCTCCTCTCTGATTCCAGAACTTTCTGTCACCAAAATGTGAGGAAAATGTGTTTTTTTAGCCAAATTTTTAGGTTTGTAAAGGATTCTGGGTAACAGAACCTGGACAGAGCCCCACAAGTCACCCCATCTTGGATTCCCCTAGGTCTCTAGTTTCCAGAAATGCACTGGTTTGGTAGGTTTCCCTCGGTGCCGGCTGAGCTAGAGGCCAAAATCTATAGGTAGGCACTTTGCAAAAAACACCTCTGTTTTCTTTAAAAAAAACGTGATGTGTCCACGTTTTTTTTGGGGGCATTTCCTGTTGCGGGCGCTAGGCCTACCCAGACAAGTGAGGTATCATTTTTATCGGGAGACTTGGAGGAACGCTGCGTGGAAGGAAATTTGTGGCTCCTCTCAGATTCCACAACTTTCTGTCACTGAAATGAGTGGAAACCGTGTTTTTTTAGCCACATTTTGAGGTTTGCAAAGGATTCTGGGTAACAGAACCTGGTCAGAGCCCCACAAGTCACCCCATCTTGGATTCCCCTAGGTCTCTAGTTTCCAGAAATGCACAGGTTTGGTAGGTTTCCCTCGGTGCCGGCTGAGCTAGAGGCAAAAATCTACAGGTAGGCACTTTGCAAAAAACACCTTTGTTTTCCTTAAAAAAATGTGATGTGTCCACGTTGCGTTTTGGGGCATTTCCTGTTGCGGGCGCTAGGCCTACCCACACAAGTGAGGTATCATTTTTATCGGGAGACTTGGGGGAACGCTGGGTGGAAGGAAATTTGTGGCTCCTCTCTGATTCCAGAACTTTCTGTCAACAAAATGTGAGGAAAATGTGTTTTTTTAACCACATTTTGAGGTTTGCAAAGGATTCTGGGTAACAGAACCTGGTTAGAACCCCACAAGTCACCCCATCTTGGATTCCCCTAGGTCTCTAGTTTCCATAAATGCACTGGTTTGGTAGGTTTCCCTCGGTGCCGGCTGAGCTAGAGGCCAAAATCTACAGGTAGGCACTTTGCAAAAAACACCTCTGTTTTCTTTAAAAAAAACGTGATGTGTCCACGTTTTTTTTTTGGGGCATTTCCTGTTGCGGGCGCTAGGCCTACCCAGACAAGTGAGGTATCATTTTTATCGGGAGACTTGGAGGAACGCTGCGTGGAAGGAAATTTGTGGCTCCTCTCAGATTCCACAACTTTCTGTCACTGAAATGAGTGGAAACCGTGTTTTTTTAGCCACATTTTGAGGTTTGCAAAGGATTCTGGGTAACAGAACCTGGTCAGAGCCCCACAAGTCACCCCATCTTGGATTCCCCTAGTTCTCTAGTTTCCAGAAATGCACAGGTTTGGTAGGTTTCCCTCGGTGCCGGCTGAGCTAGAGGCCAAAATCTACAGGTAGGCACTTTGCAAAAAACACCTCTGTTTTCTTTAAAAAAATGTGATGTGTCCACGTTGCGTTTTGGGGCATTTCCTGTTGCGGGCGCTAGGCCTACCCACACAAGTGAGGTATCATTTTTATCTGGAGACTTGGGGGAATGCTGCGTGGGAGGAAATTTGAGGCTCCTCTCTGATTCCAGAACTTTCTGTTAACAAAATGTGAGGAAAATGTGCTTTTTTAGACACATTTTGAGGTTTGCAAAGGATTCTGGGTAACAGAACCTGGTTAGAACCCCACAAGTCACCCCATCTTGGATACCCCTAGGTCTCTAGTTTTCAGAAATGCACAGGTTTGGTAGGTTTCCCTAGGTGCCGGATGAGCTAGAGGTCAAACCTACAGGTAGGCACTTTGCATAAAACACCTCTGTTTTCTTTAAAAAAATGTGATGTGTCCACGTTGCGTTTTGGGGCATTTCCTGTTGCGGGCGCTAGGCCTACCCACACAAGTGAGGTATCATTTTTATCTGGAGACTTGGGGGAATGCTGGGTGGGAGGAAATTTGTGGCTCCTCTCTGATTCCAGAACTTTCTGTCACCAAAATGTGAGGAAAATGTGTTTTTTTAGCCAAATTTTGAGGTTTGTAAAGGATTCTGGGTAACAGAACCTGGACAGAGCCCCACAAGTCACCCCATCTTGGATTCCCCTAGGTCTCTAGTTTCCAGAAATGCACTGGTTTGGTAGGTTTCCCTCGGTGCCGGCTGAGCTAGAGGCCAAAATCTACAGGTAGGCACTTTGCAAAAAACACCTCTGTTTTCTTAAAAAAAAACGTGATGTGTCCACGTTTTTTTTTGGGGCATTTCCTGTTGCGGGCGCTAGGCCTACCCAGACAAGTGAGGTATCATTTTTATCGGGAGACTTGGAGGAACGCTGCGTGGAAGGAAATTTGTGGCTCCTCTCAGATTCCACAACTTTCTGTCACTGAAATGAGTGGAAACCATGTTTTTTTAGCCACATTTTGAGGTTTGCAAAGGATTCTGGGTAACAGAACCTGGTCAGAGACCCACAAGTCACCCCATCTTGGATTCCCCTAGGTCTCTAGTTTCCAGAAATGCACAGGTTTGGTAGGTTTCCCTCGGCGCCGGCTGAGCTAGAGGCCAAAATCTACAGGTAGGCACTTTGCAAAAAACACCTCTGTTTTCTTTCAAAAAATGTGATGTGTCCACGTTGCGTTTTGGGGCATTTCCTGTTGCGGGCGCTAGGCCTACCCACACAAGTGAGGTATCATTTTTATCTGGAGACTTGGGGGAATGCTGGGTGGGAGGAAATTTGTGGCTCCTCTCTGATTCCAGAGCTTTCTGTTAACAAAATGTGAGGAAAATGTGTTTTTTTAGCCACATTTTGAGGTTTGCAAAGGATTCTGGGTAACAGAACCTGGTTAGAACCCCACAAGTTACCCCATCTTGGATACCCCTAGGTCTCTAGTTTTCAGAAATGCACAGGTTTGGTAGGTTTCCCTAGGTGCCGGATGAGCTAGAGGCCAAAATCTACAGGTAGGCACTTTGCAAAAAACACCTCTGTTTTCTTTAAATAAATGTGATGTGTCCACGTTGAGTTTTGGGGCATTTCCTGTTGCGGGCGCTAGGCCTACCCAGACAAGTGAGGTATCATTTTTATCGGGAGACTTGGAGGAACGCTGCGTGGAAGGAAATTTGTGGCTCCTCTCAGATTCCTCAACTTTCTGTCACTGAAATGAGGGGAAAATGTGTTTTTTTAGCAAAATTTTGAGGTTTGCAAAGGATTCTGGGTAACAGAACCTGGTCAGAGCCCCACAAGTCACCCCATCTTGGATTCCCCTAGGTCTCTAGTTTCCAGAAATGCACAGGTTTGGTAGGTTTCCCTCGGTGCCGGCTGAGCTAGAGGCAAAAATCTACAGGTAGGCACTTTGCAAAAAACACCTTTGTTTTCCTTAAAAAAATGTGATGTGTCCACGTTGCGTTTTGGGGCATTTCCTGTTGCGGGCGCTAGGCCTACCCACACAAGTGAGGTATCATTTTTATCGGGAGACTTGGGGGAACGCTGGGTGGAAGGAAATTTGTGGCTCCTCTCTGATTCCAGAACTTTCTGTCAACAAAATGTGAGGAAAATGTGTTTTTTTAACCACATTTTGAGGTTTGCAAAGGATTCTGGGTAACAGAACCTGGTTAGAACCCCACAAGTCACCCCATCTTGGATTCCCCTAGGTCTCTAGTTTCCAGAAATGCACTGGTTTGGTAGGTTTCCCTCGGTGCCGGCTGAGCTAGAGGCCAAAATCTACAGGTAGGCACTTTGCAAAAAACACCTCTGTTTTCTTTAAAAAAAACGTGATGTGTCCACGTTTTTTTTTGGGGCATTTCCTGTTGCGGGCGCTAGGCCTACCCAGACAAGTGAGGTATCATTTTTATCGGGAGACTTGGAGGAACGCTGCGTGGGAGGAAATTTGTGGCTCCTCTCAGATTCCACAACTTTCTGTCACTGAAATGAGTGGAAACCGTGTTTTTTTAGCCACATTTTGAGGTTTGCAAAGGATTCTGGGTAACAGAACCTGGTCAGAGCCCCACAAGTCACCCCATCTTGGATTCCCCTAGTTCTCTAGTTTCCAGAAATGCACAGGTTTGGTAGGTTTCCCTCGGTGCCGGCTGAGCTAGAGGCCAAAATCTACAGGTAGGCACTTTGCAAAAAACACCTCTGTTTTCTTTCAAAAAATGTGATGTGTCCACGTTGCGTTTTGGGGCATTTCCTGTTGCGGGCGCTAGGCCTACCCACACAAGTGAGGTATCATTTTTATCTGGAGACTTGGGGGAATGCTGCGTGGGAGGAAATTTGAGGCTCCTCTCTGATTCCAGAACTTTCTGTTAACAAAATGTGAGGAAAATGTGTTTTTTTAGACACATTTTGAGGTTTGCAAAGGATTCTGGGTAACAGAACCTGGTTAGAACCCCACAAGTCACCCCATCTTGGATACCCCTAGGTCTCTAGTTTTCAGAAATGCACAGGTTTGGTAGGTTTCCCTAGGTGCCGGATGAGCTAGAGGCCAAACCTACAGGTAGGCACTTTGCATAAAACACCTCTGTTTTCTTTAAAAAAATGTGATGTGTCCACGTTGCGTTTTGGGGCATTTCCTGTTGCGGGCGCTAGGCCTACCCACACAAGTGAGGTATCATTTTTATCTGGAGACTTGAGGGAATGCTGGGTGGGAGGAAATTTGTGGCTCCTCTCTGATTCCAGAACTTTCTGTCACCAAAATGTGAGGAAAATGTGTTTTTTTTAGCCAAATTTTGAGGTTTGTAAAGGATTCTGGGTAACAGAACCTGGACAGAGCCCCACAAGTCACCCCATCTTGGATACCCCTAGGTCTCTAGGTTTAAAAAATGAATAGGTTTGGTAGGTTTCCCTAGGTGCCGGCTGAGCTAGTGGCCAAAATCTACAGGTAGGCACTTTGCAAAAAACACCTCTGTTTTCTTTCAAAAAATGTGATGTGTCCACGTTGCGTTTTGGGGCATTTCCTGTTGCGGGCGCTAGGCCTACCCACACAAGTGAGGTATCATTTTTATAGTGAGACTTGGGGGAATGCTGGGTGGAAGGAAATTTGTGGCTCCTCTCTGATTCCAGAACTTTCTGTCAACAAAATGTGAGGAAAATGTGTTTTTTTAGCCACATTTTGAGGTTTGCAAAGGATTCTGGGTAACAGAACCTGGTCGGAACCCCACAAGTCACCCCATCTTGGATTCCCCTAGGTCTCTAGTTTCCAGAAATGCACAGGTTTGGTAGGTTTCCCTCGGTGCTGGCTGAGCTAGAGGCCAAAATCTACAGGTAGGCACTTTGCAAAATACACCTCTGTTTTCTTTAAAAAAATGTGATGTGTCCACGTTGCGTTTTGGGGCATTTCCTGTTGCGGGCGCTAGGCCTACCCACACAAGTGAGGTATCATTTTTATCTGGAGACTTGGGGGAATGCTGGGTGGGAGGAAATTTGTGGCTCCTCTCTGATTCCAGAACTTTCTGTCACCAAAATGTGAGGAAAATGTGTTTTTTTTAGCCAAATTTTGAGGTTTGCAAAGGATTCTGGGTAACAGAACCTGGACAGAGCCCCACAAGTCACCCCATCTTGGATACCCCTAGGTCTCAAGGTTTAAAAAATGAATAGGTTTGGTAGGTTTCCCTAGGTGCCGGCTGAGCTAGTGGCCAAAATCTACAGGTAGGCACTTTGCAAAAAACACCTCTGTTTTCTTTAAAAAAATGTGATGTGTCCACGTTGCGTTTTGGGGCATTTCCTGTTGCGGGCGCTAGGCCTACCCACACAAGTGAGGTATCATTTTTATAGGGATACTTGGGGGAATGCTGGGTGGAAGGAAATTTGTGGCTCCTCTCTGATTCCAGAACTTTCTGTCAACAAAATGTGAGGAAAATGTGTTTTTTGAGCCACATTTTGAGGTTTGCAAAGGATTCTGGGTAACAGAACCTGGTCAGAACCCCACAAGTCGCCCCATCTTGGATTCCCCTTGGTCTCTAGTTTTCAGAAATGCTTAGGTTTGGTAGGTTTCCCTAGGTGCCGGCTGAGCTAGAGGCCTAAATCTACAGGTAGGCACTTTGCAAAAAACACCTCTGTTTTCTTTAAAAAAATGTGATGTGCCGGCTGAGCTAGTGGCCAAAATCTACAGGTAGGCACTTTGCAAAAAACACCTCTGTTTTCTTTAAAAAAATGTGATGTGTGCACGTTGCGTTTTGGGTCATTTCCTGTCGCGGGCGCTAGGCCTACCCACACAAGTGAGGTATCATTTTTATCGGGAGACTTGGGGGAACGCTGGGTTGAAGGAAATTTGTGGCTCCTCTCAGATTCCACAACTTTCTGTCACTGAAATGAGTGGAAAACGTGTTTTTTTAGCAAAATTTTGAGGTTTGCAAAGGATTCTGGGTAACAGAACCTGGTCAGAGCCCCACAAGTCACCCCATCTTGGATTCCCCTAGGTCTCTAGTTTCCAGAAATGCACAGGTTTGGTAGGTTTCCCTCGGTGCCGGCTGAGCTAGAGGCAAAAATCTACAGGTAGGCACTTTGCAAAAAACACCTTTGTTTTCCTTAAAAAAATGTGATGTGTCCACGTTGCGTTTTGGGGCATTTCCTGTTGCGGGCGCTAGGCCTACCCACACAAGTGAGGTATCATTTTTATCGGGAGACTTGGGGGAACGCTGGGTGGAAGGAAATTTGTGGCTCCTCTCTGATTCCAGAACTTTCTGTCAACAAAATGTGAGGAAAATGTGTTTTTTTAACCACATTTTGAGGTTTGCAAAGGATTCTGGGTAACAGAACCTGGTTAGAACCCCACAAGTCACCCCATCTTGGATTCCCCTAGGTCTCTAGTTTCCAGAAATGCACTGGTTTGGTAGGTTTCCCTCGGTGCCGGCTGAGCTAGAGGCCAAAATCTACAGGTAGGCACTTTGCAAAAAACACCTCTGTTTTCTTTAAAAAAAACGTGATGTGTCCACGTTTTTTTTGGGGGCATTTCCTGTTGCGGGCGCTAGGCCTACCCAGACAAGTGAGGTATCATTTTTATCGGGAGACTTGGAGGAACGCTGCGTGGGAGGAAATTTGTGGCTCCTCTCAGATTCCACAACTTTCTGTCACTGAAATGAGTGGAAACCGTGTTTTTTTAGCCACATTTTGAGGTTTGCAAAGGATTCTGGGTAACAGAACCTGGTCAGAGCCCCACAAGTCACCCCATCTTGGATTCCCCTAGTTCTCTAGTTTCCAGAAATGCACAGGTTTGGTAGGTTTCCCTCGGTGCCGGCTGAGCTAGAGGCCAAAATCTACAGGTAGGCACTTTGCAAAAAACACCTCTGTTTTCTTTCAAAAAATGTGATGTGTCCACGTTGCGTTTTGGGGCATTTCCTGTTGCGGGCGCTAGGCCTACCCACACAAGTGAGGTATCATTTTTATCTGGAGACTTGGGGGAATGCTGCGTGGGAGGAAATTTGAGGCTCCTCTCTGATTCCAGAACTTTCTGTTAACAAAATGTGAGGAAAATGTGTTTTTTTAGACACATTTTGAGGTTTGCAAAGGATTCTGGGTAACAGAACCTGGTTAGAACCCCACAAGTCACCCCATCTTGGATACCCCTAGGTCTCTAGTTTTCAGAAATGCACAGGTTTGGTAGGTTTCCCTAGGTGCCGGATGAGCTAGAGGCCAAACCTACAGGTAGGCACTTTGCATAAAACACCTCTGTTTTCTTTAAAAAAATGTGATGTGTCCACGTTGCGTTTTGGGGCATTTCCTGTTGCGGGCGCTAGGCCTACCCACACAAGTGAGGTATCATTTTTATCTGGAGACTTGAGGGAATGCTGGGTGGGAGGAAATTTGTGGCTCCTCTCTGATTCCAGAACTTTCTGTCACCAAAATGTGAGGAAAATGTGTTTTTTTAGCCAAATTTTGAGGTTTGTAAAGGATTCTGGGTAACAGAACCTGGACAGAGCCCCACAAGTCACCCCATCTTGGATACCCCTAGGTCTCTAGGTTTAAAAAATGAATAGGTTTGGTAGGTTTCCCTAGGTGCCGGCTGAGCTAGTGGCCAAAATCTACAGGTAGGCACTTTGCAAAAAACACCTCTGTTTTCTTTCAAAAAATGTGATGTGTCCACGTTGCGTTTTGGGGCATTTCCTGTTGCGGGCGCTAGGCCTACCCACACAAGTGAGGTATCATTTTTATAGTGAGACTTGGGGGAATGCTGGGTGGAAGGAAATTTGTGGCTCCTCTCTGATTCCAGAACTTTCTGTCAACAAAATGTGAGGAAAATGTGTTTTTTTAGCCACATTTTGAGGTTTGCAAAGGATTCTGGGTAACAGAACCTGGTCGGAACCCCACAAGTCACCCCATCTTGGATTCCCCTAGGTCTCTAGTTTCCAGAAATGCACAGGTTTGGTAGGTTTCCCTCGGTGCCGGCTGAGCTAGAGGCCAAAATCTACAGGTAGGCACTTTGCAAAATACACCTCTGTTTTCTTTAAAAAAATGTGATGTGTCCACGTTGCGTTTTGGGGCATTTCCTGTTGCGGGCGCTAGGCCTACCCACACAAGTGAGGTATCATTTTTATCTGGAGACTTGGGGGAATGCTGGGTGGGAGGAAATTTGTGGCTCCTCTCTGATTCCAGAACTTTCTGTCACCAAAATGTGAGGAAAATGTGTTTTTTTAGCCAAATTTTGAGGTTTGCAAAGGATTCTGGGTAACAGAACCTGGACAGAGCCCCACAAGTCACCCCATCTTGGATACCCCTAGGTCTCAAGGTTTAAAAAATGAATAGGTTTGGTAGGTTTCCCTAGGTGCCGGCTGAGCTAGTGGCCAAAATCTACAGGTAGGCACTTTGCAAAAAACACCTCTGTTTTCTTTAAAAAAATGTGATGTGTCCACGTTGCGTTTTGGGGCATTTCCTGTTGCGGGCGCTAGGCCTACCCACACAAGTGAGGTATCATTTTTATAGGGATACTTGGGGGAATGCTGGGTGGAAGGAAATTTGTGGCTCCTCTCTGATTCCAGAACTTTCTGTCAACAAAATGTGAGGAAAATGTGTTTTTTGAGCCACATTTTGAGGTTTGCAAAGGATTCTGGGTAACAGAACCTGGTCAGAACCCCACAAGTCGCCCCATCTTGGATTCCCCTTGGTCTCTAGTTTTCAGAAATGCTTAGGTTTGGTAGGTTTCCCTAGGTGCCGGCTGAGCTAGAGGCCTAAATCTACAGGTAGGCACTTTGCAAAAAACACCTCTGTTTTCTTTAAAAAAATGTGATGTGCCGGCTGAGCTAGTGGCCAAAATCTACAGGTAGGCACTTTGCAAAAAACACCTCTGTTTTCTTTAAAAAAATGTGATGTGTGCACGTTGCGTTTTGGGTCATTTCCTGTCGCGGGCGCTAGGCCTACCCACACAAGTGAGGTATCATTTTTATCGGGAGACTTGGGGGAACGCTGGGTTGAAGGAAATTTGTGGCTCCTCTCAGATTCCACAACTTTCTGTCACTGAAATGAGTGGAAAACGTGTTTTTTTAGCAAAATTTTGAGGTTTGCAAAGGATTCTGGGTAACAGAACCTGGTCAGAGCCCCACAAGTCACCCCATCTTGGATTCCCCTAGGTCTCTAGTTTCCAGAAATGCACAGGTTTGGTAGGTTTCCCTCGGTGCCGGCTGAGCTAGAGGCCAAAATCTACAGGTAGGCACTTTGCAAAAAATACCTCTGTTTTCTTTAAAAAAATGTGATATGTCCACGTTGCGTTTTGGGGCATTTCCTGTTGCAGGCGCTAGGCCTAGCCGCACAAGTGAGGTATCATTTTTATCGGGAGACTTGGGGGAACGCTGGGTGGAAGGAAATGTGTGGCTCCTCTCAGATTCCACAACTTTCTGTCACTGAAATGAGTGGAAAACGTGTTTTTTTCAGCAAAATTTTGAGGTTTGCAAAGGATTCTGGGTAACAGAACCTGTCAGAACCCCACAAGTCACCCCATCTTGGATTCCCCTAGGTCTCTAGTTTTCAGAAATGCACAGGTTTGGTAGGTTTCCCTCGGTGCCGGCTGAGCTAGAGGCCAAAATCTACAGGTAGGCACTTTGCAAAAAACACCTCTGTTTTCTTTAAAAAAATGTGATGTGTCCACGTTGCGTTTTGGGGCATTTCCTGTTGCGGGCGCTAGGCCTACCCACACAAGTGAGGTATCATTTTTATCGGGAGACTTGGGGGAATGCTGGGTGGATGGAAATTTGTGGCTCCTCTCTGATTCCAGAACTTTCTGTCACTGAAATGGATGGAAAACATGTTTTTTTAGCCAAATTTTGAGGTTTGCAAAGGATTCTGGGTAACAGAACCTGGTCAGAGCCCCACAAGTCACCCCATCTTGGATTCCCCTGGGTCTCTAGTTTCCAGAAATGCACTGGTTTGGTAGGTTTCCCTCGGTGCCGGCTGAGCTAGAGGCCAAAATCTACAGGTAGGCACTTTGCAAAAAACACCTCTGTTTTCTTAAAAAAAACGTGATGTGTCCACGTTGCGTTTTGGGGCATTTCCTGTTGCGGGCACTTGGCCTACCCACACAAGTGAGGCATCATTTTTATCGGGAGACTTGGGGGAATGCTGGGTGGAAGGAAATTTGTGGCTCCTCTCTGATTCCAGAACTTTCTGTCACTGAAATGGGTGGAAAACGTGTTTTTTTAGCCAAATTTTGAGGTTTGCAAAGGATTCTGGGTAACAGAACCTGGTCAGTGCCCCACAAGTCGCCCCATCTTGGATTCCCCTTGGTCTCTAGTTTTCAGAAATGCTTAGGTTTGGTAGGTTTCCCTAGGTGCCGGCTGAGCTAGAGGCCTAAATCTACAGGTAGGCACTTTGCAAAAAACACCTCTGTTTTCTTTAAAAAAATGTGATGTGCCGGCTGAGCTAGTGGCCAAAATCTACAGGTAGGCACTTTGCAAAAAACACCTCTGTTTTCTTTAAAAAAATGTGATGTGTGCACGTTGCGTTTTGGGTCATTTCCTGTCGCGGGCGCTAGGCCTACCCACACAAGTGAGGTATCATTTTTATCGGGAGACTTGGGGGAACGCTGGGTTGAAGGAAATTTGTGGCTCCTCTCAGATTCCACAACTTTCTGTCACTGAAATGAGTGGAAAACGTGTTTTTTTAGCAAAATTTTGAGGTTTGCAAAGGATTCTGGGTAACAGAACCTGGTCAGAGCCCCACAAGTCACCCCATCTTGGATTCCCCTAGGTCTCTAGTTTCCAGAAATGCACAGGTTTGGTAGGTTTCCCTCGGTGCCGGCTGAGCTAGAGGCCAAAATCTACAGGTAGGCACTTTGCAAAAAATACCTCTGTTTTCTTTAAAAAAATGTGATATGTCCACGTTGCGTTTTGGGGCATTTCCTGTTGCAGGCGCTAGGCCTAGCCGCACAAGTGAGGTATCATTTTTATCGGGAGACTTGGGGGAACGCTGGGTGGAAGGAAATGTGTGGCTCCTCTCAGATTCCACAACTTTCTGTCACTGAAATGAGTGGAAAACGTGTTTTTTCAGCAGAATTTTGAGGTTTGCAAAGGATTCTGGGTAACAGAACCTGTCAGAACCCCACAAGTCACCCCATCTTGGATTCCCCTAGGTCTCTAGTTTTCAGAAATGCACAGGTTTGGTAGGTTTCCCTCGGTGCCGGCTGAGCTAGAGGCCAAAATCTACAGGTAGGCACTTTGCAAAAAACACCTCTGTTTTCTTTAAAAAAATGTGATGTGTCCACGTTGCGTTTTGGGGCATTTCCTGTTGCGGGCGCTAGGCCTACCCACACAAGTGAGGTATCATTTTTATCGGGAGACTTGGGGGAATGCTGGGTGGATGGAAATTTGTGGCTCCTCTCTGATTCCAGAACTTTCTGTCACTGAAATGGATGGAAAACATGTTTTTTTAGCCAAATTTTGAGGTTTGCAAAGGATTCTGGGTAACAGAACCTGGTCAGAGCCCCACAAGTCACCCCATCTTGGATTCCCCTGGGTCTCTAGTTTCCAGAAATGCACTGGTTTGGTAGGTTTCCCTCGGTGCCGGCTGAGCTAGAGGCCAAAATCTACAGGTAGGCACTTTGCAAAAAACACCTCTGTTTTCTTAAAAAAAACGTGATGTGTCCACGTTGCGTTTTGGGGCATTTCCTGTTGCGGGCACTTGGCCTACCCACACAAGTGAGGCATCATTTTTATCGGGAGACTTGGGGGAATGCTGGGTGGAAGGAAATTTGTGGCTCCTCTCTGATTCCAGAACTTTCTGTCACTGAAATGGGTGGAAAACGTGTTTTTTTAGCCAAATTTTGAGGTTTGCAAAGGATTCTGGGTAACAGAACCTGGTCAGTGCCCCACAAGTCACCCCATCTTGGATTCCCCTAGGTCTCTAGTTTTCAGAAATGCACAGGTTTGGTGGGTTTCCCTCGGTGCCGGCTGAGCTAGAGGCCAAAATCTACAGGTAGGCACTTTGCAAAAAACACCTCTGTTTTCTTTCAAAAAATGTGATGTGTCCACGTTGCGTTTTGGGGCATTTCCTGTTGCGGGCGCTAGGCCTACCCACACAAGTGAGGTATCATTTTTATCGGGAGACTTGGGGGAATGCTGGGTGGAAGGAAATTTGTGGCTCCTCTCTGATTCCAGAACTTTCTGTCAACAAAATGTGAGGAAAATGAGTTTTTTTGGCCACATTTTGAGGTTTGCAAAGGATTCTGGGTAACAGAACCTGGTCAGAACCCCACAAGTCACCCCATCTTGGATTCCCCTGGGTCTCTAGTTTCCAGAAATGCACTGGTTTGGTAGGTTTCCCTCGGTGCCGGCTGAGCTAGAGGCCAAAATCTACAGGTAGGCACTTTGCAAAAAACACCTCTGTTTTCTTTAAAAAAACGTGATGTGTCCACGTTGCGTTTTGGGGCATTTCCTGTTGCGGGCACTAGGCCTACCCACACAAGTGAGGTATAATTTTTATCGGGAGACTTGGGGGAATGCTGGGTGGAAGGAAATTTGTGGCTCCTCTCTGATTCCAGAACTTTCTGTCACTGAAATGGGTGGAAAACGTGTTTTTTTAGCCAAATTTTGAGGTTTGCAAAGGATTCTGGGTAACAGAACCTGGTCAGTGCCCCACAAGTCACCCCATCTTGGATTCCCCTAGGTCTCTAGTTTTCAGAAATGCACAGGTTTGGTAGGTTTTCCTCAGTGCCGGCTGAGCTAGAGGCCAAAATCTACGGGTAGGCACTTTGCAAAAAACACCTCTGTTTTCTTTCAAAAAATGTGATGTGTCCACGTTGCGTTTTGGGGCATTTCCTGTTGCGGGCGCTAGGCCTACCCACACAAGTGAGGTATCATTTTTATCGGGAGACTTGGGGGAACGCTGCGTGGAAGGAAATTTGTGGCTCCTCTCTGATTCCAGAACTTTCTGTCACTGAAATGGGTGGAAAACATGTTTTTTTAGCCAAATTTTGAGGTTTGCAAAGGATTCTGGGTAACAGAACCTGGTCAGAGCCTCACAAGTCACCCCATCTTGGATTCCCCTAGGTCTCTAGTTTTCAGAAATGCACAGGTTTGGTAGGTTTCCATCGGTGCCGGCTGAGCTAGAGGCCAAAATCTACAGGTAGGCACTTTGCAAAAAACACCTCTGTTTTCTTTCAAAAAATGTGATGTGTCCACGTTGCGTTTTGGGGCATTTCCTGTTGCGGGCGCTAGGCCTACCCACACAAGTGAGGTATCATTTTTATCGGGAGAATTGGGGCAATGCTGGGTGGAAGGAAATTTGTGGCTCCTCTCTGATTCCAGAACTTTCTGTCACTGAAATGGTTGGAAAACGTGTTTTTTTAGCCAAATTTTGAGGTTTGCAAAGGATTCTGGGTAACAGAACCTGGTCAGAATCCCACAAGTCACCCCATCTTGGATTCCCCTAGGTCTCTAGTTTCCAGAAATGCACTGGTTTGGTAGGTTTCCCTCGGTGCCGGCTGAGCTAGAGGCCAAAATCTACAGGTAGGCACTTTGCAAAAAACACCTCTGTTTTCTTTAAATAAATGTGATGTGTCCACGTTGCGTTTTGGGGCATTTCCTGTTGCGGGCGCTAGGCCTACCCAGACAAGTGAGGTATCATTTTTATCGGGAGACTTGGAGGAACGCTGCGTGGAATGAAATTTGTGGCTCCTCTCAGATTCCACAACTTTCTGTCACTGAAATGAGGGGAAAATTTGTTTTTTTAGCAAAATTTTGAGGTTTGCAAAGGATTCTGGGTAACAGAACCTGGTCAGAGCCCCACAAGTCACCCCATCTTGGATTCCCCTAGGTCTCTAGTTTCCAGAAATGCACAGGTTTGGTAGGTTTCCCTCGGTGCCGGCTGAGCTAGAGGCAAAAATCTACAGGTAGGCACTTTGCAAAAAACACCTTTGTTTTCCTTAAAAAAATTTGATGTGTCCACGTTGCGTTTTGGGGCATTTCCTGTTGCGGGCGCTAGGCCTACCCACACAAGTGAGGTATCATTTTTATCGGGAGACTTGTGGGAAAGCTGGGTGGAAGGAAATTTGTGGCTCCTCTCTGATTCCAGAACTTTCTGTCAACAAAATGTGAGGAAAATGTGTTTTTTTAACCACATTTTGAGGTTTGCAAAGGATTCTGGGTAACAGAAACTGGTTAGAACCCCACAAGTCACCCCAACTTGGATTCCCCTAGGTCTCTAGTTTCCAGAAATGCACTGGTTTGGTAGGTTTCCCTCGGTGCCGGCTGAGCTAGAGGCCAAAATCTACAGGTAGGCACTTTGCAAAAAACACCTCTGTTTTCTTAAAAAAAAACGTGATGTGTCCACGTTTTTTTTTGGGGCATTTCCTGTTGCGGGCGCTAGGCCTACCCAGACAAGTGAGGTATCATTTTTATCGGGAGACTTGGAGGAACGCTGCGTGGAATGAAATTTGTGGCTCCTCTCAGATTCCACAACTTTCTGTCACTGAAATGAGTGGAAACCGTGTTTTTTTAGCCACATTTTGAGGTTTGCAAAGGATTCTGGGTAACAGAACCTGGTCAGAGACCCACAAGTCACCCCATCTTGGATTCCCCTAGGTCTCTAGTTTCCAGAAATGCACAGGTTTGGTAGGTTTCCCTCGGTGCCGGCTGAGCTAGAGGCCAAAATCTACAGGTAGGCACTTTGCAAAAAACACCTCTGTTTTCTTTCAAAAAATGTGATGTGTCCACGTTGCGTTTTGGGGCATTTCCTGTTGCGGGCGCTAGGCCTACCCACACAAGTGAGGTATCATTTTTATCTGGAGACTTGGGGGAATGCTGGGTGGGAGGAAATTTGTGGCTCCTCTCTGATTCCAGAACTTTCTGTTAACAAAATGTGAGGAAAATGTGTTTTTTTAGCCACATTTTGAGGTTTGCAAAGGATTCTGGGTAACAGAACCTGGTTAGAACCCCACAAGTCACCCCATCTTGGATACCCCTAGGTCTCTAGTTTTCAGAAATGCACAGGTTTGGTAGGTTTCCCTAGGTGCCGGATGAGCTAGAGGCCAAAATCTACAGGTAGGCACTTTGCAAAAAACACCTCTGTTTTCTTTAAATAAATGTGATGTGTCCACGTTGCGTTTTGGGGCATTTCCTGTTGCGGGCGCTAGGCCTACCCAGACAAGTGAGGTATCATTTTTATCGGGAGACTTGGAGGAACGCTGCTTGGAATGAAATTTGTGGCTCCTCTCAGATTCCACAACTTTCTGTCACTGAAATGAGGGGAAAATGTGTTTTTTTAGCAAAATTTTGAGGTTTGCAAAGGATTCTGGGTAACAGAACCTGGTCAGAGCCCCACAAGTCACCCCATCTTGGATTCCCCTAGGTCTCTAGTTTCCAGAAATGCACAGGTTTGGTAGGTTTCCCTCGGTGCCGGCTGAGCTAGAGGCAAAAATCTACAGGTAGGCACTTTGCAAAAAACACCTTTGTTTTCCTTAAAAAAATGTGATGTGTCCACGTTGCGTTTTGGGGCATTTCCTGTTGCGGGCGCTAGGCCTACCCACACAAGTGAGGTATCATTTTTATCGGGAGACTTGGGGGAACGCTGGGTGGAAGGAAATTTGTGGCTCCTCTCTGATTCCAGAACTTTCTGTCAACAAAATGTGAGGAAAATGTGTTTTTTTAACCACATTTTGAGGTTTGCAAAGGATTCTGGGTAACAGAACCTGGTTAGAACCCCACAAGTCACCCCATCTTGGATTCCCCTAGGTCTCTAGTTTCCAGAAATGCACTGGTTTGGTAGGTTTCCCTCGGTGCCGGCTGAGCTAGAGGCCAAAATCTACAGGTAGGCACTTTGCAAAAAACACCTCTGTTTTCTTTAAATAAATGTGATGTGTCCACGTTGCGTTTTGGGGCATTTCCTGTTGCGGGCGCTAGGCCTACCCAGACAAGTGAGGTATCATTTTTATCGGGAGACTTGGAGGAACGCTGCGTGGAAGGAAATTTGTGGCTCCTCTCAGATTCCACAACTTTCTGTCACTGAAATGAGGGGAAAATTTGTTTTTTTAGCAAAATTTTGAGGTTTGCAAAGGATTCTGGGTAACAGAACCTGGTCAGAGCCCCACAAGTCACCCCATCTTGGATTCCCCTAGGTCTCTAGTTTCCAGAAATGCACAGGTTTGGTAGGTTTCCCTCGGTGCCGGCTGAGCTAGAGGCAAAAATCTACAGGTAGGCACTTTGCAAAAAACACCTTTGTTTTCCTTAAAAAAATTTGATGTGTCCACGTTGCGTTTTGGGGCATTTCCTGTTGCGGGCGCTAGGCCTACCCACACAAGTGAGGTATCATTTTTATCGGGAGACTTGTGGGAAAGCTGGGTGGAAGGAAATTTGTGGCTCCTCTCTGATTCCAGAACTTTCTGTCAACAAAATGTGAGGAAAATGTGTTTTTTTAACCACATTTTGAGGTTTGCAAAGGATTCTGGGTAACAGAACCTGGTTAGAACCCCACAAGTCACCCCAACTTGGATTCCCCTAGGTCTCTAGTTTCCAGAAATGCACTGGTTTGGTAGGTTTCCCTCGGTGCCGGCTGAGCTAGAGGCCAAAATCTACAGGTAGGCACTTTGCAAAAAACACCTCTGTTTTCTTAAAAAAAAACGTGATGTGTCCACGTTTTTTTTTTGGGGCATTTCCTGTTGCGGGCGCTAGGCCTACCCAGACAAGTGAGGTATCATTTTTATCGGGAGACTTGGAGGAACGCTGCGTGGAATGAAATTTGTGGCTCCTCTCAGATTCCACAACTTTCTGTCACTGAAATGAGTGGAAACCGTGTTTTTTTAGCCACATTTTGAGGTTTGCAAAGGATTCTGGGTAACAGAACCTGGTCAGAGACCCACAAGTCACCCCATCTTGGATTCCCCTAGGTCTCTAGTTTCCAGAAATGCACAGGTTTGGTAGGTTTCCCTCGGTGCCGGCTGAGCTAGAGGCCAAAATCTACAGGTAGGCACTTTGCAAAAAACACCTCTGTTTTCTTTCAAAAAATGTGATGTGTCCACGTTGCGTTTTGGGGCATTTCCTGTTGCGGGCGCTAGGCCTACCCACACAAGTGAGGTATCATTTTTATCTGGAGACTTGGGGGAATGCTGGGTGGGAGGAAATTTGTGGCTCCTCTCTGATTCCAGAACTTTCTGTTAACAAAATGTGAGGAAAATGTGTTTTTTTTAGCCACATTTTGAGGTTTGCAAAGGATTCTGGGTAACAGAACCTGGTTAGAACCCCACAAGTCACCCCATCTTGGATACCCCTAGGTCTCTAGTTTTCAGAAATGCACAGGTTTGGTAGGTTTCCCTAGGTGCCGGATGAGCTAGAGGCCAAAATCTACAGGTAGGCACTTTGCAAAAAACACCTCTGTTTTCTTTAAATAAATGTGATGTGTCCACGTTGCGTTTTGGGGCATTTCCTGTTGCGGGCGCTAGGCCTACCCAGACAAGTGAGGTATCATTTTTATCGGGAGACTTGGAGGAACGCTGCGTGGAATGAAATTTGTGGCTCCTCTCAGATTCCACAACTTTCTGTCACTGAAATGAGGGGAAAATGTGTTTTTTTAGCAAAATTTTGAGGTTTGCAAAGGATTCTGGTAACAGAACCTGGTCAGAGCCCCACAAGTCACCCCATCTTGGATTCCCCTAGGTCTCTAGTTTCCAGAAATGCACAGGTTTGGTAGGTTTCCCTCGGTGCCGGCTGAGTTAGAGGCAAAAATCTACAGGTAGGCACTTTGCAAAAAACACCTTTGTTTTCCTTAAAAAAATGTGATGTGTCCACGTTGCGTTTTGGGGCATTTCCTGTTGCGGGCGCTAGGCCTACCCACACAAGTGAGGTATCATTTTTATCGGGAGACTTGGGGGAACGCTGGGTGGAAGGAAATTTGTGGCTCCTCTCTGATTCCAGAACTTTCTGTCAACAAAATGTGAGGAAAATGTGTTTTTTTAACCACATTTTGAGGTTTGCAAAGGATTCTGGGTAACAGAACCTGGTTAGAACCCCACAAGTCACCCCATCTTGGATTCCCCTAGGTCTCTAGTTTCCAGAAATGCACTGGTTTGGTAGGTTTCCCTCGGTGCCGGCTGAGCTAGAGGCCAAAATCTACAGGTAGGCACTTTGCAAAAAACACCTCTGTTTTCTTTAAAAAAAACGTGATGTGTCCACGTTTTTTTTGGGGGCATTTCCTGTTGCGGGCGCTAGGCCTACCCAGACTAGTGAGGTATCATTTTTATCGGGAGACTTGGAGGAACGCTGCGTGGAAGGAAATTTGTGGCTCCTCTCAGATTCCACAACTTTCTGTCACTGAAATGAGTGGAAACCGTGTTTTTTTAGCCACATTTTGAGGTTTGCAAAGGATTCTGGGTAACAGAACCTGGTCAGAGCCCCACAAGTCACCCCATCTTGGATTCCCCTAGGTCTCTAGTTTCCAGAAATGCACAGGTTTGGTAGGTTTCCCTCGGTGCCGGCTGAGCTAGAGGCCAAAATCTACAGGTAGGCACTTTGCAAAAAACACCTCTGTTTTCTTTCAAAAAATGTGATGTGTCCACGTTGCGTTTTGGGGCATTTCCTGTTGCGGGCGCTAGGCCTACCCACACAAGTGAGGTATCATTTTTATCGGGAGACTTGGGGGAATGCTGCGTGGGAGGAAATTTGAGGCTCCTCTCTGATTCCAGAACTTTCTGTTAACAAAATGTGAGGAAAATGTGTTTTTTTAGACACATTTTGAGGTTTGCAAAGGATTCTGGGTAACAGAACCTGGTTAGAACCCCACAAGTCACCCCATCTTGGATACCCCTAGGTCTCTAGTTTTCAGAAATGCACAGGTTTGGTAGGTTTCCCTAGGTGGCAGCTGAGCTACAGGCCAAAATCTACAGGTAGGCAATTTGCAAAAAACACCTCTGTTTTCTTTCAAAAAATGTGATGTGTCCACGTTGCGTTTTGGGGCATTTCCTGTTGCGGGCGCTAGGCCTACCCACACAAGTGAGGTATCATTTTTATCGGGAGACTTGGGGGAACGCTGGGTTGAAGGAAATTTGTGGCTCCTCTCAGATTCCACAACTTTCTGTCACTGAAATGAGCAAAAACATGTTTTTTTAGCAAAATTTTGAGGTTTGCAAAGGATTCTGGGTAACAGAACCTGGTCAGAACCCCACAAGTCACCCCATCTTGGATTCCCCTAGGTCTCTAGTTTTCAGAAATGCACTGGTTTGGTAGGTTTCCCTCGGTGCCGGCTGAGCTAGAGGCCAAAATCTACAGGTAGGCACTTTGCAAAAAACACCTCTGTTTTCTTTCAAAAAATGTGATGTGTCCACGTTGCGTTTTGGGGCATTTCCTGTTGCCGGCGCTAGGCCTACCCACACAAGTGAGGTATCATTTTTATCTGGAGACTTGGGGGAATGCTGGGTGGAAGGAAATTTGTGGCTCCTCTCTGATTCCAGAACTTTCTGTCACTGAAATGGTTGGAAAACGTGTTTTTTTAGCCAAATTTTGAGGTTTTCAAAGGATTCGGTGTAACAGAACCTGGTCAGAGCCCCACAAGTCACCCCATCTTGGATTCCCCTAGGTCTCTAGTTTTCAGAAAAGGACAGGTTTGGTAGGTTTCCCTCAGTGCCGGCTGAGCTAGAGGCCAAAATCTACAGGTAGGCACTTTGGAAAAAACACCTCTGTTTTCTTTAAAAAAATGTGATGTGCCGGCTGAGCTAGTGGCCAAAATCAACAGGTAGGCACTTTGCAAAAAACACCTCTGTTTTCTTTCAAAAAATGTGATGTGTGCACGTTGCGTTTTGGGTCATTTCCTGTCGCGGGCGCTAGGCCTACCCACACAAGTGAGGTATCATTTTTATCGGGAGACTTGGAGGAACGCTGCGTGGAAGGAAATTTGTGGCTCCTCTCAGATTCCACAACTTTCTGTCACTGAAATGAGTGGAAAACGTGTTTTTTTAGCAAAATTTTGAGGTTTGCAAAGGATTCTGGGTAACAGAACCTGGTCAGAGTCCCACAAGTCACCCCATCTTGGATTCCCCTAGGTCTCTAGTTTCCAGAAATGCACAGGTTTGGTAGGTTTCCCTCGGTGCCGGCTGAGCTAGAGGCCAAAATCTACAGGTAGGCACTTTGCAAAAAACACCTCTATTTTCTTTAAAAAAATGTGATGTGTCCACGTTGCGTTTTGGGGCATTTCCTGTTGCGGGCGCTAGGCCTACCCACACAAGTGAGGTATCATTTTTATCGGGAGACTTGGGGGAACGCTGGGTGGAAGGAAATTTGTGGCTCCTCTCTGATTCCAGAACTTTCTGTTAACAAAATGTGAGGAAAATGTGTTTTTTTAGCCACATTTTGAGGTTTGCAAATGATTCTGGGTAACAGAACCTGGTTAGAACCCCACAAGTCACCCCATCTTGGATTCCCCTAGGTCTCTAGTTTTCAGAAATGTCCAGGTTTGGTAGGTTTCCCTAGATGCCGGCTGAGCTAGAGGCCAAAATCTACAGGTAGGCACTTTTCAAAAAACACCTCTGTTTTCTTTCAAAAAATGTGATGTGTCCACGTTGCGTTTTGGGGCATTTCCTGTTGTGGGCGCTAGGCCTACCCACACTAGTGAGGTATCATTTTTATCGGGAGACTTGGGGGAACGCTGGGTGGAAGGAAATTTGTGGCTCCTCTCTGATTCCAGAACTTTCTGTCAACAAAATGTGAGGAAAATGTGTTTTTTTAGCCACATTTTGAGGTTTGCAAAGGATTCTGGGTAACAGAACTTGGTCAGAACCCCACAAGTCGCCCCATCCTGGATTCCCCTAGGTCTCTAGTTTTCAGAAATGCACAGGTTTGGTAGGTTTCCCTCGGTGCCGGCTGAGCTAGAGGCCAAAATCTACAGGTAGGCACTTTGCAAAAAACACCTCTGTTTCCTTTAAAAAAATGTGATGTGTCCACGTTGCGTTTTGGGGCATTTCCTGTTGCGGGCGCTAGGCCTACCCACACAAGTGAGGTATAATTTTTATCGGGAGACTTGGGGGAACGCTGGGTGGAAGGAAATTTGTGGCTCCTCTCTGATTCCAGAACTTTCTGTTAACAAAATGTGAGGAAAATGGTTTTTTTTAGCCACATTTTGAGGTTTGCAAAGGATTCTGGGTAACAGAAGCTGTTTAGAACCCCACAAGTCACCCCATCTTGGATTCCCCTAGGTCTCTAGTTTTCAAAAATGCCCAGGTTTGGTAGGTTTCCCTAGATGCCGGCTGAGCTAGAGGCCAAAATCTACAGGTAGGCACTTTTCAAAAAACACCTCTGTTTTCTTTAAAAAAATGTGATGTGTCCACGTTGCGTTTTGGGGCATTTCCTGTTGCGGGAGCTAGGCCTACCCACACAAGTGAGGTATCATTTTTATAGGGAGACTTGGGGGAATGCTGGGTGGAAGGAAATTTGTGGCTCCTCTCTGATTCCAGAACTTTCTGTCAACAAAATGTGAGGAAAATGTGTTTTTTTAGCCACATTTTGAGGTTTGCAAAGGATTCTGGGTAACAGAACCTGGTCAGAACCCCACAAGTCGCCCCATCTTGGATTCCCCTAGGTCTCTAGTTTTCAGAAATGCTTAGGTTTCGTAGGTTTCCCTAGGTGCCGGCTGAGCTAGAGGCCAAAGTCTACAGGTAGGCACTTTGCAAAAAACACCTCTGTATTCTTTAAAAAAATGTGATGTGCCGGCTGAGCTAGTGGCCAAAATCTACAGGTAGGCAATTTGCAAAAAACACCTCTGTTTTCTTTAAAAAAATGTGATGTGTCCACGTTGCGTTTTGGGGCATTTCCTGATGCCGGCGATAGGCCTACCCACACAAGTGAGGTATCATTTTTATCGGGAGACTTGGGGGAATGCTGGGTGGAAGGAAATTTGTGGCTCCTCTCTGATTCCAGAACTTTCTGTCACTGAAATGGGTGGAAAACGTGTTTTTTTAGCCAAATTTTGAGGTTTGCAAAGGATTCTGGGTAACAGAACCTGGTCAGAGCCCCACAAGTCACCCCATCTTGGATTCCCCTAGGTCTCTAGTCTTCAGAAATGCACAGGTTTGGTAGGTTTCCCTCAGTGCCGGCTGAGCTAGAGGCCAAAATCTACAGGTAGGCACTTTGCAAAAAACACCTCTGTTTTCATTCAAAAAATGTGATGTGTCCACGTTGCGTTTTGGGGCATTTCCTGTTGCGGGCGCTAGGCCTACCCACACAAGTGAGGTATCATTTTTATCGGGACACTTGGGGGAACGCTGTGTGGAAGGAAATTTGTGGCTCCTCTCAGATTCCACAACTTTCTGCCACTGAAATGAGTGGAAAACGTTTTTTTTAGCAAAATTTTGAGGTTTGCAAAGGATTCTGGGTAACAGAACCTGGTCAGAGCCCCACAAGTCACCCCATCTTGGATTCCCCTAGGTCTCTAGTTTCCAGAAATGCACAGGTTTGGTAGGTTTCCCTCGGTGCCGGCTGAGCTAGAGGCCAAAATCTACAGGTAGGCACTTTGCAAAAAACACCTCTGTTTTCTTTAAAAAAATGTGATGTGTCCACGTTGCGTTTTGGGGCATTTCCTGATGCCGGCGATAGGCCTACCCACACAAGTGAAGTATCATTTTTATCGGGAGACTTGGGGGAATGCTGGGTGGAAGGAACTTTGTAGCTCCTCTCTGATTCCAGAACTTTCTGTCACTGAAATGGGTGGAAAACTTGTTTATTTAGCCAAATTTTGAGGTTTGCAAAGGATTCTGGGTAACATAACCTGGTCAGAGCCCCACAAGTCTCCCCATCTTGGATTTCCCTAGGTCTCTAGTTTCCAGAAATGCACAGGTTTGGTAGGTTTCCCTCGGTGCCGGCTGAGCTAGAGGCAAAAATCTACAGGTAGGCACTTTGCAAAAAACACCTTTGTTTTCCTTAAAAAAATGTGATGTGTCCACGTTGCGTTTTGGGGCATTTCCTGTTGCGGGCGCTAGGCCTACCCACACAAGTGAGGTATAATTTTTATCGGGAGAATTGGGGGAACGCTGGGTGGAAGGAAATTTGTGGCTCCTCTCTGATTCCAGAACTTTCTGTCAACAAAATGTGAGGAAAATGTGTTTTTTTAACCACATTTTGAGGTTTGCAAAGGATTCTGGGTAACAGAACCTGGTTAGAACCCCACAAGTCACCCCATCTTGGATTCCCCTAGGTCTCTAGTTTCCAGAAATGCACTGGTTTGGTAGGTTTCCCTCGGTGCCGGCTGAGCTAGAGGCCAAAATATACAGGTAGGCACTTTGCAAAAAACACCTCTGTTTTCTTTAAAAAAAACGTGATGTGTCCACGTTTTTTTTTGGGGGCATTTCCTGTTGCGGGCGCTAGGCCTACCCAGACAAGTGAGGTATCATTTTTATCGGGAGACTTGGAGGAACGCTGCGTGGAAGGAAATTTGTGGCTCCTCTCAGATTCCACAACTTTCTGTCACTGAAATGAGTGAAAACCGTGTTTTTTTAGCCACATTTTGAGGTTTGCAAAGGATTCTGGGTAACAGAACCTGGTCAGAGCCCCACAAGTCACCCCATCTTGGATTCCCCTAGGTCTCTAGTTTCCAGAAATGCACAGGTTTGGTAGGTTTCCCTCGGTGCCGGCTGAGCTAGAGGCCAAAATCTACAGGTAGGCACTTTGCAAAAAACACCTCTGTTTTCTTTCAAAAAATGTGATGTGTCCACGTTGCGTTTTGGGGCATTTCCTGTTGCGGGCGCTAGGCCTACCCACACAAGTGAGGTATCATTTTTATCGGGAGACTTGGGGGAATGCTGCGTGGGAGGAAATTTGAGGCTCCTCTCTGATTCCAGAACTTTCTGTTAACAAAATGTGAGGAAAATGTGTTTTTTTAGACACATTTTGAGGTTTGCAAAGGATTCTGGGTAACAGAACCTGGTTAGAACCCCACAAGTCACCCCATCTTGGATACCCCTAGGTCTCTAGTTTTCAGAAATGCACAGGTTTGGTAGGTTTCCCTAGGTGGCAGCTGAGCTACAGGCCAAAATCTACAGGTAGGCACTTTGCAAAAAACACCTCTGTTTTCTTTCAAAAAATGTGATGTGTCCACGTTGCGTTTTGGGGCATTTCCTGTTGCGGGCGCTAGGCCTACCCACACAAGTGAGGTATCATTTTTATCGGGAGACTTGGGGGAACGCTGGGTTGAAGGAAATTTGTGGCTCCTCTCAGATTCCACAACTTTCTGTCACTGAAATGAGTGGAAAACGTGTTTTTTTAGCAAAATTTTGAGGTTTGCAAAGGATTCTGGGTAACAGAACCTGGTCAGAACCCCACAAGTCACCCCATCTTGGATTCCCCTAGGTCTCTAGTTTTCAGAAATGCACTGGTTTGGTAGGTTTCCCTCGGTGCCGGCTGAGCTAGAGGCCAAAATCTACAGGTAGGCCCTTTGCAAAAAACACCTCTGTTTTCTTTCAAAAAATGTGATGTGTCTACGTTGCGTTTTGGGGCATTTCCTGTTGCCGGCGCTAGGCCTACCCACACAAGTGAGGTATCATTTTTATCTGGAGACTTGGGGGAATGCTGGGTGGAAGGAAATTTGTGGCTCCTCTCTGATTCCAGAACTTTCTGTCACTGAAATGGTTGGAAAACGTGTTTTTTTAGCCAAATTTTGAGGTTTTCAAAGGATTCGGTGTAACAGAACCTGGTCAGAGCCCCACAAGTCACCCCATCTTGGATTCCCCTAGGTCTCTAGTTTTCAGAAAAGGACAGGTTTGGTAGGTTTCCCTCAGTGCCGGCTGAGCTAGAGGCCAAAATCTACAGGTAGGCACTTTGGAAAAAACACCTCTGTTTTCTTTAAAAAAATGTGATGTGCCGGCTGAGCTAGTGGCCAAAATCTACAGGTAGGCACTTTGCAAAAAACACCTCTGTTTTCTTTAAAAAAATGTGATGTGTCCACGTTGCGTTTTGGGGCATTTCCTGTTGCGGGCGCTAGGCCTACCCACACAATGAGGTATCATTTTTATAGGGAGACTTGGGGGAATGCTGGGTGGAAGGAAATTTGTGGCTCCTCTCTGATTCCAGAACTTTCTGTCACTGAAATGGGTGGAAAACGTGTTTTTTTAGCCAAATTTTGAGGTTTGCAAAGGATTCTGGGTAACAGAACCTGGTCAGAGCCCCACAAGTCACCCCATCTGGATTCCCCTAGGTCTCTAGTCTTCAGAAATGCACAGGTTTGGTAGGTTTCCCTCAGTGTCGGCTGAGCTAGAGGCCAAAATCTACAGGTAGGCACTTTGCAAAAAACACCTCTGTTTTCTTTCAAAAAATGTGATGTGTCCACGTTGCGTTTTGGGGCATTTCCTGTTGCGGGCGCTAGGCCTACCCACACAATTGAGGTATCATTTTTATCGGGAGACTTGGGGGAACGCTGAGTGGAAGGAAATTTGTGGCTCCTCTCTGATTCCAGAACTTTCTGTTAACAAAATGTGAGGAAAATGTGATTTTTTAGCCACATTTTGAGTTTTGCAAAGGATTCTGGGTAACAGAACCTGGTCAGAACCCCACAAGTCACCCCATCTTGGATTCCCCTAGGTCTCTAGTTTTCAGAAATGCCCAGGTTTGGTAGGTTTCCCTAGGTGCCTGCTGAGCTAGAGGCCAAAATCTACAGGTAGGCACTTTGCAAAAAACACCTCTGTTTTCTTTCAAAAAATGTGATGTGTCCACGTTGCGTTTTGGGGCATTTCCTGTTGCGGGCGCTAGGCCTACCCACACAAGTGAGGTATCATTTTTATCGGGAGACTTGAGGGAATGCTGGGTGGAAGGAAATTTGTGGCTCCTCTCTGATTCCAGAACTTTCTGTCAACAAAATGTGAGGAAAATGTGTTTTTTTAGCCACATTTTGAGGTTTGCAAAGGATTCTGGGAAACAGAACCTGGTCAGAAACCCACAAGTCACCCCATCTTGGATTCCCCTAGGTCTCTAGTTTCCAGAAATGCACTGGTTTGGTAGGTTTCCCTCGGTGCCGGCTGAGCTAGAAGCCAAAATCTACAGGTAGGCACTTTGCAAAAAACACCTCTGTTTTCTTTAAAAAAATGTGATGTTTCCACGTTGCGTTTTGGGGCATTTCCTGTTGCGGGCGCTAGGCCTACCCACACAAGTGAGGTATCATTTTTATTGGGAGACTTGGGGGAATGCTGGGTGGAAGGAAATTTGTGGCTCCTCTCTGATTCCAGAACTTTCTGTCACTGAAATGGGTGGAAAACGTGTTTTTTTAGCCAAATTTTGAGGTTTGCAAAGGATTCTGGGTAACAGAACCTGGTCAGAGCCCCACAAGTCACCCCATCTTGGATTCCCCTAGGTCTCTAGTCTTCAGAAATGCACAGGTTTGGTAGGTTTCCCTCAGTGCCGGCTGAGCTAGAGGCCAAAATCTACAGGTAGGCACTTTGCAAAAAACACCTCTGTTTTCATTCAAAAAATGTGATGTGTCCACGTTGCGTTTTGGGGCATTTCCTGTTGCGGGCGCTAGGCCTACCCACACAAGTGAGGTATCATTTTTATCGGGAGACTTGGGGGAACGCTGTGTGGAAGGAAATTTGTGGCTCCTCTCAGATTCCACAACTTTCTGCCACTGAAATGAGTGGAAAACGTTTTTTTTAGCAAAATTTTGAGGTTTGCAAAGGATTCTGGGTAACAGAACCTGGTCAGAGCCCCACAAGTCACCCCATCTTGGATTCCCCTAGGTCTCTAGTTTCCAGAAATGCACAGGTTTGGTAGGTTTCCCTCGGTGCCGGCTGAGCTAGAGGCCAAAATCTACAGGTAGGCACTTTGCAAAAAACACCTCTGTTTTCTTTAAAAAAATGTGATGTGTCCACGTTGCGTTTTGGGGCATTTCCTGATGCCGGCGATAGGCCTACCCACACAAGTGAAGTATCATTTTTATCGGGAGACTTGGGGGAATGCTGGGTGGAAGGAACTTTGTGGCTCCTCTCTGATTCCAGAACTTTCTGTCACTGAAATGGGTGGAAAACTTGTTTTTTTAGCCAAATTTTGAGGTTTGCAAAGGATTCTGGGTAACATAACCTGGTCAGAGCCCCACAAGTCTCCCCATCTTGGATTTCCCTAGGTCTCTAGTTTCCAGAAATGCACAGGTTTGGTAGATTTCCCTCGGTGCCGGCTGAGCTAGAGGCAAAAATCTACAGGTAGGCACTTTGCAAAAAACACCTTTGTTTTCCTTAAAAAAATGTGATGTGTCCACGTTGCGTTTTGGGGCATTTCCTGTTGCGGGCGCTAGGCCTACCCACACAAGTGAGGTATAATTTTTATCGGGAGAATTGGGGGAACGCTGGGTGGAAGGAAATTTGTGGCTCCTCTCTGATTCCAGAACTTTCTGTCAACAAAATGTGAGGAAAATGTGTTTTTTTAACCACATTTTGAGGTTTGCAAAGGATTCTGGGTAACAGAACCTGGTTAGAACCCCACAAGTCACCCCATCTTGGATTCCCCTAGGTCTCTAGTTTCCAGAAATGCACTGGTTTGGTAGGTTTCCCTCGGTGCCGGCTGAGCTAGAGGCCAAAATATACAGGTAGGCACTTTGCAAAAAACACCTCTGTTTTCTTTAAAAAAAACGTGATGTGTCCACGTTTTTTGGGGGGGCATTTCCTGTTGCGGGCGCTAGGCCTACCCAGACAAGTGAGGTATCATTTTTATCGGGAGACTTGGAGGAACGCTGCGTGGAAGGAAATTTGTGGCTCCTCTCAGATTCCACAACTTTCTGTCACTGAAATGAGTGAAAACCGTGTTTTTTTAGCCACATTTTGAGGTTTGCAAAGGATTCTGGGTAACAGAACCTGGTCAGAGCCCCACAAGTCACCCCATCTTGGATTCCCCTAGGTCTCTAGTTTCCAGAAATGCACAGGTTTGGTAGGTTTCCCTCGGTGCCGGCTGAGCTAGAGGCCAAAATCTACAGGTAGGCACTTTGCAAAAAACACCTCTGTTTTCTTTCAAAAAATGTGATGTGTCCACTTTGCGTTTTGGGGCATTTCCTGTTGCGGGCGCTAGGCCTACCCACACAAGTGAGGTATCATTTTTATCGGGAGACTTGGGGGAATGCTGCGTGGGAGGAAATTTGAGGCTCCTCTCTGATTCCAGAACTTTCTATTAACAAAATGTGAGGAAAATGTGTTTTTTTAACCACATTTTGAGGTTTGCAAAGGATTCTGGGTAACATAACCTGGTCAGAGCCCCACAAGTCTCCCCATCTTGGATTTCCCTAGGTCTCTAGTTTCCAGAAATGCACAGGTTTGGTAGGTTTCCCTCGGTGCCGGCTGAGCTAGAGGCAAAAATCTACAGGTAGGCACTTTGCAAAAAACACCTTTGTTTTCCTTAAAAAAATGTGATGTGTCCACGTTGCGTTTTGGGGCATTTCCTGTTGCGGGCGCTAGGCCTACCCACACAAGTGAGGTATAATTTTTATCGGGAGAATTGGGGGAACGCTGGGTGGAAGGAAATTTGTGGCTCCTCTCTGATTCCAGAACTTTCTGTCAACAAAATGTGAGGAAAATGTGTTTTTTTAACCACATTTTGAGGTTTGCAAAGGATTCTGGGTAACAGAACCTGGTTAGAACCCCACAAGTCACCCCATCTTGGATTCCCCTAGGTCTCTAGTTTCCAGAAATGCACTGGTTTGGTAGGTTTCCCTCGGTGCCGGCTGAGCTAGAGGCCAAAATATACAGGTAGGCACTTTGCAAAAAACACCTCTGTTTTCTTTAAAAAAAACGTGATGTGTCCACGTTTTTTTTGGGGGCATTTCCTGTTGCGGGCGCTAGGCCTACCCAGACAAGTGAGGTATCATTTTTATCGGGAGACTTGGAGGAACGCTGCGTGGAAGGAAATTTGTGGCTCCTCTCAGATTCCACAACTTTCTGTCACTGAAATGAGTGAAAACCGTGTTTTTTTAGCCACATTTTGAGGTTTGCAAAGGATTCTGGGTAACAGAACCTGGTCAGAGCCCCACAAGTCACCCCATCTTGGATTCCCCTAGGTCTCTAGTTTCCAGAAATGCACAGGTTTGGTAGGTTTCCCTCGGTGCCGGCTGAGCTAGAGGCCAAAATCTACAGGTAGGCACTTTGCAAAAAACACCTCTGTTTTCTTTCAAAAAATGTGATGTGTCCACGTTGCGTTTTGGGGCATTTCCTGTTGCGGGCGCTAGGCCTACCCACACAAGTGAGGTATCATTTTTATCGGGAGACTTGGGGGAATGCTGCGTGGGAGGAAATTTGAGGCTCCTCTCTGATTCCAGAACTTTCTGTTAACAAAATGTGAGGAAAATGTGTTTTTTTAGACACATTTTGAGGTTTGCAAAGGATTCTGGGTAACAGAACCTGGTTAGAACCCCACAAGTCACCCCATCTTGGATACCCCTAGGTCTCTAGTTTTCAGAAATGCACAGGTTTGGTAGGTTTCCCTAGGTGGCAGCTGAGCTACAGGCCAAAATCTACAGGTAGGCACTTTGCAAAAAACACCTCTGTTTTCTTTCAAAAAATGTGATGTGTCCACGTTGCGTTTTGGGGCATTTCCTGTTGTGGGCGCTAGGCCTACCCACACAAGTGAGGTATCATTTTTATCGGGAGACTTGGGGGAACGCTGGGTTGAAGGAAATTTGTGGCTCCTCTCAGATTCCACAACTTTCTGTCACTGAAATGAGTGGAAAACGTGTTTTTTTAGCAAAATTTTGAGGTTTGCAAAGGATTCTGGGTAACAGAACCTGGTCAGAACCCCACAAGTCACCCCATCTTGGATTCCCCTAGGTCTCTAGTTTTCAGAAATGCACTGGTTTGGTAGGTTTCCCTCGGTGCCGGCTGAGCTAGAGGCCAAAATCTACAGGTAGGCCCTTTGCAAAAAACACCTCTGTTTTCTTTCAAAAAATGTGATGTGTCTACGTTGCGTTTTGGGGCATTTCCTGTTGCCGGCGCTAGGCCTACCCACACAAGTGAGGTATCATTTTTATCTGGAGACTTGGGGGAATGCTGGGTGGAAGGAAATTTGTGGCTCCTCTCTGATTCCAGAACTTTCTGTCACTGAAATGGTTGGAAAACGTGTTTTTTTAGCCAAATTTTGAGGTTTTCAAAGGATTCGGTGTAACAGAACCTGGTCAGAGCCCCACAAGTCACCCCATCTTGGATTCCCCTAGGTCTCTAGTTTTCAGAAAAGGACAGGTTTGGTAGGTTTCCCTCAGTGCCGGCTGAGCTAGAGGCCAAAATCTACAGGTAGGCACTTTGGAAAAAACACCTCTGTTTTCTTTAAAAAAATGTGATGTGCCGGCTGAGCTAGTGGCCAAAATCTACAGGTAGGCACTTTGCAAAAAACACCTCTGTTTTCTTTAAAAAAATGTGATGTGTCCACGTTGCGTTTTGGGGCATTTCCTGTTGCGGGCGCTAGGCCTACCCACACAATGAGGTATCATTTTTATAGGGAGACTTGGGGGAATGCTGGGTGGAAGGAAATTTGTGGCTCCTCTCTGATTCCAGAACTTTCTGTCACTGAAATGGGTGGAAAACGTGTTTTTTTAGCCAAATTTTGAGGTTTGCAAAGGATTCTGGGTAACAGAACCTGGTCAGAGCCCCACAAGTCACCCCATCTGGATTCCCCTAGGTCTCTAGTCTTCAGAAATGCACAGGTTTGGTAGGTTTCCCTCAGTGTCGGCTGAGCTAGAGGCCAAAATCTACAGGTAGGCACTTTGCAAAAAACACCTCTGTTTTCTTTCAAAAAATGTGATGTGTCCACGTTGCGTTTTGGGGCATTTCCTGTTGCGGGCGCTAGGCCTACCCACACAATTGAGGTATCATTTTTATCGGGAGACTTGGGGGAACGCTGAGTGGAAGGAAATTTGTGGCTCCTCTCTGATTCCAGAACTTTCTGTTAACAAAATGTGAGGAAAATGTGATTTTTTAGCCACATTTTGAGTTTTGCAAAGGATTCTGGGTAACAGAACCTGGTCAGAACCCCACAAGTCACCCCATCTTGGATTCCCCTAGGTCTCTAGTTTTCAGAAATGCCCAGGTTTGGTAGGTTTCCCTAGGTGCCTGCTGAGCTAGAGGCCAAAATCTACAGGTAGGCACTTTGCAAAAAACACCTCTGTTTTCTTTCAAAAAATGTGATGTGTCCACGTTGCGTTTTGGGGCATTTCCTGTTGCGGGCGCTAGGCCTACCCACACAAGTGAGGTATCATTTTTATCGGGAGACTTGAGGGAATGCTGGGTGGAAGGAAATTTGTGGCTCCTCTCTGATTCCAGAACTTTCTGTCAACAAAATGTGAGGAAAATGTGTTTTTTTAGCCACATTTTGAGGTTTGCAAAGGATTCTGGGAAACAGAACCTGGTCAGAAACCCACAAGTCACCCCATCTTGGATTCCCCTAGGTCTCTAGTTTCCAGAAATGCACTGGTTTGGTAGGTTTCCCTCGGTGCCGGCTGAGCTAGAAGCCAAAATCTACAGGTAGGCACTTTGCAAAAAACACCTCTGTTTTCTTTAAAAAAATGTGATGTTTCCACGTTGCGTTTTGGGGCATTTCCTGTTGCGGGCGCTAGGCCTACCCACACAAGTGAGGTATCATTTTTATCGGGAGACTTGGGGGAATGCTGGGTGGAAGGAAATTTGTGGCTCCTCTCTGATTCCAGAACTTTCTGTCACTGAAATGGGTGGAAAACGTGTTTTTTTAGCCAAATTTTGAGGTTTGCAAAGGATTCTGGGTAACAGAACCTGGTCAGAGCCCCACAAGTCACCCCATCTTGGATTCCCCTAGGTCTCTAGTCTTCAGAAATGCACAGGTTTGGTAGGTTTCCCTCAGTGCCGGCTGAGCTAGAGGCCAAAATCTACAGGTAGGCACTTTGCAAAAAACACCTCTGTTTTCATTCAAAAAATGTGATGTGTCCACGTTGCGTTTTGGGGCATTTCCTGTTGCGGGCGCTAGGCCTACCCACACAAGTGAGGTATCATTTTTATCGGGAGACTTGGGGGAACGCTGTGTGGAAGGAAATTTGTGGCTCCTCTCAGATTCCACAACTTTCTGCCACTGAAATGAGTGGAAAACGTTTTTTTTAGCAAAATTTTGAGGTTTGCAAAGGATTCTGGGTAACAGAACCTGGTCAGAGCCCCACAAGTCACCCCATCTTGGATTCCCCTAGGTCTCTAGTTTCCAGAAATGCACAGGTTTGGTAGGTTTCGCCCGGTGCCGGCTGAGCTAGAGGCCAAAATCTACAGGTAGGCACTTTGCAAAAAACACCTCTGTTTTCTTTAAAAAAATGTGATGTGTCCACGTTGCGTTTTGGGGCATTTCCTGATGCCGGCGATAGGCCTACCCACACAAGTGAAGTATCATTTTTATCGGGAGACTTGGGGGAATGCTGGGTGGAAGGAACTTTGTGGCTCCTCTCTGATTCCAGAACTTTCTGTCACTGAAATGGGTGGAAAACTTGTTTTTTTAGCCAAATTTTGAGGTTTGCAAAGGATTCTGGGTAACATAACCTGGTCAGAGCCCCACAAGTCTCCCCATCTTGGATTTCCCTAGGTCTCTAGTTTCCAGAAATGCACAGGTTTGGTAGATTTCCCTCGGTGCCGGCTGAGCTAGAGGCAAAAATCTACAGGTAGGCACTTTGCAAAAAACACCTTTGTTTTCCTTAAAAAAATGTGATGTGTCCACGTTGCGTTTTGGGGCATTTCCTGTTGCGGGCGCTAGGCCTACCCACACAAGTGAGGTATAATTTTTATCGGGAGAATTGGGGGAACGCTGGGTGGAAGGAAATTTGTGGCTCCTCTCTGATTCCAGAACTTTCTGTCAACAAAATGTGAGGAAAATGTGTTTTTTTAACCACATTTTGAGGTTTGCAAAGGATTCTGGGTAACAGAACCTGGTTAGAACCCCACAAGTCACCCCATCTTGGATTCCCCTAGGTCTCTAGTTTCCAGAAATGCACTGGTTTGGTAGGTTTCCCTCGGTGCCGGCTGAGCTAGAGGCCAAAATATACAGGTAGGCACTTTGCAAAAAACACCTCTGTTTTCTTTAAAAAAAACGTGATGTGTCCACGTTTTTTTGGGGGGCATTTCCTGTTGCGGGCGCTAGGCCTACCCAGACAAGTGAGGTATCATTTTTATCGGGAGACTTGGAGGAACGCTGCGTGGAAGGAAATTTGTGGCTCCTCTCAGATTCCACAACTTTCTGTCACTGAAATGAGTGAAAACCGTGTTTTTTTAGCCACATTTTGAGGTTTGCAAAGGATTCTGGGTAACAGAACCTGGTCAGAGCCCCACAAGTCACCCCATCTTGGATTCCCCTAGGTCTCTAGTTTCCAGAAATGCACAGGTTTGGTAGGTTTCCCTCGGTGCCGGCTGAGCTAGAGGCCAAAATCTACAGGTAGGCACTTTGCAAAAAACACCTCTGTTTTCTTTCAAAAAATGTGATGTGTCCACTTTGCGTTTTGGGGCATTTCCTGTTGCGGGCGCTAGGCCTACCCACACAAGTGAGGTATCATTTTTATCGGGAGACTTGGGGGAATGCTGCGTGGGAGGAAATTTGAGGCTCCTCTCTGATTCCAGAACTTTCTATTAACAAAATGTGAGGAAAATGTGTTTTTTTAGACACATTTTGAGGTTTGCAAAGGATTCTGGGTAACAGAACCTGGTTAGAACCCCACAAGTCACCCCATCTTGGATACCCCTAGGTCTCTAGTTTTCAGAAATGCACAGGTTTGGTAGGTTTCCCTAGGTGGCAGCTGAGCTACAGGCCAAAATCTACAGGTAGGCACTTTGCAAAAAACACCTCTGTTTTCTTTCAAAAAATGTGATGTGTCCACGTTGCGTTTTGGGGCATTTCCTGTTGCGGGCGCTAGGCCTACCCACACAAGTGAGGTATCATTTTTATCGGGAGACTTGGGGGAACGCTGGGTTGAAGGAAATTTGTGGCTCCTCTCAGATTCCACAACTTTCTGTCACTGAAATGAGTGGAAAACGTGTTTTTTTAGCAAAATTTTGAGGTTTGCAAAGGATTCTGGGTAACAGAACCTGGTCAGAACCCCACAAGTCACCCCATCTTGGATTCCCCTAGATCTCTAGTTTTCAGAAATGCACTGGTTTGGTAGGTTTCCCTCGGTGCCGGCTGAGCTAGAGGCCAAAATCTACAGGTAGGCACTTTGCAAAAAACACCTCTGTTTTCTTTCAAAAAATGTGATGTGTCTACGTTGCGTTTTGGGGCATTTCCTGTTGCCGGCGCTAGGCCTACCCACACAAGTGAGGTATCATTTTTATCTGGAGACTTGGGAGAATGCTGGGTGGAAGGAAATTTGTGGCTCCTCTCTGATTCCAGAACTTTCTGTCACTGAAATGGTTGGAAAACGTGTTTTTTTAGCCAAATTTTGAGGTTTTCAAAGGATTCGGTGTAACAGAACCTGGTCAGAGCCCCACAAGTCACCCCATCTTGGATTCCCCTAGGTCTCTAGTTTTCAGAAAAGGACAGGTTTGGTAGGTTTCCCTCAGTGCCGGCTGAGCTAGAGGCCAAAATCTACAGGTAGGCACTTTGGAAAAAACACCTCTGTTTTCTTTAAAAAAATGTGATGTGCCGGCTGAGCTAGTGGCCAAAATCTACAGGTAGGCACTTTGCAAAAAACACCTCTGTTTTCTTTAAAAAAATGTGATGTGTCCACGTTGCGTTTTGGGGCATTTCCTGTTGCGGGCGCTAGGCCTACCCACACAATGAGGTATCATTTTTATAGGGAGACTTTGGGGAATGCTGGGTGGAAGGAAATTTGTGGCTCCTCTCTGATTCCAGAACTTTCTGTCACTGAAATGGGTGGAAAACGTGTTTTTTTAGCCAAATTTTGAGGTTTGCAAAGGATTCTGGGTAACAGAACCTGGTCAGAGCCCCACAAGTCACCCCATCTTGGATTCCCCTAGGTCTCTAGTCTTCAGAAATGCACAGGTTTGGTAGGTTTCCCTCAGTGCCGGCTGAGCTAGAGGCCAAAATCTACAGGTAGGCACTTTGCAAAAAACACCTCTGTTTTCTTTCAAAAAATGTGATGTGTCCACGTTGCGTTTTGGGGCATTTCCTGTTGCGGGCGCTAGGCCTACCCACACAATTGAGGTATCATTTTTATCGGGAGACTTGGGGGAACGCTGAGTGGAAGGAAATTTGTGGCTCCTCTCTGATTCCAGAACTTTCTGTTAACAAAATGTGAGGAAAATGTGATTTTTTAGCCACATTTTGAGTTTTGCAAAGGATTCTGGGTAACAGAACCTGGTCAGAACCCCACAAGTCACCCCATCTTGGATTCCCCTAGGTCTCTAGTTTTCAGAAATGCCTAGGTTTGGAAGGTTTCCCTAGGTGCCTGCTGAGCTAGAGGCCAAAATCTACAGGTAGGCACTTTGCAAAAAACACCTCTGTTTTCTTTCAAAAAATGTGATGTGTCCACGTTGCGTTTTGGGGCATTTCCTGTTGCGGGCGCTAGGCCTACCCACACAAGTGAGGTATCATTTTTATCGGGAGACTTGAGGGAATGCTGGGTGGAAGGAAATTTGTGGCTCCTCTCTGATTCCAGAACTTTCTGTCAACAAAATGTGAGGAAAATGTGTTTTTTTAGCCACATTTTGAGGTTTGCAAAGGATTCTGGGAAACAGAACCTGGTCAGAAACCCACAAGTCACCCCATCTTGGATTCCCCTAGGTCTCTAGTTTCCAGAAATGCACTGGTTTGGTAGGTTTCCCTCGGTGCCGGCTGAGCTAGAAGCCAAAATCTACAGGTAGGCACTTTGCAAAAAACACCTCTGTTTTCTTTAAAAAAATGTGATGTTTCCACGTTGCGTTTTGGGGCATTTCCTGTTGCGGGCGCTAGGCCTACCCACACAAGTGAGGTATCATTTTTATCGGGAGACTTGGGGGAATGCTGGGTGGAAGGAAATTTGTGGCTCCTCTCTGATTCCAGAACTTTCTGTCACTGAAATGGGTGGAAAACGTGTTTTTTTAGCCAAATTTTGAGGTTTGCAAAGGATTCTGGGTAACAGAACCTGGTCAGAGCCCCACAAGTCACCCCATCTTGGTTTCCCCTAGGTCTCTAGTTTTCAGAAATGCACAGGTTTGGTAGGTTTCCCTCGGTGCCGGCTGAGCTAGAGGCCAAAATCTACAGGTAGGCACTTTGCAAAAAACACCTCTGTTTTCTTTCAAAAAATGTGATGAGTCCACGTTGCGTTTTGGGGCATTTCCTGTTGCGGGCGCTAGGCCTACCCACACAAGTGAGGTATCATTTTTATCGGGAGACTTGGGGGAATGCTGGGTGGAAGGAAATTTGTGGCTCCTCTCTGATTCCAGAACTTTCTGTCACTAAAATGGGTGGAAAACATGTTTTTTTAGCCAAACTTTGAGGTTTGCAAAGGATTCTGGGTAACAGAACCTAGTCAGAGCCCCACAAGTCACCCCATCTTGGATTCCCCTAGGTCTCTATTTTTCAGAAATGCACAGGTTTGGTAGGTTTCCCTAGGTGCCGGCTGAGATAGAGGCCAAAATCTACAGGTAGGCACTTTGCAAAAAACACCTCTGTTTTCTTTAAAAAAAATTGATGTGTCCATGTTGCATTTTGGGGCATTTGCTGTTGCGGGCGCAAGGACTACACACACAAGGGAGGTATTAATTTTATCGGGAGACTTGGGGGAATGCTAGGTGGAAGGAAATTTGTGGCTCCTCACTGATTCCAGAACTTTCTGTCACCAAAATGTGAGAAAATGAGTTTTTTTAGCCAAATTTTGAGGTTTGCAAAGGATTCTGGGTAACAGAACCTGGTCAGAGCCCCACAAGTCACACCAACTTGGATTCCTCTAGGTCTCTAGTTTTCAGAAATGCACAGGTTTGGTAGGTTTCCCTAGGTGCCGGCTGAGCTAGAGGCCAAAATATACAGGTAGGAACTTTGCAAAAAACACCTCTGTTTTCTTTAAAAAAATGTGATGTATCCAGGTTGCATTTTGGGGCATTTGCTGTTGCGGGCGCTAGAACTACCCACACAAGTGAGGTATTATTTTTATCGGGAGACTTGGGGGAATGCTAGGTTGAAGGAAATTTGTGGCTCCTCTCTGATTCCAGAACTTTCTGTCACCAAAATGTGAGAAAATGTGTTTTTTTAGCCAAATTTTGAGGTTTGCAAAGGATTCTGGGTAACAGAACCTGGTCAGAGCCCCACAAGTCACCCCAACTTGGATTCCTCTAGGTATGTAGTTTTCAGAAATGCACAGGTTTGGTAGGTTTCCCTAGGTGCCGGCTGAGCTAGAGGCCAAAATATACAGGTAGGCACTTTGCAAAAAAACACCTCTGTTTTCTTTCAAAAAATGTGATGTGTCCACGTTGCGTTTTGGGGCATTTCCTGTTGCGGGCGCTAGGCCTACCCACACAAGTGAGGTATCATTTTTATCTTGAGACTTGGGGGAATGCTGGGTGGAAGGAAATTTGTGGCTCCTCTCTGATTCCAGAACTTTCTGTCAACAAAATGTGAGGAAAATGTGTTTTTTTAGCCACATTTTGAGGTTTGCAAAGGATTCTGGGTAACTGAACCTGGTCAGAACCCCACAAGTCGCCCCATCTTGGATTCCCCTAGGTCTCTAGTTTTCAGAAATGCACAGGTTTGGTAGGATTCCCTCAGTGCCGGCTGAGCTAGAGGCCAAAATCTACAGGTAGGCACTTTGCAAAAAACACCTCTGTTTTCTTTCAAAAAATGTGATGTGTCCACGTTGCGTTTTGGGGCATTTCCTGTTGCGGGCGCTAGGCCTACCCACACAAGTGAGGTATCATTTTTATCGGGAGACTTGGGGGAACGCTGGGTGGAAGGAAATTTGTGGCTCCTCTCAGATTCCACAACTTTCTGTCACTGAAATGAGTGGAAAACGTGTTTTTTTAGCAAAATTTTGAGGTTTGCAAAGGATTCTGGGTAACAGAACCTGGTCAGAACCCCACAAGTCACCCCATCTTGGATTCCCCTAGGTCTCTAGTTTTCAGAAATGCACAGGTTTGGTAGGTATCCCTCGGTGCCGGGTGAGCTAGAGGCCAAAATCTACAGGTAGGCACTTTGCAAAAAACACCTCTGTTTTCTTTCAAAAAATGTGATGTGTCCACGTTGCGTTTTGGGGCATTTCCTGTTGCGGGCGCTAGGCATACCCACACAAGTGAGGTATCATTTTTATCGGGAGACTTGGGGGAATGCTGGGTGGAAGGAAATTTGTGGCTCCTCTCTGATTACAGAACTTTCTGTCACTGAAATGGGTGGAAAACGTGTTTTTTTAGCCACATTTTAAGGTTTGCAAAGGATTCTTAGGTAACAGAACCTGGTCAGAGCCCCAGAAGTCACCCCATCTTGGATTCCCCTAGGTCTCTAGTTTTCAGAAATGCACAGGTTTGTTAGGTTTCCCTCAGTGCCGGCTGAGCTAGAGGCCAAAATCTACAGGTAGGCACTTTGCAAAAAACACCTCTGTTTTCTTTCAAAAAATGTGATGTGTCCACGTTGCGTTTTGGGGCATTTCCTGTTGCGGGCGCTAGGCCTACCCACACAAGTGAGGTATCATTTTTATCGGGAGACTTGGGGGAATGCTGGGTGGAAGGAAATTTGTGGCTCCTCTCTGATTCCAGAACTTTCTGTCACTGAAATGGGTGGAAAATTTGTTTTTTTAGCCAAATTTTGAGGTTTGCAAAGGATTCTGGGTAACAGAACCTGGTCAGAACCCCACAAGTCGCCCCATCTTGGATTCCCCTAGGTCTCTAGTTTCCAGAAATGCACTGGTTTGGTAGGTTTCCCTCGGTGCCGGCTGAGCTAGAAGCCAAAATCTACAGGTAGGCACTTTGCAAAAAACACCTCTGTTTTCTTTAAAAAAATGTGATGTTTCCACGTTGCGTTTTGGGGCATTTCCTGTTGCGGGCGCTAGGCCTACCCACACAAGTGAGGTATCATTTTTATCGGGAGACTTGGGGGAATGCTGGGTGGAAGGAAATTTGTGGCTCCTCTCTGATTACAGAACTTTCTGTCACTGAAATGGGTGGAAAACGTGTTTTTTTAGCCAAATTTTGAGGTTTGCAAAGGATTCTGGGTAACAGAACCTGGTCAGAGCCCCACAAGTCACCCCATCTTGGTTTCCCCTAGGTCTCTAGTTTTCAGAAATGCACAGGTTTGGTAGGTTTCCCTCGGTGCCGGCTGAGCTAGAGGCCAAAATCTACAGGTAGGCACTTTGCAAAAAACACCTCTGTTTTCTTTCAAAAAATGTGATGTGTCCACGTTGCGTTTTGGGGCATTTCCTGTTGCGGGCGCTAGGCCTACCCACACAAGTGAGGTATCATTTTTATCGGGAGACTTGGGGGAATGCTGGGTGGAAGGAAATTTGTGGCTCCTCTCTGATTCCAGAACTTTCTGTCACTGAAATGGGTGGAAAACATGTTTTTTTAGCCAAACTTTGAGGTTTGCAAAGGATTCTGGGTAACAGAACCTGGTCAGAACCCCACAAGTCACCCCATCTTGGATTCCCCTAGGTCTCTAGTTTTCAGAAATGCACAGGTTTGGTAGGTATCCCTCGGTGCCGGGTGAGCTAGAGGCCAAAATCTACAGGTAGGCACTTTGCAAAAAACACCTCTGTTTTCTTTCAAAAAATGTGATGTGTCCACGTTGCGTTTTGGGGCATTTCCTGTTGCGGGCGCTAGGCATACCCACACAAGTGAGGTATCATTTTTATCGGGAGACTTGGGGGAATGCTGGGTGGAAGGAAATTTGTGGCTCCTCTCTGATTACAGAACTTTCTGTCACTGAAATGGGTGGAAAACGTGTTTTTTTAGCCACATTTTAAGGTTTGCAAAGGATTCTTAGGTAACAGAACCTGGTCAGAGCCCCAGAAGTCACCCCATCTTGGATTCCCCTAGGTCTCTAGTTTTCAGAAATGCACAGGTTTGTTAGGTTTCCCTCAGTGCCGGCTGAGCTAGAGGCCAAAATCTACAGGTAGGCACTTTGCAAAAAACACCTCTGTTTTCTTTCAAAAAATGTGATGTGTCCACGTTGCGTTTTGGGGCATTTCCTGTTGCGGGCGCTAGGCCTACCCACACAAGTGAGGTATCATTTATATCGGGAGACTTGGGGGAATGCTGGGTGGAAGGAAATTTGTGGCTCCTCTCTGATTCCAGAACTTTCTGTCACTGAAATGGGTGGAAAACGTGTTTTTTTAGCCAAATTTTGAGGTTTGCAAAGGATTCTGGGTAACAGAACCTGGTCAGAGCCCCACAAGTCACCCCATCTTGGTTTCCCCTAGGTCTCTAGTTTTCAGAAATGCACAGGTTTGGTAGGTTTCCCTCGGTGCCGGCTGAGCTAGAGGCCAAAATCTACAGGTAGGCACTTTGCAAAAAACACCTCTGTTTTCTTTCAAAAAATGTGATGTGTCCACGTTGCGTTTTGGGGCATTTCCTGTTGCGGGCGCTAGGCCTACCCACACAAGTGAGGTATCATTTTTATCGGGAGACTTGGGGGAATGCTGGGTGGAAGGAAATTTGTGGCTCCTCTCTGATTCCAGAACTTTCTGTCACTGAAATGGGTGGAAAACATGTTTTTTTAGCCAAACGTTGAGGTTTGCAAAGGATTCTGGGTAACAGAACCTGGTCAGAACCCCACAAGTCACCCCATCTTGGATTCCCCTAGGTCTCTAGTTTTCAGAAATGCACAGGTTTGGTAGGTATCCCTCGGTGCCGGGTGAGCTAGAGGCCAAAATCTACAGGTAGGCACTTTGCAAAAAACACCTCTGTTTTCTTTCAAAAAATGTGATGTGTCCACGTTGCGTTTTGGGGCATTTCCTGTTGCGGGCGCTAGGCATACCCACACAAGTGAGGTATCATTTTTATCGGGAGACTTGGGGGAATGCTGGGTGGAAGGAAATTTGTGGCTCCTCTCTGATTACAGAACTTTCTGTCACTGAAATGGGTGGAAAACGTGTTTTTTTAGCCACATTTTAAGGTTTGCAAAGGATTCTTAGGTAACAGAACCTGGTCAGAGCCCCAGAAGTCACCCCATCTTGGATTCCCCTAGGTCTCTAGTTTTCAGAAATGCACAGGTTTGTTAGGTTTCCCTCAGTGCCGGCTGAGCTAGAGGCCAAAATCTACAGGTAGGCACTTTGCAAAAAACACCTCTGTTTTCTTTCAAAAAATGTGATGTGTCCACGTTGCGTTTTGGGGCATTTCCTGTTGCGGGCGCTAGGCCTACCCACACAAGTGAGGTATCATTTATATCGGGAAACTTGGGGGAATGCTGGGTGGAAGGAAATTTGTGGCTCCTCTCTGATTCCAGAACTTTCTGTCAACAAAATGTGAGGAAAATGTGTTTTTTTAGCCACATTTTGAGGTTCGCAAAGGATTCTGGGTAACAGAACCTGGTCAGAACCCCACAAGTCGCCCCATCTTGGATTCCCCTAGGTCTCTAGTTTTCAGAAATGCACAGGTTTGGTAAGATTCCCTCAGTGCCGGCTGAGCTAGAGGCCAAAATCTACAGGTAGGCACTTTGCAAAAAACACCTCTGTTTTCTTTCAAAAAATGTGATGTTTCCACGTTGCGTTTTGGGGCATTTCCTGTTGCGGGCGCTAGGCCTACCCACACAAGTGAGGTATCATTTTTATCGGTAGACTTGGGGGAATGCTGGGTGGAAGGAAATTTGTGGCTCCTCTCTGATTCCAGAACTTTCTGTCACTGAAATGGGTGGAAAACGTGTTTTTTTAGCCAAATTTTGAGGTTTGCAAAGGATTCTGGGTAACAGAACCTGGTCAGAGCCCCACAAGTCACCCCATCTTGGTTTCCCCTAGGTCTCTAGTTTTCAGAAATGCACAGGTTTGGTAGGTTTCCCTCGGTGCCGGCTGAGCTAGAGGCCAAAATCTACAGGTAGGCACTTTGCAAAAAACACCTCTGTTTTCTTTCAAAAAATGTGATGTGTCCACGTTGCGTTTTGGGGCATTTCCTGTTGCGGGCGCTAGGCCTACCCACACAAGTGAGGTATCATTTTTATCGGTAGACTTGGGGGAATGCTGGGTGGAAGGAAATTTGTGGCTCCTCTCTGATTACAGAACTTTCTGTCACTGAAATGGGTGGAAAACGTGTTTTTTTAGCCACATTTTAAGGTTTGCAAAGGATTCTTAGGTAACAGAACCTGGTCAGAGCCCCAGAAGTCACCCCATCTTGGATTCCCCTAGGTCTCTAGTTTTCAGAAATGCACAGGTTTGTTAGGTTTCCCTCAGTGCCGGCTGAGCTAGAGGCCAAAATCTACAGGTAGGCACTTTGCAAAAAACACCTCTGTTTTCTTTCAAAAAATGTGATGTGTCCACGTTGCGTTTTGGGGCATTTCCTGTTGCGGGCGCTAGGCCTACCCACACAAGTGAGGTATAATTTATATCGGGAGACTTGGGGGAATGCTGGGTGGAAGGAAATTTGTGGCTCCTCTCTGATTCCAGAACTTTCTGTCACTGAAATGGGTGGAAAACGTGTTTTTTTAGCCAAATTTTGAGGTTTGCAAAGGATTCTGGGTAACAGAACCTGGTCAGAGCCCCACAAGTCACCCCATCTTGGTTTCCCCTAGGTCTCTAGTTTTCAGAAATGCACAGGTTTGGTAGGTTTCCCTCGGTGCCGGCTGAGCTAGAGGCCAAAATCTACAGGTAGGCACTTTGCAAAAAACACCTCTGTTTTCTTTCAAAAAATGTGATGTGTCCACGTTGCGTTTTGGGGCATTTCCTGTTGCGGGCGCTAGGCCTACCCACACAAGTGAGGTATCATTTTTATCGGGAGACTTGGGGGAATGCTGGGTGGAAGGAAATTTGTGGCTCCTCTCTGATTCCAGAACTTTCTGTCACTGAAATGGGTGGAAAACATGTTTTTTTAGCCAAACTTTGAGGTTTGCAAAGGATTCTGGGTAACAGAACCTGGTCAGAACCCCACAAGTCACCCCATCTTGGATTGCCCTAGGTCTCTAGTTTTCAGAAATGCACAGGTTTGGTAGGTATCCCTCGGTGCCGGGTGAGCTAGAGGCCAAAATCTACAGGTAGGCACTTTGCAAAAAACACCTCTGTTTTCTTTCAAAAAATGTGATGTGTCCACGTTGCGTTTTGGGGCATTTCCTGTTGCGGGCGCTAGGCATACCCACACAAGTGAAGTATCATTTTTATCGGGAGACTTGGGGGAATGCTGGGTGGAAGGAAATTTGTGGCTCCTCTCTGATTACAGAACTTTCTGTCACTGAAATGGGTGGAAAACGTGTTTTTTTAGCCACATTTTAAGGTTTGCAAAGGATTCTTAGGTAACAGAACCTGGTCAGAGCCCCAGAAGTCACCCCATCTTGGATTCCCCTAGGTCTCTAGTTTTCAGAAATGCACAGGTTTGTTAGGTTTCCCTCAGTGCCGGCTGAGCTAGAGGCCAAAATCTACAGGTAGGCACTTTGCAAAAAACACCTCTGTTTTCTTTCAAAAAATGTGATGTGTCCACGTTGCGTTTTGGGGCATTTCCTGTTGCGGGCGCTAGGCCTACCCACACAAGTGAGGTATCATTTATATCGGGAGACTTGGGGGAATGCTGGGTGGAAGGAAATTTGTGGCTCCTCTCTGATTCCAGAACTTTCTGTCACTGAAATGGGTGGAAAACGTGTTTTTTTAGCCAAATTTTGAGGTTTGCAAAGGATTCTGGGTAACAGAACCTGGTCAGAGCCCCACAAGTCACCCCATCTTGGTTTCCCCTAGGTCTCTAGTTTTCAGAAATGCACAGGTTTGGTAGGTTTCCCTCGGTGCCGGCTGAGCTAGAGGCCAAAATCTACAGGTAGGCACTTTGCAAAAAACACCTCTGTTTTCTTTCAAAAAATGTGATGTGTCCACGTTGCGTTTTGGGGCATTTCCTGTTGCGGGCGCTAGGCCTACCCACACAAGTGAGGTATCATTTTTATCGGGAGACTTGGGGGAATGCTGGGTGGAAGGAAATTTGTGGCTCCTCTCTGATTCCAGAACTTTCTGTCACTGAAATGGGTGGAAAACATGTTTTTTTAGCCAAACGTTGAGGTTTGCAAAGGATTCTGGGTAACAGAACCTGGTCAGAACCCCACAAGTCACCCCATCTTGGATTCCCCTAGGTCTCTAGTTTTGAGAAATGCACAGGTTTGGTAGGTATCCCTCGGTGCCGGGTGAGCTAGAGGCCAAAATCTACAGGTAGGCACTTTGCAAAAAACACCTCTGTTTTCTTTCAAAAAATGTGATGTGTCCACGTTGCGTTTTGGGGCATTTCCTGTTGCGGGCGCTAGGCATACCCACACAAGTGAGGTATCATTTTTATCGGGAGACTTGGGGGAATGCTGGGTGGAAGGAAATTTGTGGCTCCTCTCTGATTACAGAACTTTCTGTCACTGAAATGGGTGGAAAACGTGTTTTTTTAGCCACATTTTAAGGTTTGCAAAGGATTCTTAGGTAACAGAACCTGGTCAGAGCCCCAGAAGTCACCCCATCTTGGATTCCCCTAGGTCTCTAGTTTTCAGAAATGCACAGGTTTGTTAGGTTTCCCTCAGTGCCGGCTGAGCTAGAGGCCAAAATCTACAGGTAGGCACTTTGCAAAAAACACCTCTGTTTTCTTTCAAAAAATGTGATGTGTCCACGTTGCGTTTTGGGGCATTTCCTGTTGCGGGCGCTAGGCCTACCCACACAAGTGAGGTATCATTTATATCGGGAAACTTGGGGGAATGCTGGGTGGAAGGAAATTTGTGGCTCCTCTCTGATTCCAGAACTTTCTGTCAACAAAATGTGAGGAAAATGTGTTTTTTTAGCCACATTTTGAGGTTCGCAAAGGATTCTGGGTAACAGAACCTGGTCAGAACCCCACAAGTCGCCCCATCTTGGATTCCCCTAGGTCTCTAGTTTTCAGAAATGCACAGGTTTGGTAAGATTCCCTCAGTGCCGGCTGAGCTAGAGGCCAAAATCTACAGGTAGGCACTTTGCAAAAAACACCTCTGTTTTCTTTCAAAAAATGTGATGTTTCCACGTTGCGTTTTGGGGCATTTCCTGTTGCGGGCGCTAGGCCTACCCACACAAGTGAGGTATCATTTTTATCGGTAGACTTGGGGGAATGCTGGGTGGAAGGAAATTTGTGGCTCCTCTCTGATTCCAGAACTTTCTGTCACTGAAATGGGTGGAAAACGTGTTTTTTTAGCCAAATTTTGAGGTTTGCAAAGGATTCTGGGTAACAGAACCTGGTCAGAGCCCCACAAGTCACCCCATCTTGGTTTCCCCTAGGTCTCTAGTTTTCAGAAATGCACAGGTTTGGTAGGTTTCCCTCGGTGCCGGCTGAGCTAGAGGCCAAAATCTACAGGTAGGCACTTTGCAAAAAACACCTCTGTTTTCTTTCAAAAAATGTGATGTGTCCACGTTGCGTTTTGGGGCATTTCCTGTTGCGGGCGCTAGGCCTACCCACACAAGTGAGGTATCATTTTTATCGGTAGACTTGGGGGAATGCTGGGTGGAAGGAAATTTGTGGCTCCTCTCTGATTACAGAACTTTCTGTCACTGAAATGGGTGGAAAACGTGTTTTTTTAGCCACATTTTAAGGTTTGCAAAGGATTCTTAGGTAACAGAACCTGGTCAGAGCCCCAGAAGTCACCCCATCTTGGATTCCCCTAGGTCTCTAGTTTTCAGAAATGCACAGGTTTGTTAGGTTTCCCTCAGTGCCGGCTGAGCTAGAGGCCAAAATCTACAGGTAGGCACTTTGCAAAAAACACCTCTGTTTTCTTTCAAAAAATGTGATGTGTCCACGTTGCGTTTTGGGGCATTTCCTGTTGCGGGCGCTAGGCCTACCCACACAAGTGAGGTATCATTTATATCGGGAGACTTGGGGGAATGCTGGGTGGAAGGAAATTTGTGGCTCCTCTCTGATTCCAGAACTTTCTGTCACTGAAATGGGTGGAAAACGTGTTTTTTTAGCCAAATTTTGAGGTTTGCAAAGGATTCTGGGTAACAGAACCTGGTCAGAGCCCCACAAGTCACCCCATCTTGGTTTCCCCTAGGTCTCTAGTTTTCAGAAATGCACAGGTTTGGTAGGTTTCCCTCGGTGCCGGCTGAGCTAGAGGCCAAAATCTACAGGTAGGCACTTTGCAAAAAACACCTCTGTTTTCTTTCAAAAAATGTGATGTGTCCACGTTGCGTTTTGGGGCATTTCCTGTTGCGGGCGCTAGGCCTACCCACACAAGTGAGGTATCATTTTTATCGGGAGACTTGGGGGAATGCTGGGTGGAAGGAAATTTGTGGCTCCTCTCTGATTCCAGAACTTTCTGTCACTGAAATGGGTGGAAAACATGTTTTTTTAGCCAAACTTTGAGGTTTGCAAAGGATTCTGGGTAACAGAACCTGGTCAGAACCCCACAAGTCACCCCATCTTGGATTCCCCTAGGTCTCTAGTTTTCAGAAATGCACAGGTTTGGTAGGTATCCCTCGGTGCCGGGTGAGCTAGAGGCCAAAATCTACAGGTAGGCACTTTGCAAAAAACACCTCTGTTTTCTTTCAAAAAATGTGATGTGTCCACGTTGCGTTTTGGGGCATTTCCTGTTGCGGGCGCTAGGCATACCCACACAAGTGAGGTATCATTTTTATCGGGAGACTTGGGGGAATGCTGGGTGGAAGGAAATTTGTGGCTCCTCTCTGATTACAGAACTTTCTGTCACTGAAATGGGTGGAAAACGTGTTTTTTTAGCCACATTTTAAGGTTTGCAAAGGATTCTTAGGTAACAGAACCTGGTCAGAGCCCCAGAAGTCACCCCATCTTGGATTCCCCTAGGTCTCTAGTTTTCAGAAATGCACAGGTTTGTTAGGTTTCCCTCAGTGCCGGCTGAGCTAGAGGCCAAAATCTACAGGTAGGCACTTTGCAAAAAACACCTCTGTTTTCTTTCAAAAAATGTGATGTGTCCACGTTGCGTTTTGGGGCATTTCCTGTTGCGGGCGCTAGGCCTACCCACACAAGTGAGGTATCATTTATATCGGGAAACTTGGGGGAATGCTGGGTGGAAGGAAATTTGTGGCTCCTCTCTGATTCCAGAACTTTCTGTCAACAAAATGTGAGGAAAATGTGTTTTTTTAGCCACATTTTGAGGTTCGCAAAGGATTCTGGGTAACAGAACCTGGTCAGAACCCCACAAGTCGCCCCATCTTGGATTCCCCTAGGTCTCTAGTTTTCAGAAATGCACAGGTTTGGTAAGATTCCCTCAGTGCCGGCTGAGCTAGAGGCCAAAATCTACAGGTAGGCACTTTGCAAAAAACACCTCTGTTTTCTTTCAAAAAATGTGATGTTTCCAAGTTGCGTTTTGGGGCATTTCCTGTTGCGGGCGCTAGGCCTACCCACACAAGTGAGGTATCATTTTTATCGGTAGACTTGGGGGAATGCTGGGTAGAAGGAAATTTGTGGCTCCTCTCTGATTCCAGAACTTTCTGTCACTGAAATGGGTGGAAAACGTGTTTTTTTAGCCAAATTTTGAGGTTTGCAAAGGATTCTGGGTAACAGAACCCGGTCAGAGCCCCACAAGTCACCCCATCTTGGTTTCCCCTAGGTCTCTAGTTTTCAGAAATGCACAGGTTTGGTAGGTTTCCCTCGGTGCCGGCTGAGCTAGAGGCCAAAATCTACAGGTAGGCACTTTGCAAAAAACACCTCTGTTTTCTTTCAAAAAATGTGATGTGTCCACGTTGCATTTTGGGGCATTTCCTGTTGCGGGCGCTAGGCCTACCCACACAAGTGAGGTATCATTTTTATCGGGAGACTTGGGGGAATGCTGGGTGGGAGAAAATTTGTGGCTCCTCTCTGATTCCAGAACTTTCTGTCACTGAAATGGGTGGAAAACATGTTTTTTTAGCCAAACTTTGAGGTTTGCAAAGGATTCTGGGTAACAGAACCTAGTCAGAGCCTCACAAGTCACCCCATCTTGGATTCCCCTAGGTCTCTATTTTTCAGAAATGCACAGGTTTGGTAGGTTTCCCTAGGTGCCGGCTGAGATAGAGGCCAAAATCTACAGGTAGGCACTTTGCAAAAAACACCTCTGTTTTCTTTTAAAAAATGTGATGTGTCCATGTTGCATTTTGGGGCATTTGCTGTTGCGGGCGCAAGGACTACCCACACAAGTGAGGTATTAATTTTATCGGGAGACTTGGGGGAATGCTAGGTGGAAGTAAATTTGTGGCTCCTCTCTGATTCCAGAACTTTCTGTCACCAAAATGTGAGAAAATGTGTTTTTTTAGCCAAATTTTGAGGTTTGCAAAGGATTCTGGGTAACAGAACCTGGTCAGAGCCCCACAAGTCACCCTAACTTGGATTCCTCTAGGTCTCTAGTTTTCAGAAATGCACAGGTTTGGTAGGTTTCCCTAGGTGCCGGCTGAGCTAGAGGCCAAAATATACAGGTAGGCACTTTGCAAAAAACACCTCTGTTTTCTTTAAAAAAATGTGATGTATCCAGGTTGCATTTTGGGGCATTTGCTGTTGCGGGCGCTAGGACTACCCACACAAGTGAGGTATTATTTTTATCGGGAGACTTGGGGGAATGCTAGGTGGAAGGAAATTTGTGGCTCCTCTCTGATTCCAGAACTTTCTGTCACCAAAATGTGAGAAAATGTGTTTTTTTAGCCAAATTTTGAGGTTTGCAAAGGATTCTGGGTAACAGAACCTGGTCAGAGCCCCACAAGTCACCCCAACTTGGATTCCTCTAGGTATGTAGTTTTCAGAAATGCACAGGTTTGGTAGGTTTCCCTAGGTGCCGGCTGAGCTAGAGGCCAAAATATACAAGTAGGCACTTTGCAAAAAAACACCTCTGTTTTCTTTCAAAAAATGTGATGTGTCCACGTTGCGTTTTGGGAAATTTCCTGTTGCGGGCGCTAGTCCTACCCACACAAGTGAGGTATCATTTTTATCGGGAGACCTGGGGGAAAGCTGGGTGGAAGGAAATTTGTGGCTCCTCTCTGATTCCAGAACTTTCTGTTAACAAAATGTGAGGAAAATGTGTTTTTTAGCCACATTTTGAGGTTTGCAAAGGATTCTGGGTAACAGAACCTGGTCAGAACCCCACAAGTCGCCCCATCTTGGATTCCCCTAGGTCTCTAGTTTTCAGAAATGCACAGGTTTGGTAGGTTTCCCTCGGTGCCGGCTGAGCTAGAGGCCAAAATCTACAGGTAGGCACTTTTCAAAAAACACCTCTGTTTTCTTTCAAAAAATGTGATGTGTCCACGTTGCGTTTTGGGGCATTTCCTGTTGCGGGCGCTAGGCCTACCCACACAAGTGAGGTATCATTTTTATCGGGAGACTTGAGGGAATGCTGCGTGGAAGGAAATTTGTGGCTTCTCTCTGATTCCAGAACTTTCTGTCAACAAAATGTGAGGAAAATGTGTTTTTTTAGCCACATTTTGAGGTTTGCAAAGGATTCTGGGAAACAGAACCTGGTCAGAAACCCACAAGTCACCCCATCTTGGATTCCCCTAGGTCTCTAGTTTACAGAAATGCACTGGTTTGGTAGGTTTCCCTCGGTGCCGGCTGAGCTAGAAACCAAAATCTACAGGTAGGGACTTTGCAAAAAACACCTCTGTTTTCTTTCAAAAAATGTGATGTTTCCAAGTTGCGTTTTGGGGCATTTCCTGTTGCGGGCGCTAGGCCTACCCACACAAGTGAGGTATCATTTTTATCCGGAGACTTGGGGGAATGCTGGGTGGAAGGAAATTTGTGGCTCCTCTCTGATTCCAGAACTTTCTGTCACTGAAATGGGTGGAAAACGTGTTTTTTTAGCCAAATTTTGAGGTTTGCAAAGGATTCTGGGTAACAGAACCTGGTCAGAGCCCCACAAGTCACCCCATCTTGGTTTCCCCTAGGTCTCTAGTTTTCAGAAATGCACAGGTTTGGTAGGTTTCCCTCGGTGCCGGCTGAGCTAGAGGCCAAAATCTACAGGTAGGCACTTTGCAAAAAACACCTCTGTTTTCTTTAAAAAAATGTGATGTGTCCACGTTGCGTTTTGGGGCATTTCCTGTTGCGGGCGCTAGGCCTACCCACACAAGTGAGGTATCATTTTTATCGGGAGACTTGGGGGAATGCTGGGTGGAAGGAAATTTGTGGCTCCTCTCTGATTCCAGAACTTTCTGTCACTGAAATGGGTGGAAAACATGTTTTTTTAGCCAAACTTTGAGGTTTGCAAAGGATTCTGGGTAACAGAACCTAGTCAGAGCCTCACAAGTCACCCCATCTTGGATTCCCCTAGGTCTCTATTTTTCAGAAATGCACAGGTTTGGTAGGTTTCCCTAGGTGCCGGCTGAGATAGAGGCCAAAATCTACAGGTAGGCACTTTGCAAAAAACACCTCTGTTTTCTTTTAAAAAATGTGATGTGTCCATGTTGCATTTTGGGGCATTTGCTGTTGCGGGCGCAAGGACTACCCACACAAGTGAGGTATTAATTTTATCGGGAGACTTGGGGGAATGCTAGGTGGAAGGAAATTTGTGGCTCCTCTCTGATTCCAGAACTTTCTGTCACCAAAATGTGAGAAAATGTGTTTTTTTAGCCAAATTTTGAGGTTTGCAAAGGATTTTGGGTAACAGAACCTGGTCAGAGCCCCACAAGTCACCCCAACTTGGATTCCTCTAGGTCTCTAGTTTTCAGAAATGCACAGGTTTGGTAGGTTTCCCTAGGTGCCGGCTGAGCTAGAGGCCAAAATATACAGGTAGGCACTTTGCAAAAAACACCTCTGTTTTCTTTAAAAAAATGTGATGTATCCAGGTTGCATTTTGGGGCATTTGCTGTTGCGGGCGCTAGGACTACCCACACAAGTGAGGTATTATTTTTATCGGGAGACTTGGGGGAATGCTAGGTGGAAGGAAATTTGTGGCTCCTCTCTGATTCCAGAACTTTCTGTCACCAAAATGTGAGAAAATGTGTTTTTTTAGCCAAATTTTGAGGTTTGCAAAGGATTCTGGGTAACAGAAACTGGTCAGAGCCCCACAAGTCACCCCAACTTGGATTCCTCTAGGTATGTAGTTTTCAGAAATGCACAGGTTTGGTAGGTTTCCCTAGGTGCCGGCTGAGCTAGAGGCCAAAATATACAAGTAGGCACTTTGCAAAAAAACACCTCTGTTTTCTTTCAAAAAATGTGATGTGTCCACGTTGCGTTTTGGGAAATTTCCTGTTGCGGGCGCTAGTCCTACCCACACAAGTGAGGTATCATTTTTATCGGGAGACCTAGGGGAACGCTGGGTGGAAGGAAATTTGTGGCTCCTCTCTGATTCCAGAACTTTCTGTTAACAAAATGTGAGGAAAATGTGTTTTTTAGCCACATTTTGAGGTTTGCAAAGGATTCTGGGTAACAGAACCTGGTCAGAGCCCCACAAGTCACCCCATCTTGGATTCCCCTAGGTCTCTAGTTTTCAGAAATGCACAGGTTTGGTAGGTTTCCCTTGGTGCCGGCTGAGCTAGAGGCCAAAATCTACAGGTAGGCACTTTTCAAAAAACACCTCTGTTTTCTTTCAAAAAATGTGATGTGTCCACGTTGCGTTTTGGGGCATTTCCTGTTGCGGGCGATAGGCCTACCCACACAAGTGAGGTATCATTTTTATCGGGAGACTTGGGGGAATGCTGGGTGGAAGGAAATTTGTGGCTCCTCTCTGATTCCAGAACTTTCTGTCACTGAAATGGGTGGAAAATTTGTTTTTTTAGCCAAATTTTGAGGTTTGCAAAGGATTCTGGGTAACAGAACCTGGTCAGAGCCCCACAAGTCATCCCATCTTGGATTCCCCTAGGTCTCTAGTTTTCAGAAATGCACAGGTTTGGTAGGTTTCCCTAGGTGCCTGCTGAGCTAGAGGCCAAAATCTACAGATAGGCACTTTGCAAAAAACACCTCTGTTTTCTTTCAAAAAATGTGATGTGTCCACGTTGCGTTTTGGGGCATTTCCTGTTGCGGGCGCTAGGCCTACCCACACAAGTGAGGTATCATTTTTATCGGGAGACTTGAGGGAATGCTGGGTGGAAGGAAATTTGTGGCTCCTCTCTGATTCCAGAACTTTCTGTCAACAAAATGTGAGGAAAATGTGTTTTTTTAGCCACATTTTGAGGTTTGCAAAGGATTCTGGGAAACAGAACCTGGTCAGAAACCCACAAGTCACCCCATCTTGGATTACCCTAGGTCTCTAGTTTCCAGAAATGCACTGGTTTGGTAGGTTTCCCTCGGTGCCGGCTGAGCTAGAAGCCAAAATCTACAGGTAGGCACTTTGCAAAAAACACCTCTGTTTTCTTTCAAAAAATGTGATGTTTCCACCTTGCGTTTTGGGGCATTTCCTGTTGCGGGCGCTAGGCCTACCCACACAAGTGAGGTATCATTTTTATCGGGAGACTTGGGGGAATGCTGGGTGGAAGGAAATTTGTGGCTCCTCTTTGATTCCAGAACTTTCTGTCACTGAAATGGGTGGAAAACGTGTTTTTTTAGCCAAATTTTGAGGTTTGCAAAGGATTCTGGGTAACAGAACCTGGTCAGAGCCCCACAAGTCACCCCATCTTGGTTTCCCCTAGGTCTCTAGTTTTCAGAAATGCACAGGTTTGGTAGGTTTCCCTCGTTGCCGGCTGAGCTAGAGGCCAAAATCTACAGGTAGGCACTTTGCAAAAAACACCTCTGTTTTCTTGAAAAAAATGTGATGTGTCCACGTTGCGTTTTGGGGCATTTCCTGTTGCGGGCGCTAGGCCTACCCACACAAGTGAGGTATCATTTTTATCGGGAGACTTGGGGGAATGCTGGGTGGAAGGAAATTTGTGGCTCCTCTCTGATTCCAGAACTTTCTGTCTCTGAAATGGGTGGAAAACATGTTTTTTTAGCCAAACTTTGAGGTTTGCAAAGGATTCTGGGTAACAGAACCTAGTCAGAGCCCCACAAGTCACCCCATCTTGGATTCCCCTAGGTCTCTATTTTTCAGAAATGCACAGGTTTGGTAGGTTTCCCTAGGTGCCGGCTGAGATAGAGGCCAAAATCTACAGGTAGGCACTTTGCAAAAAACACCTCTGTTTTCTTTAAAAAAATGTGATGTGTCCATGTTGCATTTTGGGGCATTTGCTGTTGCGGGCGCAAGGACTACACACACAAGTGAGGTATTAATTTTATCGGGAGACTTGGGGGAATGCTAGGTGGAAGGAAATTTGTGGCTCCTCTCTGATTCCAGAACTTTCTGTCACCAAAATGTGAGAAAATGAGTTTTTTTAGCCAAATTTTGAGGTTTGCAAAGGATTCTGGGTAACAGAACCTGGTCAGAGCCCCACAAGTCACACCAACTTGGATTCCTCTAGGTCTCTAGTTTTCAGAAATGCACAGGTTTGGTAGGTTTCCCTAGGTGCCGGCTGAGCTAGAGGCCAAAATATACAGGTAGGAACTTTGCAAAAAACACCTCTGTTTTCTTTCAAAAAATGTGATGTATCCAGGTTGCATTTTGGGGCATTTGCTGTTGCGGGCGCTAGAACTACCCACACAAGTGAGGTATTATTTTTATCGGGAGACTTGGGGGAATGCTAGGTTGAAGGAAATTTGTGGCTCCTCTCTGATTCCAGAACTTTCTGTCACCAAAATGTGAGAACATGTGTTTTTTTAGCCAAATTTTGAGGTTTGCAAAGGATTCTGGGTAACAGAACCTGGTCAGAGCCCCACAAGTCACCCCAACTTGGATTCCTCTAGGTATGTAGTTTTCAGAAATGCACAGGTTTGGTAGGTTTCCCTAGGTGCCGGCTGAGCTAGAGGCCAAAATATACAGGTAGGCACTTTGCAAAAAAACACCTCTGTTTTCTTTCAAAAAATGTGATGTGTCCACGTTGCGTTTTGGGGAATTTCCTGTTGCGGGCGCTAGTCCTACCCACACAAGTGAGGTATCATTTTTATCGGGAGACTTGGGGGAACGCTGGGTGGAAGGAAATTTGTGGCTCCTCTCTGATTCCAGAACTTTCTGTTAACAAAATGTGAGGAAAATGTGTTTTTTTAGCCACATTTTGAGGTTTGCAAAGGATTCTGGGAAACAGAACCTGGTCAGAACCCCACAAGTCACCCCATCTTGGATTCCCCTAGGTCTCTAGTTTCCAGAAATGCACTGGTTTGGTAGGTTTCCCTCGGTGCCAGCTGAGCTAGAAGCCAAAATCTACAGGTAGGCACTTTGCAAAAAACACCTCTGTTTTCTTTAAAAAAATGTGATGTGTCCACGTTGCGTTTTGGGGCATTTCCTGTTGCGGGCGCTAGGCCTACCCACACAAGTGAGGTATCATTTTTATCGGGTAGAATTGGGGGAACGCTGGGTGGAAGGAAATTTGTGGCTCCTCTCAGATTCCACAACTTTCTGTCGCTGAAATGAGTGGAAAACTTGTTTTTTTAGCAACATTTTGAGGTTTGCAAAGGATTCTGGGTAACAGAACCTGGTCAGAGCCCCACAAGTCACCCCATATTGGATTCCCCTAGGTCTCTAGTTTCCAGAAATGCACAGGTTTGGTAGGATTCCCTCGGTGCCGGCTGAGCTAGAGGCCAAAATCTACAGGTAGGCACTTTGCAAAAAACACCTCTGTTTTCTTTAAAAAAATGTGATGTGTCCACGTTGCGTTTTGGGGCATTTCCTGTTGCGGGCGCTAGGCCTACCCACACAAGTGAGGTATCATTTTTATCAGGAGTCTTAAGGGAACGCTGGGTGGAAGGAAATTTGTGGCTCCTCTCTGATTCCAGAACTTTCTGTTAACAAAATGTGAGGAAAATGTGTTTTTTTAGCCACATTTTGAGGTTTGCAAAGGATTCTGGGTAACAGAACCTGGTCAGAACCCCACAAGTCACCCCATCTTGGATTCCCCTAGGTCTCTAGGTTTCAAAAATGAATAGGTTTGGTAGGTTTCCCTCGGTGCCGGCTGAGCTAGAGGCCAAAATCTACAGGTAGGCACTTTGCAAAAAACACCTCTGTTTTCTTTAAAGAATTTGTGATGTGTCCACGTTGCGTTTTGGGGCATTTCCTGTCGCGGGCGCTAGGCCTACCCACACAAGTGAGGTATCATTTTTATCGGGAGACTTGGGGGAACGCTGGGTGGAAGGAAATTTGTGGCTCCTCTCAGATTCCACAACTTTCTGTCACTGAAATGAGTGGAAAACGTGTTTTTTTAGCCACATTTTGAGGTTTGCAAAGGATTCTGGGTAACAGAACCTGGGCAGAGCCCCACAAGTCACTCCATTTTGGATTCCCCTAGGTCTCTAGTTTTCAGAAATGCACAGGTTTGGTAGGTTTCCCTCGGTGCCGGCTGAGCTAGAGGCCAAAATCTACAGGTAGGCACTTTGCAAAAAACACCTCTGTTTTCTTTAAAGAATTTGTGATGTGTCCACGTTGCGTTTTGGGGCATTTCCTGTCGCGGGCGCTAGGCCTACCCACACAAGTGAGGTATCATTTTTATCGGGAGACTTGGGGGAACGCTGGGTGGAAGGAAATTTGTGGCTTCTCTCTGATTCCAGAACTTTCTGTCACCAAAATGTGAGGAAAATGTGTATTTTTAGTCAAATTTTGAGGTTTGCAAAGGATTGTGGGTAACAGAACCTGGTCAGAGCCCCACAAGTCACCCCATCTTGGGTTCCCCTAGGTCTCTAGGTTTCAAAAATGCATAGGTTAGGTAGGTTTCCCTCGGTGCCGGCTGAGCTAGAGGCCAAAATCTATAGGTAGGCACTTTGCAAAAAACACCTCTGTTTTCTTTAAAAAAATGTGATGAGTCCACGTTGCGTTTTGGGGCATTTCCTGTTGCGGGCGCTAGGCCTACCCACACAAGTGAGGTATCATTTTTATCGGGAGACTTGGGGGAATGCTGGGTGGAAGGACATTTGTGGCTCCTCACTGATTACAGAACTTTCTGTCACTGAAATGAATGGAAAACGTGTTTTTTTAGCCAAATTTTGAGGTTTGCAAAGGATTCTGGGTAACAGAACCTGGTCAGAGCCCCACAAGTCACCCCATCTTGGATTCCCCTAGGTCTCTAGGTTTCAAAAATGCATAGGTTTGGTAGGTTTCCCTAGGTGCCTGCTGAGCTAGTGGCCAAAATCTACAGGCAGGCACTTTGCAAAAAACACCTCTGTTTTCTTTAAAAAAATGTGATGTGTGCACGTTGCGTTTTGGGTCATTTCCTGTCGCGGGCGCTAGGCCTACCCACACAAGTGAGGTATCATTTTTATCGGGAGACGTGGGGGAATGCTGGGTGGAAGGAAATTTGTGGCTCCTCTCTGATTCCAGAACTTTCTGTCAACAAAATATGAGAAAAATGTGTTTTTTTAGCCACATTTTGAGGTTTGCAAAGGATTCTGGGTAACAGAACCTGGTCAGAACCCCACAAGTCGCCCCATCTTGGATTCCCCTAGGTCTCTAGTTTTCAGAAATGCACAGGTTTGGTAGGTTTCCCTCGGTGCCGGCTGAGCTAGAGGCCAAAATCTACAGGTAGGCACTTTGCAAAAAACACCTCTGTTTTCTTTCAAAAAATGTGATGTGTCCACGTTGCGTTTTGGAGCATTTCCTGCTGCGGGCGCAAGGCCTACCCACACAAGTGAGGTATCATTTTTATCGGGAGACTTGGGGGAATGCTGGGTGGAAGGAAATTTGTGGCTCCTCTCTGATTACAGAACTTTCTGTCACTGAAATGAATGGAAAACGTGTTTTTTTAGCCAAATTTTGAGGTTTGCAAAGGATTCTGGGTAACAGAACCTGGACAGAGCCCCACAAGTCGCCCCATCTTGGATTCCCCTAGGTCTCTAGTTTTCAGAAATGCATAGGTTTGGTAGGTTTCCCTAGGTGCCGGCTGAGCTAGAGGCCAAAATCTACAGGTAGGCACTTTGCAAAAAACACCTCTGTTTTCTTTTAAAAAATGTGATGTGTCCACGTTGCGTTTTGGGGCATTTCCTGTTGCGGGCGCTAGGCCTACCCACACAAGGGAGGTATCATTTTTATCGGGAGACCTTGGGGAATGCTTGGTGGAAGGAAATTTGTGGCTATTCTCTGATTCCAGAACTTTCTGTCACCAAAATATTAGGAACATGTGTTTTTTTAGCCACATTTTGAGGTTTGCAAAGGATTCTGGGTAACAGAACCTAGTCAGAGCCCCACAAGTCACCCCATCTTGGATTCCCCTAGATCTCTAGTTTTCAAAAATGCATAGGTTTTTGTAGGTTTCCCTAGGTGCCGGCTGAGCTAGAGGCCAAAATCTACAGGTAGGCACTTTGCAAAAAACACCTCTGTTTTCTTTAAAAAATTTGTGATGTGTCCACGTTGCATTTTGGGGCATTTCCTGGCGCGGGCGCTAGGCCTACCCACACAAGTGAGGTATCATTTTTATCGGGAGACTTGGGGGAACGCTGGGTGGAAGGAAATTTGTGGCTCCTCTCTGATTCCAGAACTTTCTGTCACCAAAATGTGAGGAAAATGTGTTTTTTTAGCCAAATTTTGAGGTTTGCTAAGGATTCTGGGTAACAGAACCTGGTCAGAGCCCCACAAGTCACCCCATCTTGGATTCCCCTAGGTCTCTAGGTTTCAAAAATGCATAGGTTTGGTAGGTTTCCCTAGGTGCCGGCTGAGCTAGTGGCCAAAATCTACAGGTAGGCACTTTGCAAAAAACACCTCTGTTTTCTTTAAAAAAATGTGATGTGTGCACGTTGCGTTTTGGGTCATTTCCTGTCGCGGGCGCTAGGCCTACCCACACAAGTGAGGTATCATTTTTATCGGGAGACTTGGGGGAATGCTGGGTGGAAGGAAATTTGTGGCTCCTCTCTGATTCCAGAACTTTCTGTCAACAAAATGTGAGGAAAATGTGTTTTTTTAGCCACATTTTGAGGTTTGCAAAGGATTCTGGGTAACAGAACCTGGTCAGAACCCCACAAGTCGCCCCATCTTGGATTCCCCTAGGTCTCTAGTTTTCAGAAATGCACAGGTTTGGTAGGTTTCCCTCGGTGCCGGCTGAGCTAGAGGCCAAAATCTATAGGTAGGCACTTTGCAAAAAACACCTCTGTTTTCTTTAAAAAAAGTGTGATGAGTCCACGTTGCGTTTTGGGGCATTTCCTGTTGCGGGCGCTAGGCCTACCCACACAAGTGAGGTATCATTTTTATCGGGAGACTTGGGGGAATGCTGGGTGGAAGGAAATTTGTGGCTCCTCTCTGATTACAGAACTTTCTGTCACTGAGATGAATGGAAAACTTGTTTTTTTAGCCAAATTTTGAGGTTTGCAAAGGATTCTGGGTAACAGAACCTGGTCAGAGCCCCACAAGTCACCCCATCTTGGATTCCCCTAGGTCTCTAGTTTTCAGAAATGCACAGGTTTGGTTGGTTTCCCTCGGTGCCGGCTGAGCTAGAGGCCAAAATCTACAGGTAGGCACTTTGCAAAAAACACCTCTGTTTTCTTTAAAAAAATGTGATGTGTCCACGTTGCGTTTTGGGGCATTTCCTGTTGCGGGCGCTAGGCCTACCCACACAAGTGAGGTATCATTTTTATCGGGAGACTTGGGGGAATGCTGGGTGGAAGGAAATTTGTGTCTCCTCTCTGATTCCAGAACTTTCTGTCAACAAAATGTGAGGAAAATGTGTTTTTTTAGCCACATTTTGAGGTTTGCAATGGATTCTGGGTAACAGAACCTGGTCAGAACCCCACAAATCGCCCCATCTTGGATTCCCCTATGTCTCTAGTTTTCAGAAATGCTTAGGTTTGGTAGGTTTCCCTAGGTGCCGGCTGAGCTAGAGGCCAAAACCTACAGGTAGGCACTTTGCAAAAAACACCTCTGTTTTCTTTAAAAAAATGTGATGTGTCCAAGTTGCGTTTTGGGGCATTTTCTGTTGCGGGCGCTAGGCCTACCCACACAAGTGAGGTATCATTTTTATCGGGAGACCTGGGGGAATGCTTGGTGGAAGGAAATTTGTGGCTATTCTCTGATTCCAGAACTTTCTGTCACCAAAATATGAGGAAAATGTGTTTTTTTAGCCACATTTTGACGTTTGCAAAGGATTCTGGGTAACAGAACCTGGTCAGAGGCCCACAAGTTACCACATCTTGGATTCCCCTAGGTGTCTAGTTTTCAGAAATGCTCAGGTTTGGTAGGTTTACCTAGGTGCCAGCTGAGATAGAGGCCAAAATCTACTGGTAGGCACTTTGCAAAAAACACCTCTGTTTTCTTTAAAAAAATGTGATGTGTACACGTTGCGTTTTGGGGCATTTCCTGTCGCGGGCGCTAGACCTACCCACACAAGTGAGGTATCATTTTCATCGGGAGACTTGGGGGAATGCTTGTTGGAAGGAAATTCGTGGCTATTCTCTGATTCCAGAACTTTCTGTCACCAAAATATGAGGAAAATTTGTTTTTTTAGACACATTTTGAGGTTTGCAAAGGATTCTGGGTAACAGAAGCTGGTCAGAGCCCCACAAGTTACCGCATCTTGGATTCCCCTTGGTGTCTAGTTTTCAGAAATGCTCAGGTTTGGTAGGTTTCCCTCGGTGCCGGCTGAGCTAGAGGCCAAAATCTACAGGTAGGCACTTTGCAAAAAACACCTCTGTTTTCTTTCAAAAAATTTGATGTGTCCAAGTTGCGTTTTGGGGCATTTCCTGTCGCGGGCGCTAGGACTACCCACACAAGTGAGGTATCATTTTTATAGGGAGACTTGGGGGAATGCTTGGTGGAAGGACATTTATGGCTATTCTCTGATTCCAGAACTTTCTGTCACCAAAATATGAGGAAAATTTGTTTTTTTAGCCACATTTAGAGGTTTGCAAAGTATTCTGGGTAACAGATCCTGGTCAGAGCCCCACATGTCACCCCAACTTGTATTCCCCTAGGTCTCTAGTTTTCAGAAATGCACAGGTTTGGTAGGTTTCCCTAGGTGCCGGCTGAGCTAGAGGCCAAAATATACAGGTAGGCACTTTGCAAAAAAACACCTCTGTTTTCTTTCAAAAAATGTGATGTGTCCACGTTGCGTTTTGGGGCATTTCCTGTTGCGGGCGCTAGGCCTACCCACACAAGTGAGGTATCATTTTTATCGGGAGACTTGGGGGAATGCTGGGTGGAAGGAAATTTGTGGCTCCTCTCTGATTACAGAACTTTCTGTCACTGAAATGAATGGAAAACTTGTTTTTTTAGCCAAATTTTGAGGTTTGCAAAGGATTCTGGGTAACAGAACCTGGTCAGAGCCCCACAAGTCACCCCATCTTGGATTCCCCTAGGTCTCTAGTTTTCAGAAATGCACAGGTTTGGTTGGTTTCCCTCGGTGCCGGCTGAGCTAGAGGCCAAAATCTACAGGTAGGCACTTTGCAAAAAACACCTCTGTTTTCTTTAAAAAAATGTGATGTGTCCACGTTGCGTTTTGGGGCATTTCCTGTTGCGGGCGCTAGGCCTACCCACACAAGTGAGGTATCATTTTTATCGGGAGACTTGGGGGAATGCTGGGTGGAAGGAAATTTGCGTCTCCTCTCTGATTCCAGAACTTTCTGTCAACAAAATGTGAGGAAAATGTGTTTTTTTAGCCACATTTTGAGGTTTGCAATGGATTCTGGGTAACAGAACCTGGTCAGAACCCCACAAATCGCCCAATCTTGGATTCCCCTATGTCTCTAGTTTTCAGAAATGCTTAGGTTTGGTAGGTTTCCCTAGGTGCCGGCTGAGCTAGAGGCCAAAACCTACAGGTAGGCACTTTGCAAAAAACACCTCTGTTTTCTTTTAAAAAATGTGATGTGTCCACGTTGCGTTTTGGGGCATTTCCTTTTGCGGGCGCTAGGCCTACCCATACAAGTGAGGTATCATTTTTATGGGGAGACTTGGGGGAATGCTTGGTGGAAGGAAATTTGTGGCTATTCTCTGATTCCAGAACTTTCTGTCACCAAAATATGAGGAAAATGTGTTTTTTTAGACACATTTTGAGGTTTGCAAAGGATTCTGGGTAACAGAAGCTGGTCAGAGCCCCACAAGTTACCACATCTTGGATTCCCCTAGGTGTCTAGTTTTCAGAAATGCTCATGTTTGGTAGGTTTCCCTAGGTGCCGGCTGAGCTAGAGGCCAAAATCTACAGGTAGGCACTTTGCAAAAAACACCTCTGTTTTCTTTAAAAAAATGTGATGTGTCCAAGTTGCGTTTTGGGGCATTTTCTGTTGCGGGCGCTAGGCCTACCCACACAAGTGTGGTATCATTTTTATCGGGAGACCTGGGGGAATGCTTGGTGGAAGGAAATTTGTGGCTATTCTCTGATTCCAGAACTTTCTGTCACCAAAATATGAGGAAAATGTGTTTTTTTAGCCACATTTTGACGTTTGCAAAGGATTCTGGGTAACAGAACCTGGTCAGAGCCCCACAAGTTACCACATCTTGGATTCCCCTAGGTGTCTAGTTTTCAGAAATGCTCAGGTTTGGTAGGTTTCCCTAGGTGTCAGCTGAGATAGAGGCCAAAATCTACTGGTAAGCACTTTGCAAAAAACACCTCTGTTTTCTTTAAAAAAATGTGATGTGTACACGTTGCGTTTTGGGGCATTTCCTGTCGCGGGCGCTAGACCTACCCACACAAGTGAGGTATCATTTTCATCGGGAGACTTGGGGGAATGCTTGTTGGAAGGAAATTTGTGGCTATTCTCTGATTCCAGAACTTTCTGTCACCAAAATATGAGGAAAATGTGTTTTTTTAGACACATTTTGAGGTTTGCAAAGGATTCTGGGTAACAGAAGCTGGTCAGAGCCCCACAAGTTACCACATCTTGGATTCCCCTTGGTGTCTAGTTTTCAGAAATGCTCAGGTTTGGTAGGTTTCCCTCGGTGCCGGCTGAGCTAGAGGCCAAAATCTACAGGTAGGCACTTTGCAAAAAACACCTCTGTTTTCTTTCAAAAAATTTGATGTGTCCAAGTTGCGTTTTGGGGCACTTCCTGTCGCGGGCGCTAGGCCTACCCACACAAGTGAGGTATCATTTTTATCGGGAGACTTGGGGGAATGCTTGGTGGAAGGACATTTATGGCTATTCTCTGATTCCAGAACTTTCTGTCACCAAAATATGAGGAAAATGTGTTTTTTTAGCCACATTTTGAGGTTTGCAAAGGATTCTGGGTAACAGATCCTGGTCAGAGCCCCACATGTCACCCCAACTTGTATTCCCCTAGGTCTGTAGTTTTCAGAAATGCACAGGTTTGGTAGGTTTCCCTAGGTGCCGGCTGAGCTAGAGGCCAAAATATACAGGTAGGCACTTTGCAAAAAAACACCTCTGTTTTCTTTCAAAAAATGTGATGTGTCCACGTTGCGTTTTGGGGCATTTCCTGTTGCGGGCGCTAGGCCTACCCACACAAGTGAGGTATCATTTTTATCGGGAGACTTGGGGGAACGCTGGGTGAAAGGAAATTTGTGGCTCCTCTCAGATTCCACAACTTTCTGGCTCCAAAATGTGAGGAAAATGTGTTTTTTTTGCCAAATTTTGAGGTTTGCAAAGGATTCTGGGTAACAGAACCTGGTCAGAGACCCACAAGTCACCCCATCTTGGATTCCCCTAGGTCTCTATTTTTCAGAAATGCACAGGTTTGGTAGGTTTCCCTAGGTGCCGGCTGAGCTAGAGGACAAAATCTACAGGTAGGCACGTTGCCAAAAACACCCCTGTTTTCTTTAAAAAAATGTGATGTGTCCACGTTGCGTTTTGGGGCACTTTCTGTTGCGGTCGCTAGGCCTACCCACACAAGTGAGGTATCATTGTTATCGGGAGACTTGGGGGAATGCTGGGAGGAAGGAAATTTTTGGCTCCTCTCCGATTCCAGAACTTTCTTTCAACAAAATGTGAGGAAAATGTGTTTTTTCAGCCAAATTTTGAGGTTTGCAAAGGATTCTGGGTAACAGAACCTGGTCAGAGCCCCACAAGTCACCCCATCTTGGATTCCCCTAGGTCTCTATTTTTCAGAAATGCACAGGTTTGGTAGGTTTCCCTAGGTGCCGGCTGAGCTAGAGGACAAAATCTACAGGTAGGCACTTTGCCAAAAACACCCCTGTTTTCTTTAAAAAAATGTGATGTGTCCACGTTGCGTTTTGGGGCACTTTCTGTTGCGGTCGCTAGGCCTACCCACACAAGTGAGGTATCATTGTTATCGGGAGACTTGGGGGAATGCTGGGAGGAAGGAAATTTGTGGCTCCTCTCTGATTCCAGAACTTTCTTTCAACAAAATGTGAGGAAAATGTGTTTTTTTAGCCAAATTTTGAGGTTTGCAAAGGATTCTGGGTAACAGAACCTGGTCAGAGCCCCACAAGTCACCCCATCTTGGATTCCCCTAGGTCTCTATTTTTCAGAAATGCTCAGGTTTGGTAGGTTTCCCTAGGTGCCAGCTGAGCTAGAGGCCAAAATCTACAGGTAGGCACTTTGCAAAAAACACCTCTGTTTTCTTTCCAAAAATGTGATGTGTCCAAGTTGCGTTTTGGGGCATTTCCTGTCGCGGGCGCTAGGCCTACCCACACAAGTGAGGTATCATTTTTATCGGGAGACTTGGGGGAATGCTTGGTGGAAGGAAATTTATGGCTATTCTCTGATTCCAGAACTTTCTGTCACCAAAATATGAGGAAAATGTGTTTTTTTTTGCCACATTTTGAGGTTTGCAAAGGATTCTGGGTAACAGAACCTGGTCAGAGCCCCACAAGTTACCACATCTTGGATTCCCCTAGGTGTCTAGTTTTCAGAAATGCTCAGGTTTGGTAGGTTTCCCTAGGTGCCGGCTGAGCTAGAGGCCAAAATCTACAGGTAGGAACTTTGCAAAAAACACCTCTGTTTTCTTTAAAAAAATGTGATGTGTCCACGTTGTGTTTTGGGGCATTTCCTGTCGTGGGCGCTAGGCCTACCCACACAAGTGAGGTATCATTTTTATCGGGAGACTTGGGGGAACGCTGGGTGGAAGGAATTTTGTGGCTCCACTCTGATTCCAGAACTTTCTTTCAACAAAATGTGAGGAAAATGTGTTTTTTTTAGCCAAATTTTGAGGTTTGCAAAGGATTCTGGGTAACAGAACCTGGTCAGAGCCCCACAAGTCACCCCATCTTGGATTCCCCTAGGTCTCCATTTTTCAGAAATGCACAGGTTTGGTAGGTTTCCCTAGGTGCCGGCTGAGCTAGAGGCCAAATTCTACAGGTAGGCACTTTGCAAAAAACACCTCTGTTTTCTTTAAAAAAATGTGATGTGTCCACGTTGCGTTTTGGGGCATTTGCTGTTGCGTACGCTAGGCCTACCCACACAAGTGAGGTATTATTTTTATCGGGAGACGTGGGGGAATGCTGGGTGGAAGGAAATTTGTGGCTCCTCTCTGATTGCAGAACTTTCTGTCAACAAAATGTGAGTAAAATGTGTTTTTTAGCCAAATTTTGAGGTTTGCAAAGGATTCTGGGTAACAGAACCTGCTCAGAGCCCCACAAGTCACACCATCTTGGATTCCCCTAGGTCTCTAGTTTTCAAAAATGCACAGCTTTGGTAGGTTTCCCTAGGTGCCGGCTGAGCTAGAGGCCAAAATCTACAGGTAGGCACTTTGCCAAAAACACCTCTGTTTTCTTTAAAAAAATGTGATGTGTCCACGTTGCGTTTTGGGGCATTTGCTGTTGCGTACGCTAGGCCTACCCACACAAGTGAGGTATTATTTTTATCGGGAGACGTGGGGGAATGCTGGGTGGAAGGAAATTTGTGGCTCCTCTCAGATTCCACAACTTACTGTCACCAAAATGTGAGGAAAATGTGTTTTTTTAGCCAAATTTTGAGGTTTGGAAAGGATTCTGGGTAACAGAACCTGGTCAGAGCCCCACAAGTCACCCCATCTTGGATTCCCCTAGGTTTCTATTTTTCAGAAATGCACAGGTTTGGTAGGTTTCCCTAGGTGCTGGCTGAGCTAGAGGCCAAAATCTACAGGTAGGCACTTTGCCAAAAACACCCCTGTTTTCTTTAAAAAAATGTGATGTGTCCACGTTGCGTTTTGGGGCATTTCCTGTTGCGGTCGCTAGGCCTACCCACACAAGTGAGGTATCATTGTTATCGGGAGACTTGAGGGAATGCAGGGTGGAAGGAATTTTGTGGCTCCACTCTGATTCCAGAACTTTCTTTCAACAAAATGTGAGGAAAATGTGTTTTTTTTAGCCAAATTTTGAGGTTTGCAAAGGATTCTGGGTAACAGAACCTGGTCAGAGCCCCACAAGTCACCCCATCTTGGATTCCCCTAGGTCTCCATTTTTCAGAAATGCACAGGTTTGGTAGGTTTCCCTAGGTGCCGGCTGAGCTAGAGGCCAACTTCTACAGGTAGGCACTTTGCAAAAAACACCTCTGTTTTCTTTAAAAAAATGTGATGTGTCCACGTTGCGTTTTGGGGCATTTGCTGTTGCGTACGCTAGGCCAACCCACACAAGTGAGGTTTTATTTTTATCGGGAGACGTGGGGGAATGCTGGGTGGAAGGAAATTTGTGGCTCCTCTCTGATTGCAGAACTTTCTGTCAACAAAATGTGAGGAAAATGTGTTTTTTAGCCAAATTTTGAGGTTTGCAAAGGATTCTGGGTAACAGAACCTGCTCAGAGCCCCACAAGTCACACCATCTTGGATTCCCCTAGGTCTCTAGTTTTCAAAAATGCACAGCTTTGGTAGGTTTCCCTAGGTGCCGGCTGAGCTAGAGGCCAAAATCTACAGGTAGGCACTTTGCCAAAAACACCCCTGTTTTCCTTTAAAAAATGTGATGTGTCCACGTTGCGTTTTGGGGCATTTCCTGTTGCGGTCGCTAGACCTACCCACACAAGTGAGGTATCATTGTTATCGGGAGACTTGGGGGAATGCTGGGTGGAAGGAAATTGGTGGCTCCTCTCTGATTCCAGAACTTTCTTTCAACAAAATGTGAGGAAAATGTGTTTTTTTAGCCAAATTTTGAGGTTTGCAAAGGATTCTGGGTAACAGAACCTGTTCAGAGCCCCACAAGTCACCCCATCTTGGATTCCCCTAGGTCTCTATTTTTCAGAAATGCTCAGGTTTGGTAGGTTTCCCTAGGTGCCGGCTGAGCTAGAGGCCAAAATCTACAGGTAGGCAATATGCAAAAAACAACTCTGTTTTCTTACAATAAATGTGATGTGTCCACGTTGCGTTTTGGGGCATTTCCTGTCGTGGGCGCTAGGCCTACCCACACAAGTGAGGTATCATTTTTATCGGGAGACTTGGGGGAACGCTGGGTGGAATTAAATTTGTGGCTCCTCTCAGATTCCACAACTTACTGTCACCAAAATGTGAGGAAAATGTGTTTTTTTAGCCAAATTTTGAGGTTTGGAAAGGATTCTGGGTAACAGAACCTGGTCAGAGCCCCACAAGTCACCCCATCTTGGATTCCCCTAGGTTTCTATTTTTCAGAAATGCACAGGTTTGGTAGGTTTCCCTAGGTGCCGGCTGAGCTAGAGGCCAAAATCTACAGGTAGGCACTTTGCCAAAAACACCCCTGTTTTCTTTAAAAAAATGTTATGTGTCCACGTTGCGTTTTGGGGCATTTCCTGTTGCGGTCGCTAGGCCTACCCACACAAGTGAGGTATCATTGTTATCGGGAGACTTGGGGGAATGCTGGGTGGAAGGAAATTTGTGGCTCCACTCTGATTCCAGAACTTTCTTTCAACAAAATGTGAGGAAAATGTGTTTTTTTTAGCCAAATTTTGAGGTTTGCAAAGGATTCTGGGTAACAGAACCTGGTCAGAGCCCCACAAGTCACCCCATCTTGGATTCCCCTAGGTCTCTATTTTTCAGAAATGCACAGGTTTGGTAGGTTTCCCTAGGTGCCGGCTGAGCTAGAGGCCAAATTCTACAGGTAGGCACTTTGCAAAAAACACCTCTGTTTTCTTTAAAAAAATGTGATGTGTCCACGTTGCGTTTTGGGGCATTTGCTGTTGCGTACGCTAGGCCTACCCACACAAGTGAGGTATTATTTTTGTCGGGAGACGTGGGGGAATGCTGGGTGGAAGGAAATTTGTGGCTCCTCTCTGATTGCAGAACTTTCTGTCAACAAAATGTGAGGAAAATGTGTTTTTTAGCCAAATTTTGAGGTTTGCAAAACTATTCTGGGTAACAGAACCTGCTCAGAGCCCCACAAGTCACACCATCTTGGATTCCCCTAGGTCTCTATTTTTCAGAAATGCTCAGGTTTGGTAGGTTTCCCTAGGTGCCAGCTGAGCTAGAGGCCAAAATCTACAGGTAGGCACTTTGCAAAAAACACCTCTGTTTTCTTTCCAAAAATGTGATGTGTCCAAGTTGCGTTTTGGGGCATTTCCTGTCGCGGGCGCTAGGCCTACCCACACAAGTGAGGTATCATTTTTATCGGAAGACTTGGGGGAATGCTTGGTGGAAGGAAATTTATGGCTATTCTCTGATTCCAGAACTTTCTGTCACCAAAATATGAGGAAAATGTTTTTTTTTTTGCCACATTTTGAGGTTTGCAAAGGATTCTGGGTAACAGAACCTGCTCAGAGCCCCACAAGTTACCACATCTTGGATTCCCCTAGGTGTCTAGTTTTCAGAAATGCTCAGGTTTGGTAGGTTTCCCTAGGTGCCGGCTGAGCTAGAGGCCAAAATCTACAGGTAGGCACTTTGCAAAAAACACCTCTGTTTTCTTTAAAAAAATGTGATGTGTCCACGTTGCGTTTTGGGGCATTTCCTGTCGTGGGCGCTAGGCCTACCCACACAAGTGAGGTATCATTTTTATCGGGAGACTTGGGGGAACGCTGGGTGGAATTAAATTTGTGGCTCCTCTCAGATTCCACAACTTACTGTCACCAAAATGTGAGGAAAATGTGTTTTTTTAGCCAAATTCTGAGGTTTGGAAAGGATTCTGGGTAACAGAACCTGGTCAGAGCCCCACAAGTCACCCCATCTTGGATTCCCCTAGGTTTCTATTTTTCAGAAATGCACAGGTTTGGTAGGTTTCCCTAGGTGCCGGCTGAGCTAGAGGCCAAAATCTACAGGTAGGCACTTTGCCAAAAACACCCCTGTTTTCTTTAAAAAAATGTGATGTGTCCACGTTGCGTTTTGGGGCATTTCCTGTTGCGGTCGCTAGGCCTACCCACACAAGTGAGGTATCATTGTTATCGGGAGACTTGGGGGAATGCTGGGTGGAAGGAATTTTGTGGCTCCACTCTGATTCCAGAACTTTCTTTCAACAAAATGTGAGGAAAATGTGTTTTTTTTAGCCAAATTTTGAGGTTTGCAAAGGATTCTGGGTAACAGAACCTGGTCAGAGCCCCACAAGTCACCCCATCTTGGATTCCCCTAGGTCTCTATTTTTCAGAAATGCACAGGTTTGGTAGGTTTCCCTAGGTGCCGGCTGAGCTAGAGGCCAAATTCTACAGGTAGGCACTTTGCAAAAAACACCTCTGTTTTCTTTAAAAAAATGTGATCTGTCCACGTTGCGTTTTGGGGCATTTGCTGTTGCGTACGCTAGGCCTACCCACACAAGTGAGGTATTATTTTTATCGGGAGACGTGGGGGAATGCTGGGTGGAAGGAAATTTGTGGCTCCTCTCTGATTGCAGAACTTTCTGTCAACAAAATGTGAGGAAAATGTGTTTTTTAGCCAAATTTTGAGGTTTGCAAAGGATTCTGGGTAACAGAACCTGCTCAGAGCCCCACAAGTCACACCATCTTGGATTCCCCTAGGTCTCTAGTTTTCAAAAATGCACAGCTTTGGTAGGTTTCCCTAGGTGCCGGCTAAGCTAGAGGCCAAAATCTACAGGTAGGCACTTTGCCAAAAACACCCCTGTTTTCTTTTAAAAAATGTGATGTGTCCACGTTGCGTTTTGGGGCATTTCCTGTTGCGGTCGCTAGGCCTACCCACACAAGTGAGGTATCATTGTTATCGGGAGACTTGGGGGAATGCTGGGTGGAAGGAAATTTGTGGCTCCTCTCTGATTCCAGAACTTTCTTTCAACAAAATGTGAGGAAAATGTGTTTTTTTAGCCAAATTTTGAGGTTTGCAAAGGATTCTGGGTAACAGCACCTGGTCAGAGCCCCACAAGTCACCCCATCTTGGATTCCCCTAGGTCTCTATTTTTCAGAAATGCTCAGGTTTGGTAGGTTTCCCTAGGTGCCAGCTGAGCTAGAGGCCAAAATCTACAGGTAGGCACTTTGCAAAAAACACCTCTGTTTTCTTTCCAAAAATGTGATGTGTCCACGTTGCGTTTTGGGGAATTTCCTGTCGCGGGCGCTAGGCCTACCCACACAAGTGAGGTATCATTTTTATCGGGAGACTTGGGGGAATGCTTGGTGGAAGGAAATTTATGGCTATTCTCTGATTCCAGAACTTTCTGTCACCAAAATATGAGGAAAATGTGTTTTTTTTTGCCACATTTTGAGGTTTGCAAAGGATTCTGGGTAACAGAACCTGGTCAGAGCCCCACAAGTTACCACATCTTGGATTCCCCTAGGTGTCTAGTTTTCAGAAATGCTCAGGTTTGGTAGGTTTCCCTAGGTGCCGGCTGAGCTAGAGGCCAAAATCTACAGGTAGGCACTTTGCAAAAAACACCTCTGTTTTCTTTAAAAAAATGTGATGTGTCCACGTTGCGTTTTGGGGCATTTCCTGTCGTGGGCGCTAGGCCTACCCACACAAGTGAGGTATCATTTTTATCGGGAGACTTGGGGGAACGCTGGGTGGAATTAAATTTGTGGCTCCTCTCAGATTCCACAACTTACTGTCACCAAAATGTGAGGAAAATGTGTTTTTTTAGCCAAATTTTGAGGTTTGGAAAGGATTCTGGGTAACAGAACCTGGTCAGAGCCCCACAAGTCACCCCATATTGGATTCCCCTAGGTTTCTATTTTTCAGAAATGCACAGGTTTGGTAGGTTTCCCTAGGTGCCGGCTGAGCTAGAGGCCAAAATCTACAGGTAGGCACTTTGCCAAAAACACCCCTGTTTTCTTTAAAAAAATGTGATGTGTCCACGTTGCGTTTTGGGGCATTTCCTGTCGCGGGCGCTAGGCCTACCCACACAAGTGAGGTATCATTTTTATCGGGAGACTTGGGGGAACGCTGGGTGGAATTAAATTTGTGGCTCCTCTCAGATTCCACAACTTACTGTCACCAAAATGTGAGGAAAATGTGTTTTTTTAGCCAAATTTTGAGGTTTGCAAAGGATTCTGTGTAACAGAACCAGGACAGAGCCCCACAAGTCACCCCAACTTGGATTCCCCTAGGTCTGTAGTTTTCAGAAATGCACAGGTTTGGTAGGTTTCCCTAGGTGCCGGCTGAGCTAGAGGCCAAAATATACAGGTAGGCACTTTGCAAAAAAACACCTCTGTTTTCTTTAAAAAAATTTGATGTGTCCACGTTGCGTTTTGGGGCATTTCCTGTCGCGGGCGCTAGGCCTACCCACACAAGTGAGGTATCATTTTTATCGGGAGACTTGGGGGAATGCTTGTTGGAAGGAAATTTGTGGCTATTCTCTGATTCCAGAACTTTCTGTCACCAAAATATGAGGAAAATGTGTTTTTTTAGACACATTTTGAGGTTTGCAAAGGATTCTGGGTAACAGAAGCTGGTCAGAGCCCCACAAGTTACCACATCTTGGATTGCCATTGGTGTCTAGTTTTCAGAAATGCTCAGGTTTGGTAGGTTTCCCTCGGTGCCGGCTGAGCTAGAGGCCAAAATCTACAGGTAGGCACTTTGCAAAAAACACCTCTGTTTTCTTTCAAAAAATTTGATGTGTCCAAGTTGCGTTTTGGGGCATTTCCTGTCGCGGGCGCTAGGCCTACCCACACAAGTGAGGTATCATTTTTATCTGGAGACTTGGGGGAATACTTGGTGGAAGGAAATTTATGGCTATTCTCTGATTCCAGAACTTTCTGTCACCAAAATATGAGGAAAATGTGTTTTTTTAGCCACATTTTGAGGTTTGCAAAGGATTCTGGGTAACAGAACCTGGTCAGAGCCCCACAAGTCACCCCAACTTGGATTCCCCTAGGTCTGTAGTTTTCAGAAATGCACAGGTTTGGTAGGTTTCCCTAGGTGCCGGCTGAGCTAGAGGCCAAAATATACAGGTAGGCACTTTGCAAAAAAACACCTCTGTTTTCTTTAAAATAATGTGATGTGTCCACGTTGCGTTTTGGGGCATTTCCTGTTGCGGGCGCTAGGCCTACCCACACAAGTGAGGTATCATTTTTATCGGGAGACTTGGGGGAACGCTGGGTGAAAGGAAATTTGTGGCTCCTCTCAGATTCCACAACTTTCTGGCACCAAAATGTGAGGAAAATGTGTTTTTTTAGCCAAATTTTGAGGTTTGCAAAGGATTCTGGGTAACAGAACCTGGTCAGAGCCCCACAAGTCACCCCATCTTGGATTCCCCTAGGTTTCTATTTTTCAGAAATGCACAGGTTTGGTAGGTTTCCCTAGGTGCCGGCTGAGCTAGAGGCCAAAATCTACAGGTAGGCACTTTGCCAAAAACACCCCTGTTTTCTTTAAAAAAATGTGATGTGTCCACGTTGCGTTTTGGGGCATTTCCTGTTGCGGTCGCTAGGCCTACCCACACAAGTGAGGTATCATTGTTATCGGGAGACTTGGGGGAATGCTGGGTGGAAGGAAATTTGTGGCTCCACTCTGATTCCAGAACTTTCTTTCAACAAAATGTGAGGAAAATGTGTTTTTTTAGCCATATTTTGAGGTTTGCAAAGGATTCTGGGTAACAGAACCTGGTCAGAGCCCCACAAGTCACCCCATCTTGGATTCCCCTAGGTCTCTATTTTTCAGAAATGCTCAGGTTTGGTAGGTTTCCCTAGGTGCCAGCTGAGCTAGAGGCCAAAATCTACAGGTAGGCACTTTGCAAAAAACACCTCTGTTTTCTTTCCAAAAATGTGATGTGTCCATGTTGCGTTTTGGGGCATTTCCTGTCGCAGGCGCTAGGCCTACCCACACAAGTGAGGTATAATTTTTATCGGGAGATTTGAGGGAACGCTGGGTGGAATTAAATTTGTGGCTCCTCTCAGATTCCACAACTTACTGTCACCAAAATGTGAGGAAAATGTGTTTTTTTAGCCAAATTTTGAGCTTTGCAAAGGATTCTGGGTAACAGAACCTGGTCAGAGCCCCACAAGTTACCACATCTTGGATTCCCCTAGGTGTCTAGTTTTCAGAAATGCTCATGTTTGGTAGGTTTCCCTAGGTGCCGGCTGAGCTAGAGGCCAAAATCTACAGGTAGGCACTTTGCAAAAAACACCTCTGTTTTCTTTAAAAAAATGTGATGTGTGCAAGTTGCGTTTTGGGGCATTTTCTGTTGCGGGCGCTAGGCCTACCCACACAAGTGTGGTATCATTTTTATCGGGAGACCTGGGGGAATGCTTGGTGGAAGGAAATTTGTGGCTATTCTCTGATTCCAGAACTTTCTGTCACCAAAATATGAGGAAAATGTGTTTTTTTAGCCACATTTTGACGTTTGCAAAGGATTCTGGGTAACAGAACCTGGTCAGAGCCCCACAAGTTACCACATCTTGGATTCCCCTAGGTGTCTAGTTTTCAGAAATGCTCAGGTTTGGTAGGTTTCCCTAGGTGCCAGCTGAGATAGAGGCCAAAATCTACTGGTAGGCACTTTGCAAAAAACACCTCTGTTTTCTTTAAAAAAATGTGATGTGTACACGTTGCGTTTTGGGGCATTTCCTGTCGCGGGCGCTAGACCTACCCACACAAGTGAGGTATCATTTTCATCGGGAGACTTGGGGGAATGCTTGTTGGAAGGAAATTTGTGGCTATTCTCTGATTCCAGAACTTTCTGTCACCAAAATATGAGGAAAATGTGTTTTTTTAGACACATTTTGAGGTTTGCAAAGGATTCTGGGTAACAGAAGCTGGTCAGAGCCCCACAAGTTACCACATCTTGGATTCCCCTTGGTGTCTAGTTTTCAGAAATGCTCAGGTTTGGTAGGTTTCCCTCGGTGCCGGCTGAGCTAGAGGCCAAAATCTACAGGTAGGCACTTTGCAAAAAACACCTCTGTTTTCTTTCAAAAAATTTGATGTGTCCAAGTTGCGTTTTGGGGCATTTCCTGTCGCGGGCGCTAGGCCTACCCACACAAGTGAGGTATCATTTTTATCGGGAGACTTGGCGGAATGCTTGGTGGAAGGACATTTATGGCTATTCTCTGATTCCAGAACTTTCTGTCACCAAAATATGAGGAAAATTTGTTTTTTTAGCCACATTTTGAGGTTTGCAAAGGATTCTGGGTAACAGATCCTGGTCAGAGCCCCACATGTCACCCCAACTTGTATTCCCCTAGGTCTGTAGTTTTCAGAAATGCACAGGTTTGGTAGGTTTCCCTAGGTGCCAGCTGAGCTAGAGGCCAAAATATACAGGTAGGCACTTTGCAAAAAAACACCTCTGTTTTCTTTCAAAAAATGTGATGTGTCCACGTTGCGTTTTGGGGCATTTGCTGTTGCGTACGCTAGGCCTACCCACACAAGTGAGGTATTATTTTTATCGGGAGACGTGGGGGAATGCTGGGTGGAAGGAAATTTGTGGCTCCTCTCAGATTCCACAACTTACTGTCACCAAAATGTGAGGAAAATGTGTTTTTTTAGCCAAATTTTGAGGTTTGGAAAGGATTCTGGGTAACAGAACCTGGTCAGAGCCCCACAAGTCACCCCATCTTGGATTCCCCTAGGTTTCTATTTTTCAGAAATGCACAGGTTTGGTAGGTTTCCCTAGGTGCCGGCTGAGCTAGAGGCCAAAATCTACAGGTAGGCACTTTTTCCAAAAACACCCCTGTTTTCTTTAAAAAAATGTGATGTGTCCACGTTGCGTTTTGGGGCATTTCCTGTTGCGGTCGCTAGGCCTACCCACACAAGTGAGGTATCATTGTTATCGGGAGACTTGAGGGAATGCTGGGTGGAAGGAATTTTGTGGCTCCACTCTGATTCCAGAACTTTCTTTCAACAAAATGTGAGGAAAATGTGTTTTTTTTAGCCAAATTTTGAGGTTTGCAAAGGATTCTGGGTAACAGAACCTGGTCAGAGCCCCACAAGTCACCCCATCTTGGATTCCCCTAGGTCTCCATTTTTCAGAAATGCACAGGTTTGGTAGGTTTCCCTAGGTGCCGGCTGAGCTAGAGGCCAACTTCTACAGGTAGGCACTTTGCAAAAAACACCTCTGTTTTCTTTAAAAAAATGTGATGTGTCCACGTTGCGTTTTGGGGCATTTGCTGTTGCGTACGCTAGGCCTACCCACACAAGTGAGGTATTATTTTTATCGGGAGACGTGGGGGAATGCTGGGTGGAAGGAAATTTGTGGCTCCTCTCTGATTGCAGAACTTTCTGTCAACAAAATGTGAGGAAAATGTGTTTTTTAGCCAAATTTTGAGGTTTGCAAAGGATTCTGGGTAACAGAACCTGCTCAGAGCCCCACAAGTCACACCATCTTGGATTCCCCTAGGTCTCTAGTTTTCAAAAATGCACAGCTTTGGTAGGTTTCCCTAGGTGCCGGCTGAGCTAGAGGCCAAAATCTACAGGTAGGCACTTTGCCAAAAACACCCCTGTTTTCCTTTAAAAAATGTGATGTGTCCACGTTGCGTTTTGGGGCATTTCCTGTTGCGGTCGCTAGGCCTACCCACACAAGTGAGGTATCATTGTTATCGGGAGACTTGGGGGAATGCTGGGTGGAAGGAAATTGGTGGCTCCTCTCTGATTCCAGAACTTTCTTTCAACAAAATGTGAGGAAAATGTGTTTTTTTAGCCAAGTTTTGAGGTTTGCAAAGGATTCTGGGTAACAGAACCTGGTCAGAGCCCCACAAGTCACCCCATCTTGGATTCCCCTAGGTCTCTATTTTTCAGAAATGCTCAGGTTTGGTAGGTTTCCCTAGGTGCCAGCTGAGCTAGAGGCCAAAATCTACAGGTAGGCACTTTGCAAAAAACACCTCTGTTTTCTTTCCAAAAATGTGATGTGTCCAAGTTGCGTTTTGGGGCATTTCCTGTCGCGGGCGCTAGGCCTACCCACACAAGTGAGGTATCATTTTTATCGGGAGACTTGGGGGAATGCTTGGTGGAAGGAAATTTATGGCTATTCTCTGATTCCAGAACTTTCTGTCACCAAAATATGAGGAAAATGTGTTTTTTTTTGCCACATTTTGAGGTTTGCAAAGGATTCTGGGTAACAGAACCTGGTCAGAGCCCCACAAGTTACCACATCTTGGATTCCCCTAGGTGTCTAGTTTTCAGAAATGCTCAGGTTTGGTAGGTTTCCCTAGGTGCCGGCTGAGCTAGAGGCCAAAATCTACAGGTAGGCACTTTGCAAAAAACACCTCTGTTTTCTTTAAAAAAATGTGATGTGTCCACGTTGCGTTTTGGGGCATTTCCTGTCGTGGGCGCTAGGCCTACCCACACAAGTGAGGTATCATTTTTATCGGGAGACTTGGGGGAACGCTGGGTGGAATTAAATTTGTGGCTCCTCTCAGATTCCACAACTTACTGTCACCAAAATGTGAGGAAAATGTGTTTTCTTAGCCAAATTTTGAGGTTTGGAAAGGATTCTGGGTAACAGAACCTGGTCAGAGCCCCACAAGTCACCCCATCTTGGATTCCCCTAGGTTTCTATTTTTCAGAAATGCACAGGTTTGGTAGGTTTCCCTAGGTGCCGGCTGAGCTAGAGGCCAAAATCTACAGGTAGGCACTTTGCCAAAAACACCCCTGTTTTCTTTAAAAAAATGTGATGTGTCCACGTTGCGTTTTGGGGCATTTCCTGTCGCGGGCGCTAGGCCTACCCACACAAGTGAGGTATCATTTTTATCGGGAGACTTGGGGGAACGCTGGGTGGAATTAAATTTGTGGCTCCTCTCAGATTCCACAACTTACTGTCACCAAAATGTGAGGAAAATGTGTTTTTTTAGCCAAATTTTGAGGTTTGCAAAGGATTCTGTGTAACAGAACCAGGACAGAGCCCCACAAGTCACCCCAACTTGGATTCCCCTAGGTCTGTAGTTTTCAGAAATGCACAGGTTTGGTAGGTTTCCCTAGGTGCCGGCTGAGCTAGAGGCCAAAATATACAGGTAGGCACTTTGCAAAAAAACACCTCTGTTTTCTTTAAAAAAAATTGATGTGTCCACGTTGCGTTTTGGGGCATTTCCTGTCGCGGGCGCTAGGCCTACCCACACAAGTGAGGTATCATTTTTATCGGGAGACTTGGGGGAATGCTTGTTGGAAGGAAATTTGTGGCTATTCTCTGATTCCAGAACTTTCTGTCACCAAAATATGAGGAAAATGTGTTTTTTTAGACACATTTTGAGGTTTGCAAAGGATTCTGGGTAACAGAAGCTGGTCAGAGCCCCACAAGTTACCACATCTTGGATTGCCATTGGTGTCTAGTTTTCAGAAATGCTCAGGTTTGGTAGGTTTCCCTCGGTGCCGGCTGAGCTAGAGGCCAAAATCTACAGGTAGGCACTTTGCAAAAAACACCTCTGTTTTCTTTCAAAAAATTTGATGTGTCCAAGTTGCGTTTTGGGGCATTTCCTGTCGCGGGCGCTAGGCCTACCCACACAAGTGAGGTATCATTTTTATCTGGAGACTTGGGGGAATACTTGGTGGAAGGAAATTTATGGCTATTCTCTGATTCCAGAACTTTCTGTCACCAAAATATGAGGAAAATGTGTTTTTTTAGCCACATTTTGAGGTTTGCAAAGGATTCTGGGTAACAGAACCTGGTCAGAGCCCCACAAGTCACCCCAACTTGGATTCCCCTAGGTCTGTAGTTTTCAGAAATGCACAGGTTTGGTAGGTTTCCCTAGGTGCCGGCTGAGCTAGAGGCCAAAATATACAGGTAGGCACTTTGCAAAAAAACACCTCTGTTTTCTTTAAAATAATGTGATGTGTCCACGTTGCGTTTTGGGGCATTTCCTGTTGCGGGCGCTAGGCCTACCCACACAAGTGAGGTATCATTTTTATCGGGAGACTTGGGGGAACGCTGGGTGAAAGGAAATTTGTGGCTCCTCTCAGATTCCACAACTTTCTGGCACCAAAATGTGAGGAAAATGTGTTTTTTTAGCCAAATTTTGAGGTTTGCAAAGGATTCTGGGTAACAGAACCTGGTCAGAGCCCCACAAGTCACCCCATCTTGGATTCCCCTAGGTTTCTATTTTTCAGAAATGCACAGGTTTGGTAGGTTTCCCTAGGTGCCGGCTGAGCTAGAGGCCAAAATCTACAGGTAGGCACTTTGCCAAAAACACCCCTGTTTTCTTTAAAAAAATGTGATGTGTCCACGTTGCGTTTTGGGGCATTTCCTGTTGCGGTCGCTAGGCCTACCCACACAAGTGAGGTATCATTGTTATCGGGAGACTTGGGGGAATGCTGGGTGGAAGGAAATTTGTGGCTCCACTCTGATTCCAGAACTCTCTTTCAACAAAATGTGAGGAAAATGTGTTTTTTTAGCCATATTTTGAGGTTTGCAAAGGATTCTGGGTAACAGAACCTGGTCAGAGCCCCACAAGTCACCCCATCTTGGATTCCCCTAGGTCTCTATTTTTCAGAAATGCTCAGGTTTGGTAGGTTTCCCTAGGTGCCAGCTGAGCTAGAGGCCAAAATCTACAGGTAGGCACTTTGCAAAAAACACCTCTGTTTTCTTTCCAAAAATGTGATGTGTCCATGTTGCGTTTTGGGGCATTTCCTGTCGCAGGCGCTAGGCCTACCCACACAAGTGAGGTATCATTTTTATCGGGAGACTTGAGGGAACGCTGGGTGGAATTAAATTTGTGGCTCCTCTCAGATTCCACAACTTACTGTCACCAAAATGTGAGGAAAATGTGTTTTTTTAGCCAAATTTTGAGGTTTGCAAAGGATTCTGGGTAACAGAACCTGGTCAGAGCCCCACAAGTTACCACATCTTGGATTCCCCTAGGTGTCTAGTTTTCAGAAATGCTCATGTTTGGTAGGTTTCCCTAGGTGCCGGCTGAGCTAGAGGCCAAAATCTACAGGTAGGCACTTTGCAAAAAACACCTCTGTTTTCTTTAAAAAAATGTGATGTGTGCAAGTTGCGTTTTGGGGCATTTTCTGTTGCGGGCGCTAGGCCTACCCACACAAGTGTGGTATCATTTTTATCGGGAGACCTGGGGGAATGCTTGGTGGAAGGAAATTTGTGGCTATTCTCTGATTCCAGAACTTTCTGTCACCAAAATATGAGGAAAATGTGTTTTTTTAGCCACATTTTGACGTTTGCAAAGGATTCTGGGTAACAGAACCTGGTCAGAGCCCCACAAGTTACCACATCTTGGATTCCCCTAGGTGTCTAGTTTTCAGAAATGCTCAGGTTTGGTAGGTTTCCCTAGGTGCCAGCTGAGATAGAGGCCAAAATCTACTGGTAGGCACTTTGCAAAAAACACCTCTGTTTTCTTTAAAAAAATGTGATGTGTACACGTTGCGTTTTGGGGCATTTCCTGTCGCGGGCGCTAGACCTACCCACACAAGTGAGGTATCATTTTCATCGGGAGACTTGGGGGAATGCTTGTTGGAAGGAAATTTGTGGCTATTCTCTGATTCCAGAACTTTCTGTCACCAAAATATGAGGAAAATGTGTTTTTTTAGACACATTTTGAGGTTTGCAAAGGATTCTGGGTAACAGAAGCTGGTCAGAGCCCCACAAGTTACCACATCTTGGATTCCCCTTGGTGTCTAGTTTTCAGAAATGCTCAGGTTTGGTAGGTTTCCCTCGGTGCCGGCTGAGCTAGAGGCCAAAATCTACAGGTAGGCACTTTGCAAAAAACACCTCTGTTTTCTTTCAAAAAATTTGATGTGTCCAAGTTGCGTTTTGGGGCATTTCCTGTCGCGGGCGCTAGGCCTACCCACACAAGTGAGGTATCATTTTTATCGGGAGACTTGGCGGAATGCTTGGTGGAAGGACATTTATGGCTATTCTCTGATTCCAGAACTTTCTGTCACCAAAATATGAGGAAAATTTGTTTTTTTAGCAACATTTTGAGGTTTGCAAAGGATTCTGGGTAACAGATCCTGGTCAGAGCCCCACATGTCACCCCAACTTGTATTCCCCTAGGTCTGTAGTTTTCAGAAATGCACAGGTTTGGTAGGTTTCCCTAGGTGCCGGCTGAGCTAGAGGCCAAAATATACAGGTAGGCACTTTGCAAAAAAACACCTCTGTTTTCTTTCAAAAAATGTGATGTGTCCACGTTGCGTTTTGGGGCATTTGCTGTTGCGTACGCTAGGCCTACCCACACAAGTGAGGTATTATTTTTATCGGGAGACGTGGGGGAATGCTGGGTGGAAGGAAATTTGTGGCTCCTCTCAGATTCCACAACTTACTGTCACCAAAATGTGAGGAAAATGTGTTTTTTTAGCCAAATTTTGAGGTTTGGAAAGGATTCTGGGTAACAGAACCTGGTCAGAGCCCCACAAGTCACCCCATCTTGGATTCCCCTAGGTTTCTATTTTTCAGAAATGCACAGGTTTGGTAGGTTTCCCTAGGTGCCGGCTGAGCTAGAGGCCAAAATCTACAGGTAGGCACTTTGCCAAAAACACCCCTGTTTTCTTTAAAAAAATGTGATGTGTCCACGTTGCGTTTTGGGGCATTTCCTGTTGCGGTCGCTAGGCCTACCCACACAAGTGAGGTATCATTGTTATCGGGAGACTTGAGGGAATGCTGGGTGGAAGGAATTTTGTGGCTCCACTCTGATTCCAGAACTTTCTTTCAACAAAATGTGAGGAAAATGTGTTTTTTTTAGCCAAATTTTGAGGTTTGCAAAGGATTCTGGGTAACAGAACCTGGTCAGAGCCCCACAAGTCACCCCATCTTGGATTCCCCTAGGTCTCCATTTTTCAGAAATGCACAGGTTTGGTAGGTTTCCCTAGGTGCCGGCTGAGCTAGAGGCCAACTTCTACAGGTAGGCACTTTGCAAAAAACACCTCTGTTTTCTTTAAAAAAATGTGATGTGTCCACGTTGCGTTTTGGGGCATTTGCTGTTGCGTACGCTAGGCCTACCCACACAAGTGAGGTATTATTTTTATCGGGAGACGTGGGGGAATGCTGGGTGGAAGGAAATTTGTGGCTCCTCTCTGATTGCAGAACTTTCTGTCAACAAAATGTGAGGAAAATGTGTTTTTTAGCCAAATTTTGAGGTTTGCAAAGGATTCTGGGTAACAGAACCTGCTCAGAGCCCCACAAGTCACACCATCTTGGATTCCCCTAGGTCTCTAGTTTTCAAAAATGCACAGCTTTGGTAGGTTTCCCTAGGTGCCGGCTGAGCTAGAGGCCAAAATCTACAGGTAGGCACTTTGCCAAAAACACCCCTGTTTTCCTTTAAAAAATGTGATGTGTCCACGTTGCGTTTTGGGGCATTTCCTGTTGCGGTCGCTAGGCCTACCCACACAAGTGAGGTATCATTGTTATCGGGAGACTTGGGGGAATGCTGGGTGGAAGGAAATTGGTGGCTCCTCTCTGATTCCAGAACTTTCTTTCAACAAAATGTGAGGAAAATGTGTTTTTTTAGCCAAGTTTTGAGGTTTGCAAAGGATTCTGGGTAACAGAACCTGGTCAGAGCCCCACAAGTCACCCCATCTTGGATTCCCCTAGGTCTCTATTTTTCAGAAATGCTCAGGTTTGGTAGGTTTCCCTAGGTGCCAGCTGAGCTAGAGGCCAAAATCTACAGGTAGGCACTTTGCAAAAAACACCTCTGTTTTCTTTCCAAAAATGTGATGTGTCCAAGTTGCGTTTTGGGGCATTTCCTGTCGCGGGCGCTAGGCCTACCCACACAAGTGAGGTATCATTTTTATCGGGAGACTTGGGGGAATGCTTGGTGGAAGGAAATTTATGGCTATTCTCTGATTCCAGAACTTTCTGTCACCAAAATATGAGGAAAATGTGTTTTTTTTTGCCACATTTTGAGGTTTGCAAAGGATTCTGGGTAACAGAACCTGGTCAGAGCCCCACAAGTTACCACATCTTGGATTCCCCTAGGTGTCTAGTTTTCAGAAATGCTCAGGTTTGGTAGGTTTCCCTAGGTGCCGGCTGAGCTAGAGGCCAAAATCTACAGGTAGGCACTTTGCAAAAAACACCTCTGTTTTCTTTCAAAAAATGTGATGTGTCCACGTTGCGTTTTGGGGCATTTCCTGTCGTGGGCGCTAGGCCTACCCACACAAGTGAGGTATCATTTTTATCGGGAGACTTGAGGGAATGCTGGGTGGAAGGAATTTTGTGGCTCCACTCTGATTCCAGAACTTTCTTTCAACAAAATGTGAGGAAAATGTGTTTTTTTAGCCAAATTTTGAGGTTTGGAAAGGATTCTGGGTAACAGAACCTGGTCAGAGCCCCACAAGTCACCCCATCTTGGATTCCCCTAGGTTTCTATTTTTCAGAAATGCACAGGTTTGGTAGGTTTCCCTAGGTGCCGGCTGAGCTAGAGGCCAAAATCTACAGGTAGGCACTTTGCCAAAAACACCCCTGTTTTCTTTAAAAAAATGTGATGTGTCCACGTTGCGTTTTGGGGCATTTCCTGTTGCGGTCGCTAGGCCTACCCACACAAGTGAGGTATCATTGTTATCGGGAGACTTGAGGGAATGCTGGGTGGAAGGAATTTTGTGGCTCCACTCTGATTCCAGAACTTTCTTTCAACAAAATGTGAGGAAAATGTGTTTTTTTTAGCCAAATTTTGAGGTTTGCAAAGGATTCTGGGTAACAGAACCTGGTCAGAGCCCCACAAGTCACCCCATCTTGGATTCCCCTAGGTTTCTATTTTTCAGAAATGCACAGGTTTGGTAGGTTTCCCTAGGTGCCGGCTGAGCTAGAGGCCAAAATCTACAGGTAGGCACTTTGCCAAAAACACCCCTGTTTTCTTTAAAAAAATGTGATGTGTCCACGTTGCGTTTTGGGGCATTTCCTGTTGCGGTCGCTAGGCCTACCCACACAAGTGAGGTATCATTGTTATCGGGAGACTTGGGGGAATGCTGGGTGGAAGGAAATTTGTGGCTCCACTCTGATTCCAGAACTTTCTTTCAACAAAATGTGAGGAAAATGTGTTTTTTTTAGCCAAATTTTGAGGTTTGCAAAGGATTCTGGGTAACAGAACCTGGTCAGAGCCCCACAAGTCACCCCATCTTGGATTCCCCTAGGTCTCTATTTTTCAGAAATGCACAGGTTTGGTAGGTTTCCCTAGGTGCCGGCTGAGCTAGAGGCCAAATTCTACAGGTAGGCACTTTGCAAAAAACACCTCTGTTTTCTTTAAAAAAATGTGATGTGTCCACGTTGCGTTTTGGGGCATTTGCTGTTGCGTACGCTAGGCCTACCCACACAAGTGAGGTATTATTTTTATCGGGAGACGTGGGGGAATGCTGGGTGGAAGGAAATTTGTGGCTCCTCTCTGATTGCAGAACTTTCTGTCAACAAAATGTGAGGAAAATGTGTTTTTTAGCCAAATTTTGAGGTTTGCAAAGGATTCTGGGTAACAGAACCTGCTCAGAGCCCCACAAGTCACACCATCTTGGATTCCCCTAGGTCTCTAGTTTTCAAAAATGCACAGCTTTGGTAGGTTTCCCTAGGTGCCGGCTGAGCTAGAGGCCAAAATCTACAGGTAGGCACTTTGCCAAAAACACCCCTGTTTTCCTTTAAAAAATGTGATGTGTCCACGTTGCGTTTTGGGGCATTTCCTGTTGCGGTCGCTAGGCCTACCCACACAAGTGAGGTATCATTGTTATCGGGAGACTTGGGGGAATGCTGGGTGGAAGGAAATTGGTGGCTCCTCTCTGATTCCAGAACTTTCTTTCAACAAAATGTGAGGAAAATGTGTTTTTTTAGCCAAGTTTTGAGGTTTGCAAAGGATTCTGGGTAACAGAACCTGGTCAGAGCCCCACAAGTCACCCCATCTTGGATTCCCCTAGGTCTCTATTTTTCAGAAATGCTCAGGTTTGGTAGGTTTCCCTAGGTGCCAGCTGAGCTAGAGGCCAAAATCTACAGGTAGGCACTTTGCAAAAAACACCTCTGTTTTCTTTCCAAAAATGTGATGTGTCCAAGTTGCGTTTTGGGGCATTTCCTGTCGCGGGCGCTAGGCCTACCCACACAAGTGAGGTATCATTTTTATCGGGAGACTTGGGGGAATGCTTGGTGGAAGGAAATTTATGGCTATTCTCTGATTCCAGAACTTTCTGTCACCAAAATATGAGGAAAATGTGTTTTTTTTTTGCCACATTTTGAGGTTTGCAAAGGATTCTGGGTAACAGAACCTGGTCAGAGCCCCACAAGTTACCACATCTTGGATTCCCCTAGGTGTCTAGTTTTCAGAAATGCTCAGGTTTGGTAGGTTTCCCTAGGTGCCGGCTGAGCTAGAGGCCAAAATCTACAGGTAGGCACTTTGCAAAAAACACCTCTGTTTTCTTTAAAAAAATGTGATGTGTCCACGTTGCGTTTTGGGGCATTTCCTGTCGTGGGCGCTAGGCCTACCCACACAAGTGAGGTATCATTTTTATCGGGAGACTTGAGGGAATGCTGGGTGGAAGGAATTTTGTGGCTCCACTCTGATTCCAGAACTTTCTTTCAACAAAATGTGAGGAAAATGTGTTTTTTTAGCCAAATTTTGAGGTTTGGAAAGGATTCTGGGTAACAGAACCTGGTCAGAGCCCCACAAGTCACCCCATCTTGGATTCCCCTAGGTTTCTATTTTTCAGAAATGCACAGGTTTGGTAGGTTTCCCTAGGTGCCGGCTGAGCTAGAGGCCAAAATCTACAGGTAGGCACTTTGCCAAAAACACCCCTGTTTTCTTTAAAAAAATGTGATGTGTCCACGTTGCGTTTTGGGGCATTTCCTGTTGCGGTCGCTAGGCCTACCCACGCAAGTGAGGTATCATTGTTATCGGGAGACTTGAGGGAATGCTGGGTGGAAGGAATTTTGTGGCTCCACTCTGATTCCAGAACTTTCTTTCAACAAAATGTGAGGAAAATGTGTTTTTTTTAGCCAAATTTTGAGGTTTGCAAAGGATTCTGGGTAACAGAACCTGGTCAGAGCCCCACAAGTCACCCCATCTTGGATTCCCCTAGGTCTCCATTTTTCAGAAATGCACAGGTTTGGTAGGTTTCCCTAGGTGCCGGCTGAGCTAGAGGCCAACTTCTACAGGTAGGCACTTTGCAAAAAACACCTCTGTTTTCTTTAAAAAAATGTGATGTGTCCACGTTGCGTTTTGGGGCATTTGCTGTTGCGTACGCTAGGCCTACCCACACAAGTGAGGTATTATTTTTATCGGGAGACGTGGGGGAATGCTGGGTGGAAGGAAATTTGTGGCTCCTCTCTGATTGCAGAACTTTCTGTCAACAAAATGTGAGGAAAATGTGTTTTTTAGCCAAATTTTGAGGTTTGCAAAGGATTCTGGGTAACAGAACCTGCTCAGAGCCCCACAAGTCACACCATCTTGGATTCCCCTAGGTCTCTAGTTTTCAAAAATGCACAGCTTTGGTAGGTTTCCCTAGGTGCCGGCTGAGCTAGAGGCCAAAATCTACAGGTAGGCTCTTTGCCAAAAACACCCCTGTTTTCCTTTAAAAAATGTGATGTGTCCACGTTGCGTTTTGGGGCATTTCCTGTTGCGGTCGCTAGGCCTACCCACACAAGTGAGGTATCATTGTTATCGGGAGACTTGGGGGAATGCTGGGTGGAAGGAAATTGGTGGCTCCTCTCTGATTCCAGAACTTTCTTTCAACAAAATGTGAGGAAAATGTGTTTTTTTAGCCAAGTTTTGAGGTTTGCAAAGGATTCTGGGTAACAGAACCTGGTCAGAGCCCCACAAGTCACCCCATCTTGGATTCCCCTAGGTCTCTATTTTTCAGAAATGCTCAGGTTTGGTAGGTTTCCCTCGGTGCCGGCTGAGCTAGAGGCCAAAATCTACAGGTAGGCACTTTGCAAAAAACACCTCTGTTTTCTTTCAAAAAATTTGATGTGTCCAAGTTGCGTTTTGGGGCATTTCCTGTCGCGGGCGCTAGGCCTACCCACACAAGTGAGGTATCATTTTTATTGGGAGACTTTGCGGAATGCTTGGTGGAAGGACATTTATGGCTATTCTCTGATTCCAGAACTTTCTGTCACCAAAATATGAGGAAAATTTGTTTTTTTAGCCACATTTTGAGGTTTGCAAAGGATTCTGGGTAACAGATCCTGGTCAGAGCCCCACATGTCACCCCAACTTGTATTCCCCTAGGTCTGTAGTTTTCAGAAATGCACAGGTTTGGTAGGTTTCCCTAGGTGCCGGCTGAGCTAGAGGCCAAAATATACAGGTAGGCACTTTGCAAAAAAACACCTCTGTTTTCTTTCAAAAAATGTGATGTGTCCACGTTGCGTTTTGGGGCATTTGCTGTTGCGTACGCTAGGCCTACCCACACAAGTGAGGTATTATTTTTATCGGGAGACGTGGGGGAATGCTGGGTGGAAGGAAATTTGTGGCTCCTCTCAGATTCCACAACTTACTGTCACCAAAATGTGAGGAAAATGTGTTTTTTTAGCCAAATTTTGAGGTTTGGAAAGGATTCTGGGTAACAGAACCTGGTCAGAGCCCCACAAGTCACCCCATCTTGGATTCCCCTAGGTTTCTATTTTTCAGAAATGCACAGGTTTGGTAGGTTTCCCTAGGTGCCGGCTGAGCTAGAGGCCAAAATCTACAGGTAGGCACTTTGCCAAAAACACCCCTGTTTTCTTTAAAAAAATGTGATGTGTCCACGTTGCGTTTTGGGGCATTTCCTGTTGCGGTCGCTAGGCCTACCCACACAAGTGAGGTATCATTGTTATCGGGAGACTTGAGGGAATGCTGGGTGGAAGGAATTTTGTGGCTCCACTCTGATTCCAGAACTTTCTTTCAACAAAATGTGAGGAAAATGTGTTTTTTTTAGCCAAATTTTGAGGTTTGCAAAGGATTCTGGGTAACAGAACCTGGTCAGAGCCCCACAAGTCACCCCATCTTGGATTCCCCTAGGTCTCCATTTTTCAGAAATGCACAGGTTTGGTAGGTTTCCCTAGGTGCCGGCTGAGCTAGAGGCCAACTTCTACAGGTAGGCACTTTGCAAAAAACACCTCTGTTTTCTTTAAAAAAATGTGATGTGTCCACGTTGCGTTTTGGGGCATTTGCTGTTGCGTACGCTAGGCCTACCCACACAAGTGAGGTATTATTTTTATCGGGAGACGTGGGGGAATGCTGGGTGGAAGGAAATTTGTGGCTCCTCTCTGATTGCAGAACTTTCTGTCAACAAAATGTGAGGAAAATGTGTTTTTTAGCCAAATTTTGAGGTTTGCAAAGGATTCTGGGTAACAGAACCTGCTCAGAGCCCCACAAGTCACACCATCTTGGATTCCCCTAGGTCTCTAGTTTTCAAAAATGCACAGCTTTGGTAGGTTTCCCTAGGTGCCGGCTGAGCTAGAGGCCAAAATCTACAGGTAGGCACTTTGCCAAAAACACCCCTGTTTTCCTTTAAAAAATGTGATGTGTCCACGTTGCGTTTTGGGGCATTTCCTGTTGCGGTCGCTAGGCCTACCCACACAAGTGAGGTATCATTGTTATCGGGAGACTTGGGGGAATGCTGGGTGGAAGGAAATTGGTGGCTCCTCTCTGATTCCAGAACTTTCTTTCAACAAAATGTGAGGAAAATGTGTTTTTTTAGCCAAGTTTTGAGGTTTGCAAAGGATTCTGGGTAACAGAACCTGGTCAGAGCCCCACAAGTCACCCCATCTTGGATTCCCCTAGGTCTCTATTTTTCAGAAATGCTCAGGTTTGGTAGGTTTCCCTAGGTGCCAGCTGAGCTAGAGGGCAAAATCTACAGGTAGGCACTTTGCAAAAAACACCTCTGTTTTCTTTCCAAAAATGTGATGTGTCCAAGTTGCGTTTTGGGGCATTTCCTGTCGCGGGCGCTAGGCCTACCCACACAAGTGAGGTATCATTTTTATTGGGAGACTTGGGGGAATGCTTGGTGGAAGGAAATTTATGGCTATTCTCTGATTCCAGAACTTTCTGTCACCAAAATATGAGGAAAATGTGTTTTTTTTTGCCACATTTTGAGGTTTGCAAAGGATTCTGGGTAACAGAACCTGGTCAGAGCCCCACAAGTTACCACATCTTGGATTCCCCTAGGTGTCTAGTTTTCAGAAATGCTCAGGTTTGGTAGGTTTCCCTAGGTGCCGGCTGAGCTAGAGGCCAAAATCTACAGGTAGGCACTTTGCAAAAAACACCTCTGTTTTCTTTCAAAAAATGTGATGTGTCCACGTTGCGTTTTGGGGCATTTCCTGTCGTGGGCGCTAGGCCTACCCACACAAGTGAGGTATCATTTTTATCGGGAGACTTGGGGGAACGCTGGGTGGAATTAAATTTGTGGCTCCTCTCAGATTCCACAACTTACTGTCACCAAAATGTGAGGAAAATGTGTTTTTTTAGCCAAATTTTGAGGTTTGGAAAGGATTCTGGGTAACAGAACCTGGTCAGAGCCCCACAAGTCACCCCATCTTGGATTCCCCTAGGTTTCTATTTTTCAGAAATGCACAGGTTTGGTAGGTTTCCCTAGGTGCCGGCTGAGCTAGAGGCCAAAATCTACAGGTAGGCACTTTGCCAAAAACACCCCTGTTTTCTTTAAAAAAATGTGATGTGTCCACGTTGCGTTTTGGGGCATTTCCTGTCGCGGGCGCTAGGCCTACCCACACAAGTGAGGTATCATTTTTATCGGGAGACTTGGGGGAACGCTGGGTGGAATTAAATTTGTGGCTCCTCTCAGATTCCACAACTTACTGTCACCAAAATGTGAGGAAAATGTGTTTTTTTAGCCAAATTTTGAGGTTTGCAAAGGATTCTGTGTAACAGAACCAGGACAGAGCCCCACAAGTCACCCCAACTTGGATTCCCCTAGGTCTGTAGTTTTCAGAAATGCACAGGTTTGGTAGGTTTCCCTAGGTGCCGGCTGAGCTAGAGGCCAAAATATACAGGTAGGCACTTTGCAAAAAAACACCACTGTTTTCTTTAAAAAAATTTGATGTGTCCACGTTGCGTTTTGGGGCATTTCCTGTCGCGGGCGCTAGGCCTACCCACACAAGTGAGGTATCATTTTTATCGGGAGACTTGGGGGAATGCTTGTTGGAAGGAAATTTGTGGCTATTCTCTGATTCCAGAACTTTCTGTCACCAAAATATGAGGAAAATGTGTTTTTTTAGACACATTTTGAGGTTTGCAAAGGATTCTGGGTAACAGAAGCTGGTCAGAGCCCCACAAGTTACCACATCTTGGATTGCCATTGGTGTCTAGTTTTCAGAAATGCTCAGGTTTAGTAGGTTTCCCTCGGTGCCGGCTGAGCTAGAGGCCAAAATCTACAGGTAGGCACTTTGCAAAAAACACCTCTGTTTTCTTTCAAAAAATTTGATGTGTCCAAGTTGCGTTTTGGGGCATTTCCTGTCGCGGGCGCTAGGCCTACCCACACAAGTGAGGTATCATTTTTATCTGGAGACTTGGGGGAATACTTGGTGGAAGGAAATTTATGGCTATTCTCTGATTCCAGAACTTTCTGTCACCAAAATATGAGGAAAATGTGTTTTTTTAGCCACATTTTGAGGTTTGCAAAGGATTCTGGGTAACAGAACCTGGTCAGAGCCCCACAAGTCACCCCAACTTGGATTCCCCTAGGTCTGTAGTTTTCAGAAATGCACAGGTTTGGTAGGTTTCCCTAGGTGCCGGATGAGCTAGAGGCCAAAATATACAGGTAGGCACTTTGCAAAAAAACACCTCTGTTTTCTTTAAAAAAATGTGATGTGTCCACGTTGCGTTTTGGGGCATTTCCTGTTGCGGGCGCTAGGCCTACCCACACAAGTGAGGTATCATTTTTATCGGGAGACTTGGGGGAACGCTGGGTGAAAGGAAATTTGTGGCTCCTCTCAGATTCCACAACTTTCTGGCACCAAAATGTGAGGAAAATGTGTTTTTTTAGCCAAATTTTGAGGTTTGCAAAGGATTCTGGGTAACAGAACCTGGTCAGAGCCCCACAAGTCACCCCATCTTGGATTCCCCTAGGTTTCTATTTTTCAGAAATGCACAGGTTTGGTAGGTTTCCCTAGGTGCCGGCTGAGCTAGAGGCCAAAATCTACAGGTAGGCACTTTGCCAAAAACACCCCTGTTTTCTTTAAAAAAATGTGATGTGTCCACGTTGCGTTTTGGGGCATTTCCTGTTGCGGTCGCTAGGCCTACCCACACAAGTGAGGTATCATTGTTATCGGGAGACTTGGGGGAATGCTGGGTGGAAGGAAATTTGTGGCTCCATTCTGATTCCAGAACTTTCTTTCAACAAAATGTGAGGAAAATGTGTTTTTTTAGCCATATTTTGAGGTTTGCAAAGGATTCTGGGTAACAGAACCTGGTCAGAGCCCCACAAGTCACCCCATCTTGGATTCCCCTAGGTCTCTATTTTTCAGAAATGCTCAGGTTTGGTAGGTTTCCCTAGGTGCCAGCTGAGCTAGAGGCCAAAATCTACAGGTAGGCACTTTGCAAAAAACACCTCTGTTTTCTTTCCAAAAATGTGATGTGTCCATGTTGCGTTTTGGGGCATTTCCTGTCGCAGGCGCTAGGCCTACCCACACAAGTGAGGTATCATTTTTATCGGGAGACTTGGGGGAACGCTGGGTGGAATTAAATTTGTGGCTCCTCTCAGATTCCACAACTTACTGTCACCAAAATGTGAGGAAAATGTTTTTTTTTAGCCAAATTTTGAGGTTTGCAAAGGATTCTGGGTAACAGAACCTGGTCAGAGCCCCACAAGTCACCCCATCTTGGATTCCCCTAGGTCTCCATTTTTCAGAAATGCACAGGTTTGGTAGGTTTCCCTAGGTGCCGGCTGAGCTAGAGGCCAACTTCTACAGGTAGGCACTTTGCAAAAAACACCTCTGTTTTCTTTAAAAAAATGTGATGTGTCCACGTTGCGTTTTGGGGCATTTGCTGTTGCGTACGCTAGGCCTACCCACACAAGTGAGGTATTATTTTTATCGGGAGACGTGGGGGAATGCTGGGTGGAAGGAAATTTGTGGCTCCTCTCTGATTGCAGAACTTTCTGTCAACAAAATGTGAGGAAAATGTGTTTTTTAGCCAAATTTTGAGGTTTGCAAAGGATTCTGGGTAACAGAACCTGCTCAGAGCCCCACAAGTCACACCATCTTGGATTCCCCTAGGTCTCTAGTTTTCAAAAATGCACAGCTTTGGTAGGTTTCCCTAGGTGCCGGCTGAGCTAGAGGCCAAAATCTACAGGTAGGCACTTCTCTGATTCCAGAACTTTCTGTCACCAAAATATGAGGAAAATGTGTTTTTTTTGCCACATTTTGAGGTTTGCAAAGGATTCTGGGTAACAGAACCTGGTCAGAGCCCCACAAGTTACCACATCTTGGATTCCCCTAGGTGTCTAGTTTTCAGAAATGCTCAGGTTTGGTAGGTTTCCCTAGGTGCCGGCTGAGCTAGAGGCCAAAATCTACAGGTAGGCACTTTGCAAAAAACACCTCTGTTTTCTTTAAAAAAATGTGATGTGTCCACGTTGCGTTTTGGGGCATTTCCTGTCGTGGGCGCTAGGCCTACCCACACAAGTGAGGTATCATTTTTATCGGGAGACTTGGGGGAACGCTGGGTGGAATTAAATTTGTTGCTCCTCTCAGATTCCACAACTTACTGTCACTAAAATCTACAGGTAGGCACTTCTCTGATTCCAGAACTTTCTGTCACCAAAATATGAGGAAAATGTGTTTTTTTTGCCACATTTTGAGGTTTGCAAAGGATTCTGGGTAACAGAACCTGGTCAGAGCCCCACAAGTTACCACATCTTGGATTCCCCTAGGTGTCTAGTTTTCAGAAATGCTCAGGTTTGGTAGGTTTCCCTAGGTGCCGGCTGAGCTAGAGGCCAAAATCTACAGGTAGGCACTTTGCCAAAAACACCCCTGTTTTCTTTAAAAAAATGTGATGTGTCCACGTTGCGTTTTGGGGCATTTCCTGTTGCGGTCGCTAGGCCTACCCACACAAGTGAGGTATCATTGTTATCGGGAGAGACTTGGGGGGAATGCTGGGTGGAAGGAAATTTGTGGCTCCACTCTGATTCCAGAACTTTCTTTCAACAAAATGTGAGGAAAATGTGTTTTTTTTAGCCAAATTTTGAGGGTTTGCAAAGGATTCTGGGTAACAGAACCTGGTCAGAGCCCCACAAGTCACCCCATCTTGGATTCCCCTAGGTCTCTATTTTTCAGAAATGCACAGGTTTGGTAGGTTTTCCCTAGGTGCCGGCTGAGCTAGAGGCCAAATTCTACAGGTAGGCACTTTGCAAAAAAACACCTCTGTTTTCTTTAAAAAAATGTGATGTGTCCCACGTTGCGTTTTGGGGCATTTGCTGTTGCGTACGCTAGGCCTACCCACACAAGTGAGGTATTATTTTTATCGGGGAGACGTGGGGGAATGCTGGGTGGAAGGAAATTTGTGGCTCCTCTCTGATTGCCAGAACTTTCTGTCAACAAAATGTGAGGAAAATGTGTTTTTTAGCCAAATTTTGAGGTTTGCAAAGGATTCTGGGTAACAGAACCTGCTCAGAGCCCCACAAGTCACACCATCTTGGATTCCCCTAGGTCTCTATTTTTCAGAAATGCTCAGGTTTGGTAGGTTTCCCTAGGTGCCAGCTGAGCTAGAGGCCAAAATCTACAGGTAGGCACTTTGCAAAAAACACCTCTGTTTTCTTTCCAAAAATGTGATGTGTCCAAGTTGCGTTTTGGGGGCATTTCCTGTCGCGGGCGCTAGGCCTACCCACACAAGTGAGGTATCATTTTTATCGGGAGACTTGGGGGAATGCTTGGTGGAAGGAAATTTATGGCTATTCTCTGATTCCAGAACTTTCTGTCACCAAAATATGAGGAAAATGTGTTTTTTTTTGCCACATTTTGAGGTTTGCAAAGGATTCTGGGTAACAGAACCTGGTCAGAGCCCCACAAGTTACCACATCTTGGATTCCCCTAGGTGTCTAGTTTTCAGAAATGCTCAGGTTTGGTAGGTTTCCCTAGGTGCCGGCTGAGCTAGAGGCCAAAATCTACAGATAGGCACTTTGCAAAAAACACCTCTGTTTTCTTTCAAAAAATGTGATGTGTCCACGTTGAGTTTTGGGGCATTTCCTGTTGCGGGCGCTAGGCCTACCCACACAAGTGAGGTATCATTTTTATCGGGAGACTTGGGGGAATGCTGGGTGGAAGGGAAATTTGTGGCTCCTCTCTGATTCCAGAACTTTCTGTCACTGAAATGGGTGGAAAACGTGTTTTTTTAGCCAAATTTTGAGGTTTGCAAAGGATTCTGGGTAACAGAACCTGGTCAGAGCCCCACAAGTCACCCCATCTTGGATTCCCCTAGGTCTCTAGTTTTCAGAAATGCACAGGTTTGGTAGGTTTCCCCTCAGTGCCGGCTGAGCTAGAGGCCAAAATCTACAGATAGGGCACTTTGCAAAAAACACCTCTGTTTTCTTTCAAAAAATGTGATGTGTCCACGTTGCGTTTTGGGGCATTTCCTGTTGCGGGGCGCAAGGCTTACCCACACAAGTGAGGTATCATTTTTATCGGGAGACTTGAGGGAATGCTGGGTGGAAGGAAATTTGTGGCTCCTCTCTGATTCCAGAACTTTCTGTCAACAAAATGTGAGGAAAATGTGTTTTTTTTAGCCACATTTTGAGGTTTGCAAAGGATTCTGGGTAACAGAACCTGGTCAGAACCCCACAAGTCACCCCATCTTGGATTCCCCTAGGTCTCTAGTTTCCAGAAATGCACTGGTTTGGTAGGTTTCCCTCGGTGCCGGCTGAGCTAGAGGCCAAAATCTACAGGTAGGCACTTTGCAAAAAACACCTCTGTTTTCTTTAAAAAAACGTGATGTGTCCACGTTGCGTTTTGGGGCATTTCCTGTCGTGGGCGCTAGGCCTACCCACACAAGTGAGGTATCATTTTTATCGGGAAACTTGGGGGGAACGCTGGGTGGAATTAAATTTGGGGCTCCTCTCAGATTCCACAACTTACTGTCACCAAAATGTGAGGAAAATGTGTTTTTTTAGCCAAATTTTGAGGTTTGGAAAGGATTCTGGGTAACAGAACCTGGTCAGAGCCCCACAAGTCACCCCATCTTGGATTCCCCTAGGTTTCTATTTTTCAGAAATGCACAGGTTTGGTAGGTTTCCCTAGGTGCCGGCTGAGCTAGAGGCCAAAATCTACAGGTAGGCACTTTGCCAAAAACACCCCTGTTTTCTTTAAAAAAATGTGATGTGTCCACGTTGCGTTTTGGGGCATTTCCTGTTGCGGTCGCTAGGCCTACCCACACAAGTGAGGTATCATTGTTATCGGGAGACTTGGGGGAATGCTGGGTGGAAGGAACTGATTCCAGAACTTTCTTTCAACAAAATGTGAGGAAAATGTATTTTTTTTAGCCAAATTTTGAGGTTTGCAAAGGATTCTGGGTAACAGAACCTGGTCAGAGCCCCACAAGTCACCCCATCTTGGATTCCCCTAGGTCTCTATTTTTCAGAAATGCACAGGTTTGGTAGGTTTCCCTAGGTGCCGGCTGAGCTAGAGGCCAAATTCTACAGGTAGGCACTTTGCAAAAAACACCTCTGTTTTCTTTAAAAAAATGTGATGTGTCCACGTTGCGTTTTGGGGCATTTGCTGTTGCGTACGCTAGGACTACCCACACAAGTGAGGTATTATTTTTATCGGGAGACGTGGGGGAATGCTGGGTGGAAGGAAATTTGTGGCTCCTCTCTGATTGCAGAACTTTCTGTCAACAAAATGTGAGGAAAATGTGTTTTTTAGCCAAATTTTGAGGTTTGCAAAGGATTCTGGGTAACAGAACCTGCTCAGAGCCCCACAAGTCACACCATCTTGGATTCCCCTAGGTCTCTAGTTTTCAAAAATGCACAGCTTTGGTAGGTTTCCCTAGGTGCCGGCTAAGCTAGAGGCCAAAATCTACAGGTAGGCACTTTGCCAAAAACACCCCTGTTTTCTTTTAAAAAATGTGATGTGTCCACGTTGCGTTTTGGGGCATTTCCTGTTGCGGTCGCTAGGCCTACCCACACAAGTGAGGTATCATTGTTATCGGGAGACTTGGGGGAATGCTGGGTGTATGGAAATTTGTGGCTCCTCTCTGATTCCAGAACTTTCTTTCAACAAAATGTGAGGAAAATGTGTTTTTTTAGCCAAATTTTGAGGTTTGCAAAGGATTCTGGGTAACAGCACCTGGTCAGAGCCCCACAAGTCACCCCATCTTGGATTCCCCTAGGTCTCTATTTTCAGAAATGCTCAGGTTTGGTAGGTTTCCCTAGGTGCCAGCTGAGCTAGAGGCCAAAATCTACAGGTAGGCACTTTGCAAAAAACACCTCTGTTTTCTTTCAAAAAATGTGATGTGTCCACGTTGCGTTTTGGGGCATTTCCTGTCGTGGGCGCTAGGCCTACCCACACAAGTGAGGTATCATTTTTATCGGGAGACTTGGGGGAACGCTGGGTGGAATTAAATTTGTGGCTCCTCTCAGATTCCACAACTTACTGTCACCAAAATGTGAGGAAAATGTGTTTTTTTAGCCAAATTTTGAGGTTTGGAAAGGATTCTGGGTAACAGAACCTGGTCAGAGCCCCACAAGTCACCCCATCTTGGATTCCCCTAGGTTTCTATTTTTCAGAAATGCACAGGTTTGGTAGGTTTCCCTAGGTGCCGGCTGAGCTAGAGGCCAAAATCTACAGGTAGGCACTTTGCCAAAAACACCCCTGTTTTCTTTAAAAAAATGTGATGTGTCCACGTTGCGTTTTGGGGCATTTCCTGTCGCGGGCGCTAGGCCTACCCACACAAGTGAGGTATCATTTTTATCGGGAGACTTGGGGGAACGCTGGGTGGAATTAAATTTGTGGCTCCTCTCAGATTCCACAACTTACTGTCACCAAAATGTGAGGAAAATGTGTTTTTTTAGCCAAATTTTGAGGTTTGCAAAGGATTCTGTGTAACAGAACCAGGACAGAGCCCCACAAGTCACCCCAACTTGGATTCCCCTAGGTCTGTAGTTTTCAGAAATGCACAGGTTTGGTAGGTTTCCCTAGGTGCCGGCTGAGCTAGAGGCCAAAATATACAGGTAGGCACTTTGCAAAAAAACACCTCTGTTTTCTTTAAAAAAATTTGATGTGTCCACGTTGCGTTTTGGGGCATTTCCTGTCGCGGGCGCTAGGCCTACCCACACAAGTGAGGTATCATTTTTATCGGGAGACTTGGGGGAATGCTTGTTGGAAGGAAATTTGTGGCTATTCTCTGATTCCAGAACTTTCTGTCACCAAAATATGAGGAAAATGTGTTTTTTTAGACACATTTTGAGGTTTGCAAAGGATTCTGGGTAACAGAAGCTGGTCAGAGCCCCACAAGTTACCACATCTTGGATTGCCATTGGTGTCTAGTTTTCAGAAATGCTCAGGTTTGGTAGGTTTCCCTCGGTGCCGGCTGAGCTAGAGGCCAAAATCTACAGGTAGGCACTTTGCAAAAAACACCTCTGTTTTCTTTCAAAAAATTTGATGTGTCCAAGTTGCGTTTTGGGGCATTTCCTGTCGCGGGCGCTAGGCCTACCCACACAAGTGAGGTATCATTTTTATCTGGAGACTTGGGGGAATACTTGGTGGAAGGAAATTTATGGCTATTCTCTGATTCCAGAACTTTCTGTCACCAAAATATGAGGAAAATGTGTTTTTTTAGCCACATTTTGAGGTTTGCAAAGGATTCTGGGTAGCAGAACCTGGTCAGAGCCCCACAAGTCACCCCAACTTGGATTCCCCTAGGTCTGTAGTTTTCAGAAATGCACAGGTTTGGTAGGTTTCCCTAGGTGCCGGCTGAGCTAGAGGCCAAAATATACAGGTAGGCACTTTGCAAAAAAACACCTCTGTTTTCTTTAAAAAAATGTGATGTGTCCACGTTGCGTTTTGGGGCATTTCCTGTTGCGGGCGCTAGGCCTACCCACACAAGTGAGGTATCATTTTTATCGGGAGACTTGGGGGAACGCTGGGTGAAAGGAAATTTGTGGCTCCTCTCAGATTCCACAACTTTCTGGCACCAAAATGTGAGGAAAATGTGTTTTTTTAGCCAAATTTTGAGGTTTGCAAAGGATTCTGGGTAACAGAACCTGGTCAGAGCCCCACAAGTCACCCCATCTTGGATTCCCCTAGGTTTCTATTTTTCAGAAATGCACAGGTTTGGTAGGTTTCCCTAGTGCCGGCTGAGCTAGAGGCCAAATCTACAGGTAGGCACTTTGCCAAAAACACCCTGTTTTCTTTAAAAAAATGTGATGTGTCCACGTTGCGTTTTGGGCATTTCCTGTCGCGGGCGCTAGGCCTACCCACACAAGTGAGGTATCATTTTTATCGGGAGACTTGGGGGAACGCTGGGTGGAATTAAATTTGTGGCTCCTCTCAGATTCCACAACTTACTGTCACCAAAATGTGAGGAAAATGTGTTTTTTTTAGCCAAATTTTTGAGGTTTGCAAAGGATTCTGTGTAACAGAACCAGGACTGAGCCCCACAAGTCACCCCAACTTGGATTCCCCTAGGTCTGTAGTTTTCAGAAATGCACAGGTTTGGTAGGTTTCCCTAGGTGCCGGCCTGAGCTAGAGGCCAAAATATACAGGTAGGCACTTTGCAAAAAACACCTCTGTTTTCTTTAAAAAAATTTGATGTGTCCACGTTGCGTTTTGGGGCATTTCCTGTCGCGGGCGCTAGGCCTACCCACCAAGTGAGGTATCATTTTTATCGGGAGACTTGGGGGAATGCTTGTTGGAAGGAAATTGTGGCTATTCTCTGATTCCAGAACTTTCTGTCACCAAAATATCGAGGAAAATGTGTTTTTTTGAGACACATTTTGAGGTTTGCAAAGGATTCTGGGTAACAGAAGCTGGTCAGAGCCCCACAAGTTACCACATCTTGGATTGCCATGGTGTCTAGTTTTCAGAAATGCTCAGGTTTGGTAGGTTTCCCTCGGTGCCGCTGAGCTAGAGGCCAAAATCTACAGGTAGGCACTTTGCAAAAAACGACCTCTGTTTTCTTTCAAAAATTTGATGTGTCCAAGTTGCGTTTTGGGGCATTTCCTGTCGCGGGCGCTAGGCCTACCCACACAAGTGAGGTATCATTTTATCTGGAGACTTGGGGGAATACTTGGTGGAAGGAAATTTATGGCTATTCTCTGATTCCAGAACTTTCTGTCACCAAAATATGAGGAAAATGTGTTTTTTTAGCCACATTTTGAGGTTTGCAAAGGATTCTGTTAACAGAACCTGGTCAGAGCCCCACAAGTCACCCCAACTTGGATTCCCCTAGGTCTCTAGTTTTCAGAAATGCACAGGTTTGGTATGTTTCCCTAGGTGCCGGCTGAGCTAGAGGCCAAAATATACAGGTAGGCACTTTGCAAAAAACACCTCTGTTTTCTTTAAAAAAATGTGATGTGTCCACGTTGCGTTTTGGGGCATTTCCTGTTGCGGGCGCTAGGCCTACCCACACAAGTGAGGTATCATTTTTATCGGGAGACTTGGGGGAACGCTGGGTGAAAGGAAATTTGTGGCTCCTCTCAGATTCCACAACTTTCTGGCACCAAAATGTGAGGAAAATGTGTTTTTTTAGCCAAATTTTGAGGTTTGCAAAGGATTCTGGGTAACAGAACCTGGTCAGAGCCCCACAAGTCACCCCATCTTGGATTCCCCTAGGTTTCTATTTTCAGAAATGCACAGGTTTGGTAGGTTTCCCTAGGGTGCCGGCTGAGCTAGAGGCCAAAATCTACAGGTAGGCACTTTGCCAAAAACACCCCTGTTTTCTTTAAAAAAATGTGATGTGTCCACGTTGCGTTTTGGGGCATTTCCTGTTGCGGTCGCTAGGCCTACCCACACAAGTGAGGTATCATTGTTATCGGGAGACTTGGGGGAATGCTGGGTGGAAGGAAATTTTGTGGCTCCACTCTGATTCCAGAACTTTCTTTCAACAAAATGTGAGGAAAATGTGTTTTTTTAGCCAAATTTTGAGGTTTGCAAAGGATTCTGGGTAACAGAACCTGGTCAAAGCCCCACAAGTCACCCCATCTTGGATTCCCTAGGTCTCTATTTTTCAGAATGCTCAGGTTTGGTAGGTTTCCCTAGGTGCCAGCTGAGCTAGAGGCCAAAATCTACAGGTAGGCACTTTGCAAAAAAACACCTCTGTTTTCTTTCCAAAAACGTGATGTGTCCATGTTGCGTTTTGGGGCATTTCCTGTCGCAGGCGCTAGGCCTACCCACACAAGTGAGGTATCATTTTTATCGGGAGACTTGGGGGAACGCTGGGTGGAATTAAATTTTGTGGCTCCTCTCAGATTCCACAACTTACTGTCACCAAAATGTGAGGAAAATGTGTTTTTTTAGCCAAATTTTGAGGTTTGCAAAGGATTCTGGGTAACAGAACCTGGTCAGAGCCCCACAAGTTACCACATCTTGGATTCCCCTAGGTGTCTAGTTTTCAGAAATGCTCATGTTTGGTAGGTTTCCCTAGGTGCCAGCTGAGATAGAGGCCAAAATCTACTGGTAGGCACTTTGCAAAAAAACACCTCTGTTTTCTTTCAAAAAATTTGATGTGTCCAAGTTGCGTTTTGGGCATTTCCTGTCGCGGGCGCTAGGCCTACCCACACAAGTGAGGTATCATTTTTATCGGGAGACTTGGCGGAATGCTTGGTGGAAGGACATTTATGGCTATTCTCTGATTCCAGAACTTTCTGTCACCAAAATATGAGGAAAATTTGTTTTTTTAGCCACATTTTGAGGTTTGCAAAGGATTCTGGGTAACAGATCCTGGTCAGAGCCCCACATGTCACCCCAACTTGTATTCCCCTAGGTCTGTAGTTTTCAGAAATGCACAGGTTTGGTAGGTTTCCCTAGGTGCCGGCTGAGCTAGAGGCCAAAATATACAGGTAGGCACTTTGAAAAAAAACACCTCTGTTTTCTTTCAAAAATGTGATGTGTCCACGTTGCGTTTTGGGGCATTTCCTGTTGCGGGCGCTAGGCCTACCCACACAAGTGAGGTATCATTTTTATCGGGAGACTTGGCGGAATGCTTGGTGGAAGGACATTTATGGCTATTCTCTGATTCCAGAACTTTCTGTCACCAAAATATGAGGAAAAATTGTTTTTTTAGCCACATTTTGAGGTTTGCAAAGGATTCTGGGTAACAGATCCTGGTCAGAGCCCCACATGTCACCCCAACTTGTATTCCCCTAGGTCTGTAGTTTTCAGAAATGGACAGGTTTGGTAGGTTTCCCTAGGTGCCGGCTGAGCTAGAGGCCAAAATATACAGGTAGGCACTTTGAAAAAAAACACCTCTGTTTTCTTTCAAAAAATGTGATGTGTCCACGTTGCGTTTTGGGGCATTTCCTGTTGCGGGCGCTAGGCCTACCCACAAAAGTGAGGTATCATTTTTATCGGAGACTTGGGGAAACGCTGGGGTGAAAGGAAATTTGTGGCTCCTCTCAGATTCCACAACTTTCTGGCTCCAAAATGTGAGGAAAATGTGTTTTTTTAGCCAAATTTTGAGGTTTGCAAAGGATTCTGGGTAACAGAACCTGGTCAGAGACCACAAGTCACCCCATCTTGGATTCCCCTAGGTCTCTATTTTTCAGAAATGCACAGGTTTGGTAGGTTTCCCTAGGTGCCGGCTGAGCTAGAGGCCAAAATCTACAGGTAGGCACTTTGCCAAAAACACCCCTGTTTTCTTTAAAAAAATGTGATGTGTCCACGTTGCGTTTTGGGGCACTTTCTGTTGCGGTCGGTAGGCCTACCCACACAAGTGAGGTATCATTGTTATCGGGAGACTTGGGGGAATGCTGGGAGGAAGGAAATTTGTGGCTCCTCTCTGATTCCAGAACTTTCTTTCAACAAAATGTGAGGAAAATGTGTTTTTTTAGCCAAATTTTGAGGTTTGCAAAGGATTCTGGGTAACAGAACCTGGTCAGAGCCCCACAAGTCACCCCATCTTGGATTCCCCTAGGTCTCTATTTTTCAGAAATGCACATTTTTGGTAGGTTTCCCTAGGTGCCGGCTGAGCTAGAGGCCAAAATCTACAGGTAGGCACTTTGCCAAAAACACCCCTGTTTTCTTTAAAAAAATGTGATGTGTCCACGTTGCGTTTTGGGGCATTTCCTGTCGCGGGCGCTAGGCCTACCCACACAAGTGAGGTATCATTTTTATCGGGAGACTTGGGGGAATGCTGGGTGGAAGGAAATTTGTGGCTCCTCTCTGATTCCAGAACTTTCTGTCACCAAAATATGAGGAAAATGTGTTTTTTTAGCCAAATTTTGAGGTTTGCAAAGGATTCTGGTAACAAAACCTGGTCAGAGCCCACAAGTCACCCCGTCTTGGATTCCCCATGGTCTCTAGTTTTCAAAAATGCATTGGTTTGGTAGGTTTCCCTAGGTGCCGCTGAGCTAGAGGCCAAAATCTACAGGTAGGCACTTTGCCAAAAACACCCCTGTTTTCTTTAAAAAAATGTGATGTGTCCACGTTGCGTTTTGGGGCATTTCCTGTTGCGGGCGCTAGGCCTACCCACACAAGTGAGGTATCATTTTTATCGGGAGACTTGGGGGAACGCTGGGTGGAATTAAATTTGTGGCTCCTCTCAGATTCACAACTTACTGTCACCAAAATGTGAGGAAAATGTGTTTTTTTAGCCAAAATTTTGAGGTTTGCAAAGGATTCTGTGTAACAGAACCTGGTCAGAGCCCACAATTCACCCCAACTTGGATTCCCCTAGGTGTCTAGTTTTCAGAATTGCTCAGGTTTGGTAGGTTTCCCTCAGTGCCGGCTGAGCTAGAGGCCAAAATCTACAGGTAGGCACTTTGCAAAAAACACTCTGTTTTCTTTCAAAAAATGTGATGTGTCCACCTTGCGTTTTGGGGCATTTCTGTCGCGGGCGCTAGGCCTACCCACACAAGTGAGGTATCATTTTTATCTGGAGACTTGGGGAATGCTTGGTGGAAGGAAATTTATGGCTATTCTCTGATTCCAGAACTTTCTGTCACCAGAAATATGAGGAAAATGGTGTTTTTTTTAGCCACATTTTGAGGTTTGCAAAGGATTCTGTGTAACAGAACCTGGTCAGAGCCCCACAAGTTACCACATCTTGGATTGCCCTTGGTGTCTAGTTTTCAGAAATGCTCAGGTTTGGTAGGTTTCCCTCAGTGCCGGCTGAGCTAGAGGCCAAAATCTACAGGTAGGCACTTTGCAAAAAAACACCTCTGTTTTCTTTAAAAAATTGTGATGTGTCCACGTTGCGTGTTTGGGGCATTTCCTGTCGCGGGCGCTAGGCCTACCCACACAAGTGAAGTATCATTTTTATCTGGAGACTTGGGGGAATGCTTGGTGGAAGGAAATTTATGGCTATTCTCTGATTCCAGAACTTTCTGTCACCAAAATATGAGGAAAATGTGTTTTTTTAGCCACATTTTGAGGTTTGCAAAGGATTCTGGGTAACAGAACCTGGTCAGAGCCCCAAAAGTCACCCCAACTTGGATTCCCCTAGGTCTGTAGTTTTCAGAAATGCACAGGTTTGGTAGGTTTCCCTAGGTGCCGGCTGAGCTAGAGGCCAAAATATACAGGTAGGCACTTTGCAAAAAACACCTCTGTTTTCTTTAAAAAATTGTGATGTGTCCACGTTGCGTTTTGGGGCATTTCCTGTCGCGGGGCGCTAGGCCTACCCACACAAGTGAAGTATCATTTTTATCGGGAGACTTGGGGGAATGCTGGGTGGAAGGAAATTTGTGGCTCCTCTCTGATTCCAGAACTTTCTGTCACCAAAATATGAGGAAAATGTGTTTTTTTTTAGCCAAATTTTGAGGTTTGCAAAGGATTCTGGGTAACAAAACCTGGTCAGAGCCCCACAAGTCACCCCGTCTTGGATTCCCCATGGTCTCTAGTTTTCAAAAATGCATTGGTTTGGTAGGTTTCCCTAGGTGCCGGCTGAGCTAGAGGCCAAATTCTACAGGTAGGCACTTTGCAAAAAACACCTCTGTTTTCTTTCAAAAAATTTGATGTGTCCATGTTGCGTTTTGGGGCATTTCCTGTTGCGGGCGCTAGGCCTACCCACACAAGTGAGGTATCATTTTTATCGGGAGACTTGGGGGAACGCTGGGTGGAATTAAATTTGTGGCTCCTCTCAGATTCCACAACTTACTGTCACCAAAATGTGAGGAAAATGTGTTTTTTTAGCCAAATTTTGAGGTTTGCAAAGGATTCTGTGTAACAGAACCTGGTCAGAGCCCCACAATTCACCCCAACTTGGATTCCCCTAGGTCTGTAGTTTTCAGAAATGCACAGGTTTGGTAGGTTTCCCTAGGTGCCGGCTGAGCTAGAGGCCAAAATATACAGGTAGGCACTTTGCAAAAAAACACCTCTGTTTTCTTTCAAAAAATGTGATGTGTCCACGTTGCGTTTTGGGGCATTTCCTGTTGCGGGCGCTAGGCCTACCCACACAAGTGAGGTATCATTGTTATCGGGAGACTTGGGGGAATGCTGGGTGGAAGGAAATTTGTGGCTCCACTCTGATTCCAGAACTTTCTTTCAACAAAATGTGAGGAAAATGTGTTTTTTTAGCCAAATTTTGAGGTTTTCAAAGGATTCTGGGTAACAGAACCTGGTCAGAGCCCCACAAGTCACCCCATCTTGGATTCCCCTAGGTCTCTATTTTTCAGAAATGCTCAGGTTTGGTAGGTTTCCCTAGGTGCCGGCTGAGCTAGAGGCCAAAATCTACAGGTAGGCACTTTGCAAAAAACACCTCTGTTTTCTTTCAAAAAATGTGATGTGTCCACGTTGCGTTTTGGGGCATTTCCTGTCGTGGGCGCTAGGCCTACCCACACAAGTGAGGTATCATTTTTATCGGGAGACTTGGGGGAACGCTGGGTGGAATTAAATTTGTGGCTCCTCTCAGATTCCACAACTTACTGTCACCAAAATGTGAGGAAAATGTGTTTTTTTAGCCAAATTTTGAGGTTTGGAAAGGATTCTGGGTAACAGAACCTGGTCAGAGCCCCACAAGTCACCCCATCTTGGATTCCCCTAGGTTTCTATTTTTCAGAAATGCACAGGTTTGGTAGGTTTCCCTAGGTGCCGGCTGAGCTAGAGGCTAAAATCTACAGGTAGGCACTTTGCCAAAAACACCCCTGTTTTCTTTAAAAAAATGTGATGTGTCCACGTTGCGTTTTGGGGCATTTCCTGTCGCGGGCGCTAGGCCTACCCACACAAGTGAGGTATCATTTTTATCGGGAGACTTGGGGGAACGCTGGGTGGAATTAAATTTGTGGCTCCTCTCAGATTCCACAACTTACTGTCACCAAAATGTGAGGAAAATGTGTTTTTTTAGCCAAATTTTGAGGTTTGCAAAGGATTCTGTGTAACAGAACCAGGACAGAGCCCCACAAGTCACCCCAACTTGGATTCCCCTAGGTCTGTAATTTTCAGAAATGCACAGGTTTGGTAGGTTTCCCTAGGTGCCGGCTGAGCTAGAGGCCAAAATATACAGGTAGGCACTTTGCAAAAAAACACCTCTGTTTTCTTTAAAAAAATTTGATGTGTCCACGTTGCGTTTTGGGGCATTTCCTGTCGCGGGCGCTAGGCCTACCCACACAAGTGAGGTATCATTTTTATCGGGAGACTTGGGGGAATGCTTGTTGGAAGGAAATTTGTGGCTATTCTCTGATTCCAGAACTTTCTGTCACCAAAATATGAGGAAAATGTGTTTTTTTAGACACATTTTGAGGTTTGCAAAGGATTCTGGGTAACAGAAGCTGGTCAGAGCCCCACAAGTTACCACATCTTGGATTGCCATTGGTGTCTAGTTTTCAGAAATGCTCAGGTTTGGTAGGTTTCCCTCGGTGCCGGCTGAGCTAGAGGCCAAAATCTACAGGTAGGCACTTTGCAAAAAACACCTCTGTTTTCTTTCAAAAAATTTGATGTGTCCAAGTTGCGTTTTGGGGCATTTCCTGTCGCGGGCGCTAGGCCTACCCACACAAGTGAGGTATCATTTTTATCTGGAGACTTGGGGGAATACTTGGTGGAAGGAAATTTATGGCTATTCTCTGATTCCAGAACTTTCTGTCACCAAAATATGAGGAAAATGTGTTTTTTTAGCCACATTTTGAGGTTTGCAAAGGATTCTGGGTAACAGAACCTGGTCAGAGCCCCACAAGTCACCCCAACTTGGATTCCCCTAGGTCTGTAGTTTTCAGAAATGCACAGGTTTGGTAGGTTTCCCTAGGTGCCGGATGAGCTAGAGGCCAAAATATACAGGTAGGCACTTTGCAAAAAAACACCCCTGTTTTCTTTAAAAAATGTGATGTGTCCACGTTGCGTTTTGGGGCATTTCCTGTTGCGGTCGCTAGGCCTACCCACACAAGTGAGGTATCATTGTTATCGGGAGACTTGGGGGAATGCTGGGTGGAAGGAAATTTGTGGCTCCACTCTGATTCCAGAACTTTCTTTCAACAAAATGTGAGGAAAATGTGTTTTTTTAGCCATATTTTGAGGTTTGCAAAGGATTCTGGGTAACAGAACCTGGTCAGAGCCCCACAAGTCACCCCATCTTGGATTCCCCTAGGTCTCTATTTTTCAGAAATGCTCAGGTTTGGTAGGTTTCCCTAGGTGCCAGCTGAGCTAGAGGCCAAAATCTACAGGTAGGCACTTTGCAAAAAACACCTCTGTTTTCTTTCCAAAAATGTGATGTGTCCATGTTGCGTTTTGGGGCATTTCCTGTCGCAGGCGCTAGGCCTACCCACACAAGTGAGGTATCATTTTTATCGGGAGACTTGGGGGAACGCTGGGTGGAATTAAATTTGTGGCTCCTCTCAGATTCCACAACTTACTGTCACCAAAATGTGAGGAAAATGTTTTTTTTTAGCCAAATTTTGAGGTTTGCAAAGGATTCTGGGTAACAGAACCTGGTCAGAGCCCCACAAGTCACCCCATCTTGGATTCCCCTAGGTCTCCATTTTTCAGAAATGCACAGGTTTGGTAGGTTTCCCTAGGTGCCGGCTGAGCTAGAGGCCAACTTCTACAGGTAGGCACTTTGCAAAAAACACCTCTGTTTTCTTTAAAAAAATGTGATGTGTCCACGTTGCGTTTTGGGGCATTTGCTGTTGCGTACGCTAGGCCTACCCACACAAGTGAGGTATTATTTTTATCGGGAGACGTGGGGGAATGCTGGGTGGAAGGAAATTTGTGGCTCCTCTCTGATTGCAGAACTTTCTGTCAACAAAATGTGAGGAAAATGTGTTTTTTAGCCAAATTTTGAGGTTTGCAAAGGATTCTGGGTAACAGAACCTGCTCAGAGCCCCACAAGTCACACCATCTTGGATTCCCCTAGGTCTCTAGTTTTCAAAAATGCACAGCTTTGGTAGGTTTCCCTAGGTGCCGGCTGAGCTAGAGGCCAAAATCTACAGGTAGGCACTTCTCTGATTCCAGAACTTTCTGTCACCAAAATATGAGGAAAATGTGTTTTTTTTGCCACATTTTGAGGTTTGCAAAGGATTCTGGGTAACAGAACCTGGTCAGAGCCCCACAAGTTACCACATCTTGGATTCAACTAGGTGTCTAGTTTTCAGAAATGCTCAGGTTTGGTAGGTTTCCCTAGGTGCCGGCTGAGCTAGAGGCCAAAATCTACAGGTAGGCACTTTGCCAAAAACACCCCTGTTTTCTTTAAAAAAATGTGATGTGTCCACGTTGCGTTTTGGGGCATTTCCTGTTGCGGTCGCTAGGCCTACCCACACAAGTGAGGTATCATTGTTATCGGGAGACTTGGGGGAATGCTGGGTGGAAGGAAATTTGTGGCTCCACTCTGATTCCAGAACTTTCTTTCAACAAAATGTGAGGAAAATGTGTTTTTTTTAGCCAAATTTTGAGGTTTGCAAAGGATTCTGGGTAACAGAACCTGGTCAGAGCCCCACAAGTCACCCCATCTTGGATTCCCCTAGGTCTCTATTTTTCAGAAATGCACAGGTTTGGTAGGTTTCCCTAGGTGCCGGCTGAGCTAGAGGCCAAATTCTACAGGTAGGCACTTTGCAAAAAACACCTCTGTTTTCTTTAAAAAAATGTGATGTGTCCACGTTGCGTTTTGGGGCATTTGCTGTTGCGTACGCTAGGCCTACCCACACAAGTGAGGTATTATTTTTATCGGGAGACGTGGGGGAATGCTGGGTGGAAGGAAATTTGTGGCTCCTCTCTGATTGCAGAACTTTCTGTCAACAAAATGTGAGGAAAATGTGTTTTTTAGCCAAATTTTGAGGTTTGCAAAGGATTCTGGGTAACAGAACCTGCTCAGAGCCCCACAAGTCACACCATCTTGGATTCCCCTAGGTCTCTATTTTTCAGAAATGCTCAGGTTTGGTAGGTTTCCCTAGGTGCCAGCTGAGCTAGAGGCCAAAATCTACAGGTAGGCACTTTGCAAAAAACACCTCTGTTTTCTTTCCAAAAATGTGATGTGTCCAAGTTGCGTTTTGGGGCATTTCCTGTCGCGGGCGCTAGGCCTACCCACACAAGTGAGGTATCATTTTTATCGGGAGACTTGGGGGAATGCTTGGTGGAAGGAAATTTATGGCTATTCTCTGATTCCAGAACTTTCTGTCACCAAAATATGAGGAAAATGTGTTTTTTTTTGCCACATTTTGAGGTTTGCAAAGGATTCTGGGTAACAGAACCTGGTCAGAGCCCCACAAGTTACCACATCTTGGATTCCCCTAGGTGTCTAGTTTTCAGAAATGCTCAGGTTTGGTAGGTTTCCCTAGGTGCCGGCTGAGCTAGAGGCCAAAATCTACAGGTAGGCACTTTGCAAAAAACACCTCTGTTTTCTTTCCAAAAATGTGATGTGTCCATGTTGCGTTTTGGGGCATTTCCTGTCGCAGGCGCTAGGCCTACCCACACAAGTGAGGTATCATTTTTATCGGGAGACTTGGGGGAACGCTGGGTGGAATTAAATTTGTGGCTCCTCTCAGATTCCACAACTTACTGTCACCAAAATGTGAGGAAAATGTTTTTTTTTAGCCAAATTTTGAGGTTTGCAAAGGATTCTGGGTAACAGAACCTGGTCAGAGCCCCACAAGTCACCCCATCTTGGATTCCCCTAGGTCTCCATTTTTCAGAAATGCACAGGTTTGGTAGGTTTCCCTAGGTGCCGGCTGAGCTAGAGGCCAACTTCTACAGGTAGGCACTTTGCAAAAAACACCTCTGTTTTCTTTAAAAAAATGTGATGTGTCCACGTTGCGTTTTGGGGCATTTGCTGTTGCGTACGCTAGGCCTACCCACACAAGTGAGGTATTATTTTTATCGGGAGACGTGGGGGAATGCTGGGTGGAAGGAAATTTGTGGCTCCTCTCTGATTGCAGAACTTTCTGTCAACAAAATGTGAGGAAAATGTGTTTTTTAGCCAAATTTTGAGGTTTGCAAAGGATTCTGGGTAACAGAACCTGCTCAGAGCCCCACAAGTCACACCATCTTGGATTCCCCTAGGTCTCTAGTTTTCAAAAATGCACAGCTTTGGTAGGTTTCCCTAGGTGCCGGCTGAGCTAGAGGCCAAAATCTACAGGTAGGCACTTCTCTGATTCCAGAACTTTCTGTCACCAAAATATGAGGAAAATGTGTTTTTTTTGCCACATTTTGAGGTTTGCAAAGGATTCTGGGTAACAGAACCTGGTCAGAGCCCCACAAGTTACCACATCTTGGATTCCCCTAGGTGTCTAGTTTTCAGAAATGCTCAGGTTTGGTAGGTTTCCCTAGGTGCCGGCTGAGCTAGAGGCCAAAATCTACAGGTAGGCACTTTGCAAAAAACACCTCTGTTTTCTTTAAAAAAATGTGATGTGTCCACGTTGCGTTTTGGGGCATTTCCTGTCGTGGGCGCTAGGCCTACCCACACAAGTGAGGTATCATTTTTATCGGGAGACTTGGGGGAATGCTGGGTGGAAGGAAATTTGTGGCTCCTCTCTGATTGCAGAACTTTCTGTCAACAAAATGTGAGGAAAATGTGTTTTTTAGCCAAATTTTGAGGTTTGCAAAGGATTCTGGGTAACAGAACCTGGTCAGAGCCCCACAAGTCACCCCATCTTGGATTCCCCTAGGTCTCCATTTTTCAGAAATGCACAGGTTTGGTAGGTTTCCCTAGGTGCCGGCTGAGCTAGAGGCCAACTTCTACAGGTAGGCACTTTGCAAAAAACACCTCTGTTTTCTTTAAAAAAATGTGATGTGTCCACGTTGCGTTTTGGGGCATTTGCTGTTGCGTACGCTAGGCCTACCCACACAAGTGAGGTATTATTTTTATCGGGAGACGTGGGGGAATGCTGGGTGGAAGGAAATTTGTGGCTCCTCTCTGATTGCAGAACTTTCTGTCAACAAAATGTGAGGAAAATGTGTTTTTTAGCCAAATTTTGAGGTTTGCAAAGGATTCTGGGTAACAGAACCTGCTCAGAGCCCCACAAGTCACACCATCTTGGATTCCCCTAGGTCTCTAGTTTTCAAAAATGCACAGCTTTGGTAGGTTTCCCTAGGTGCCGGCTGAGCTAGAGGCCAAAATCTACAGGTAGGCACTTCTCTGATTCCAGAACTTTCTGTCACCAAAATATGAGGAAAATGTGTTTTTTTTGCCACATTTTGAGGTTTGCAAAGGATTCTGGGTAACAGAACCTGGTCAGAGCCCCACAAGTTACCACATCTTGGATTCCCCTAGGTGTCTAGTTTTCAGAAATGCTCAGGTTTGGTAGGTTTCCCTAGGTGCCGGCTGAGCTAGAGGCCAAAATCTACAGGTAGGCACTTTGCAAAAAACACCTCTGTTTTCTTTAAAAAAATGTGATGTGTCCACGTTGCGTTTTGGGGCATTTCCTGTCGTGGGCGCTAGGCCTACCCACACAAGTGAGGTATCATTTTTATCGGGAGACTTGGGGGAACGCTGGGTGGAATTAAATTTGTTGCTCCTCTCAGATTCCACAACTTACTGTCACCAAAATCTACAGGTAGGCACTTCTCTGATTCCAGAACTTTCTGTCACCAAAATATGAGGAAAATGTGTTTTTTTTTGCCACATTTTGAGGTTTGCAAAGGATTCTGGGTAACAGAACCTGGTCAGAGCCCCACAAGTTACCACATCTTGGATTCAACTAGGTGTCTAGTTTTCAGAAATGCTCAGGTTTGGTAGGTTTCCCTAGGTGCCGGCTGAGCTAGAGGCCAAAATCTACAGGTAGGCACTTTGCCAAAAACACCCCTGTTTTCTTTAAAAAAATGTGATGTGTCCACGTTGCGTTTTGGGGCATTTCCTGTTGCGGTCGCTAGGCCTACCCACACAAGTGAGGTATCATTGTTATCGGGAGACTTGGGGGAATGCTGGGTGGAAGGAAATTTGTGGCTCCACTCTGATTCCAGAACTTTCTTTCAACAAAATGTGAGGAAAATGTGTTTTTTTTAGCCAAATTTTGAGGTTTGCAAAGGATTCTGGGTAACAGAACCTGGTCAGAGCCCCACAAGTCACCCCATCTTGGATTCCCCTAGGTCTCTATTTTTCAGAAATGCACAGGTTTGGTAGGTTTCCCTAGGTGCCGGCTGAGCTAGAGGCCAAATTCTACAGGTAGGCACTTTGCAAAAAACACCTCTGTTTTCTTTAAAAAAATGTGATGTGTCCACGTTGCGTTTTGGGGCATTTGCTGTTGCGTACGCTAGGCCTACCCACACAAGTGAGGTATTATTTTTATCGGGAGACGTGGGGGAATGCTGGGTGGAAGGAAATTTGTGGCTCCTCTCTGATTGCAGAACTTTCTGTCAACAAAATGTGAGGAAAATGTGTTTTTTAGCCAAATTTTGAGGTTTGCAAAGGATTCTGGGTAACAGAACCTGCTCAGAGCCCCACAAGTCACACCATCTTGGATTCCCCTAGGTCTCTATTTTTCAGAAATGCTCAGGTTTGGTAGGTTTCCCTAGGTGCCAGCTGAGCTAGAGGCCAAAATCTACAGGTAGGCACTTTGCAAAAAACACCTCTGTTTTCTTTCCAAAAATGTGATGTGTCCAAGTTGCGTTTTGGGGCATTTCCTGTCGCGGGCGCTAGGCCTACCCACACAAGTGAGGTATCATTTTTATCGGGAGACTTGGGGGAATGCTTGGTGGAAGGAAATTTATGGCTATTCTCTGATTCCAGAACTTTCTGTCACCAAAATATGAGGAAAATGTGTTTTTTTTTGCCACATTTTGAGGTTTGCAAAGGATTCTGGGTAACAGAACCTGGTCAGAGCCCCACAAGTTACCACATCTTGGATTCCCCTAGGTGTCTAGTTTTCAGAAATGCTCAGGTTTGGTAGGTTTCCCTAGGTGCCGGCTGAGCTAGAGGCCAAAATCTACAGGTAGGCACTTTGCAAAAAACACCTCTGTTTTCTTTCCAAAAATGTGATGTGTCCATGTTGCGTTTTGGGGCATTTCCTGTCGCAGGCGCTAGGCCTACCCACACAAGTGAGGTATCATTTTTATCGGGAGACTTGGGGGAACGCTGGGTGGAATTAAATTTGTGGCTCCTCTCAGATTCCACAACTTACTGTCACCAAAATGTGAGGAAAATGTTTTTTTTTAGCCAAATTTTGAGGTTTGCAAAGGATTCTGGGTAACAGAACCTGGTCAGAGCCCCACAAGTCACCCCATCTTGGATTCCCCTAGGTCTCCATTTTTCAGAAATGCACAGGTTTGGTAGGTTTCCCTAGGTGCCGGCTGAGCTAGAGGCCAACTTCTACAGGTAGGCACTTTGCAAAAAACACCTCTGTTTTCTTTAAAAAAATGTGATGTGTCCACGTTGCGTTTTGGGGCATTTGCTGTTGCGTACGCTAGGCCTACCCACACAAGTGAGGTATTATTTTTATCGGGAGACGTGGGGGAATGCTGGGTGGAAGGAAATTTGTGGCTCCTCTCTGATTGCAGAACTTTCTGTCAACAAAATGTGAGGAAAATGTGTTTTTTAGCCAAATTTTGAGGTTTGCAAAGGATTCTGGGTAACAGAACCTGCTCAGAGCCCCACAAGTCACACCATCTTGGATTCCCCTAGGTCTCTAGTTTTCAAAAATGCACAGCTTTGGTAGGTTTCCCTAGGTGCCGGCTGAGCTAGAGGCCAAAATCTACAGGTAGGCACTTCTCTGATTCCAGAACTTTCTGTCACCAAAATATGAGGAAAATGTGTTTTTTTTGCCACATTTTGAGGTTTGCAAAGGATTCTGGGTAACAGAACCTGGTCAGAGCCCCACAAGTTACCACATCTTGGATTCCCCTAGGTGTCTAGTTTTCAGAAATGCTCAGGTTTGGTAGGTTTCCCTAGGTGCCGGCTGAGCTAGAGGCCAAAATCTACAGGTAGGCACTTTGCAAAAAACACCTCTGTTTTCTTTAAAAAAATGTGATGTGTCCACGTTGCGTTTTGGGGCATTTCCTGTCGTGGGCGCTAGGCCTACCCACACAAGTGAGGTATCATTTTTATCGGGAGACTTGGGGGAACGCTGGGTGGAATTAAATTTGTTGCTCCTCTCAGATTCCACAACTTACTGTCACCAAAATCTACAGGTAGGCACTTCTCTGATTCCAGAACTTTCTGTCACCAAAATATGAGGAAAATGTGTTTTTTTTGCCACATTTTGAGGTTTGCAAAGGATTCTGGGTAACAGAACCTGGTCAGAGCCCCACAAGTTACCACATCTTGGATTCCCCTAGGTGTCTAGTTTTCAGAAATGCTCAGGTTTGGTAGGTTTCCCTAGGTGCCGGCTGAGCTAGAGGCCAAAATCTACAGGTAGGCACTTTGCCAAAAACACCCCTGTTTTCTTTAAAAAAATGTGATGTGTCCACGTTGCGTTTTGGGGCATATCCTGTTGCGGTCGCTAGGCCTACCCACACAAGTGAGGTATCATTGTTATCGGGAGACTTGGGGGAATGCTGGGTGGAAGGAAATTTGTGGCTCCACTCTGATTCCAGAACTTTCTTTCAACAAAATGTGAGGAAAATGTGTTTTTTTTAGCCAAATTTTGAGGTTTGCAAAGGATTCTGGGTAACAGAACCTGGTCAGAGCCCCACAAGTCACCCCATCTTGGATTCCCCTAGGTCTCTATTTTTCAGAAATGCACAGGTTTGGTAGGTTTCCCTAGGTGCCGGCTGAGCTAGAGGCCAAATTCTACAGGTAGGCACTTTGCAAAAAACACCTCTGTTTTCTTTAAAAAAATGTGATGTGTCCACGTTGCGTTTTGGGGCATTTGCTGTTGCGTACGCTAGGCCTACCCACACAAGTGAGGTATTATTTTTATCGGGAGACGTGGGGGAATGCTGGGTGGAAGGAAATTTGTGGCTCCTCTCTGATTGCAGAACTTTCTGTCAACAAAATGTGAGGAAAATGTGTTTTTTAGCCAAATTTTGAGGTTTGCAAAGGATTCTGGGTAACAGAACCTGCTCAGAGCCCCACAAGTCACACCATCTTGGATTCCCCTAGGTCTCTATTTTTCAGAAATGCTCAGGTTTGGTAGGTTTCCCTAGGTGCCAGCTGAGCTAGAGGCCAAAATCTACAGGTAGGCACTTTGCAAAAAACACCTCTGTTTTCTTTCCAAAAATGTGATGTGTCCAAGTTGCGTTTTGGGGCATTTCCTGTCGCGGGCGCTAGGCCTACCCACACAAGTGAGGTATCATTTTTATCGGGAGACTTGGGGGAATGCTTGGTGGAAGGAAATTTATGGCTATTCTCTGATTCCAGAACTTTCTGTCACCAAAATATGAGGAAAATGTGTTTTTTTTTGCCACATTTTGAGGTTTGCAAAGGATTCTGGGTAACAGAACCTGGTCAGAGCCCCACAAGTTACCACATCTTGGATTCCCCTAGGTGTCTAGTTTTCAGAAATGCTCAGGTTTGGTAGGTTTCCCTAGGTGCCGGCTGAGCTAGAGGCCAAAATCTACAGGTAGGCACTTTGCAAAAAACACCTCTGTTTTCTTTCAAAAAATGTGATGTGTCCACGTTGCGTTTTGGGGCATTTCCTGTCGTGGGCGCTAGGCCTACCCACACAAGTGAGGTATCATTTTTATCGGGAGACTTGGGGGAACGCTGGGTGGAATTAAATTTGTGGCTCCTCTCAGATTCCACAACTTACTGTCACCAAAATGTGAGGAAAATGTGTTTTTTTAGCCAAATTTTGAGGTTTGGAAAGGATTCTGGGTAACAGAACCTGGTCAGAGCCCCACAAGTCACCCCATCTTGGATTCCCCTAGGTTTCTATTTTTCAGAAATGCACAGGTTTGGTAGGTTTCCCTAGGTGCCGGCTGAGCTAGAGGCCAAAATCTACAGGTAGGCACTTTGCCAAAAACACCCCTGTTTTCTTTAAAAAAATGTGATGTGTCCACGTTGCGTTTTGGGGCATTTCCTGTTGCGGTCGCTAGGCCTACCCACACAAGTGAGGTATCATTGTTATCGGGAGACTTGGGGGAATGCTGGGTGGAAGGAAATTTGTGGCTCCACTCTGATTCCAGAACTTTCTTTCAACAAAATGTGAGGAAAATGTGTTTTTTTTAGCCAAATTTTGAGGTTTGCAAAGGATTCTGGGTAACAGAACCTGGTCAGAGCCCCACAAGTCACCCCATCTTGGATTCCCCTAGGTCTCTATTTTTCAGAAATGCACAGGTTTGGTAGGTTTCCCTAGGTGCCGGCTGAGCTAGAGGCCAAATTCTACAGGTAGGCACTTTGCAAAAAACACCTCTGTTTTCTTTAAAAAAATGTGATGTGTCCACGTTGCGTTTTGGGGCATTTGCTGTTGCGTACGCTAGGCCTACCCACACAAGTGAGGTATTATTTTTATCGGGAGACGTGGGGGAATGCTGGGTGGAAGGAAATTTGTGGCTCCTCTCTGATTGCAGAACTTTCTGTCAACAAAATGTGAGGAAAATGTGTTTTTTAGCCAAATTTTGAGGTTTGCAAAGGATTCTGGGTAACAGAACCTGCTCAGAGCCCCACAAGTCACACCATCTTGGATTCCCCTAGGTCTCTAGTTTTCAAAAATGCACAGCTTTGGTAGGTTTCCCTAGGTGCCGGCTAAGCTAGAGGCCAAAATCTACAGGTAGGCACTTTGCCAAAAACACCCCTGTTTTCTTTTAAAAAATGTGATGTGTCCACGTTGCGTTTTGGGGCATTTCCTGTTGCGGTCGCTAGGCCTACCCACACAAGTGAGGTATCATTGTTATCGGGAGACATGGGGGAATGCTGGGTGGAAGGAAATTTGTGGCTCCTCTCTGATTCCAGAACTTTCTTTCAACAAAATGTGAGGAAAATGTGTTTTTTTAGCCAAATTTTGAGGTTTGCAAAGGATTCTGGGTAACAGCACCTGGTCAGAGCCCCACAAGTCACCCCATCTTGGATTCCCCTAGGTCTCTATTTTTCAGAAATGCTCAGGTTTGGTAGGTTTCCCTAGGTGCCAGCTGAGCTAGAGGCCAAAATGTACAGGTAGGCACTTTGCAAGAAACACCTCTGTTTTCTTTCAAAAAATGTGATGTGTCCACGTTGCGTTTTGGGGCATTTCCTGTCGTGGGCGCTAGGCCTACCCACACAAGTGAGGTATCATTTTTATCGGGAGACTTGGGGGAACGCTGGGTGGAATTAAATTTGTGGCTCCTCTCAGATTCCACAACTTACTGTCACCAAAATGTGAGGAAAATGTGTTTTTTTAGCCAAATTTTGAGGTTTGGAAAGGATTCTGGGTAACAGAACCTGGTCAGAGCCCCACAAGTCACCCCATCTTGGATTCCCCTAGGTTTCTATTTTTCAGAAATGCACAGGTTTGGTAGGTTTCCCTAGGTGCCGGCTGAGCTAGAGGCCAAAATCTACAGGTAGGCACTTTGCCAAAAACACCCCTGTTTTCTTTAAAAAAATGTGATGTGTCCACGTTGCGTTTTGGGGCATTTCCTGTCGCGGGCGCTAGGCCTACCCACACAAGTGAGGTATCATTTTTATCGGGAGACTTGGGGGAACGCTGGGTGGAATTAAATTTGTGGCTCCTCTCAGATTCCACAACTTACTGTCACCAAAATGTGAGGAAAATGTGTTTTTTTAGCCAAATTTTGAGGTTTGCAAAGGATTCTGTGTAACAGAACCAGGACAGAGCCCCACAAGTCACCCCAACTTGGATTCCCCTAGGTCTGTAGTTTTCAGAAATGCACAGGTTTGGTAGGTTTCCCTAGGTGCCGGCTGAGCTAGAGGCCAAAATATACAGGTAGGCACTTTGCAAAAAAACACCTCTGTTTTCTTTAAAAAAATTTGATGTGTCCACGTTGCGTTTTGGGGCATTTCCTGTCGCGGGCGCTAGGCCTACCCACACAAGTGAGGTATCATTTTTATCGGGAGACTTGGGGGAATGCTTGTTGGAAGGAAATTTGTCGCTATTCTCTGATTCCAGAACTTTCTGTCACCAAAATATGAGGAAAATGTGTTTTTTTAGACACATTTTGAGGTTTGCAAAGGATTCTGGGTAACAGAAGCTGGTCAGAGCCCCACAAGTTACCACATCTTGGATTGCCATTGGTGTCTAGTTTTCAGAAATGCTCAGGTTTGGTAGGTTTCCCTCGGTGCCGGCTGAGCTAGAGGCCAAAATCTACAGGTAGGCACTTTGCAAAAAACACCTCTGTTTTCTTTCAAAAAATTTGATGTGTCCAAGTTGCGTTTTGGGGCATTTCCTGTCGCGGGCGCTAGGCCTACCCACACAAGTGAGGTATCATTTTTATCTGGAGACTTGGGGGAATACTTGGTGGAAGGAAATTTATGGCTATTCTCTGATTCCAGAACTTTCTGTCACCAAAATATGAGGAAAATGTGTTTTTTTAGCCACATTTTGAGGTTTGCAAAGGATTCTGGGTAGCAGAACCTGGTCAGAGCCCCACAAGTCACCCCAACTTGGATTCCCCTAGGTCTGTAGTTTTCAGAAATGCACAGGTTTGGTAGGTTTCCCTAGGTGCCGGCTGAGCTAGAGGCCAAAATATACAGGTAGGCACTTTGCAAAAAAACACCTCTGTTTTCTTTAAAAAAATGTGATGTGTCCACGTTGGGTTTTGGGGCATTTCCTGTTGCGGGCGCTAGGCCTACCCACACAAGTGAGGTATCATTTTTATCGGGAGACTTGGGGGAACGCTGGGTGAAAGGAAATTTGTGGCTCCTCTCAGATTCCACAACTTTCTGGCACCAAAATGTGAGGAAAATGTGTTTTTTTAGCCAAATTTTGAGGTTTGCAAAGGATTCTGGGTAACAGAACCTGGTCAGAGCCCCACAAGTCACCCCATCTTGGATTCCCCTAGGTTTCTATTTTTCAGAAATGCACAGGTTTGGTAGGTTTCCCTAGGTGCCGGCTGAGCTAGAGGCCAAAATCTACAGGTAGGCACTTTGCCAAAAACACCCCTGTTTTCTTTAAAAAAATGTGATGTGTCCACGTTGCGTTTTGGGGCATTTCCTGTCGCGGGCGCTAGGCCTACCCACACAAGTGAGGTATCATTTTTATCGGGAGACTTGGGGGAACGCTGGGTGGAATTAAATTTGTGGCTCCTCTCAGATTCCACAACTTACTGTCACCAAAATGTGAGGAAAATGTGTTTTTTTAGCCACATTTTGAGGTTTGCAAAGGATTCTGTGTAACAGAACCAGGACAGAGCCCCACAAGTCACCCCAACTTGGATTCCCCTAGGTCTGTAGTTTTCAGAAATGCACAGGTTTGGTAGGTTTCCCTAGGTGCCGGCTGAGCTAGAGGCCAAAATATACAGGTAGGCACTTTGCAAAAAAACACCTCTGTTTTCTTTAAAAAAATTTGATGTGTCCACGTTGCGTTTTGGGGCATTTCCTGTCGCGGGCGCTAGGCCTACCCACACAAGTGAGGTATCATTTTTATCGGGAGACTTGGGGGAATGCTTGTTGGAAGGAAATTTGTGGCTATTCTCTGATTCCAGAACTTTCTGTCACCAAAATATGAGGAAAATGTGTTTTTTTAGACACATTTTGAGGTTTGCAAAGGATTCTGGGTAACAGAAGCTGGTCAGAGCCCCACAAGTTACCACATCTTGGATTGCCATTGGTGTCTAGTTTTCAGAAATGCTCAGGTTTGGTAGGTTTCCCTCGGTGCCGGCTGAGCTAGAGGCCAAAATCTACAGGTAGGCACTTTGCAAAAAACACCTCTGTTTTCTTTCAAAAAATTTGATGTGTCCAAGTTGCGTTTTGGGGCATTTCCTGTCGCGGGCGCTAGGCCTACCCACACAAGTGAGGTATCATTTTTATCTGGAGACTTGGGGGAATACTTGGTGGAAGGAAATTTATGGCTATTCTCTGATTCCAGAACTTTCTGTCACCAAAATATGAGGAAAATGTGTTTTTTTAGCCACATTTTGAGGTTTGCAAAGGATTCTGGGTAACAGAACCTGGTCAGAGCCCCACAAGTCACCCCAACTTGGATTCCCCTAGGTCTGTAGTTTTCAGAAATGCACAGGTTTGGTAGGTTTCCCTAGGTGCCGGCTGAGCTAGAGGCCAAAATATACAGGTAGGCACTTTGCAAAAAAACACCTCTGTTTTCTTTAAAAAAATGTGATGTGTCCACGTTGCGTTTTGGGGCATTTCCTGTTGCGGGCGCTAGGCCTACCCACACAAGTGAGGTATCATTTTTATCGGGAGACTTGGGGGAACGCTGGGTGAAAGGAAATTTGTGGCTCCTCTCAGATTCCACAACTTTCTGGCACCAAAATGTGAGGAAAATGTGTTTTTTTAGCCAAATTTTGAGGTTTGCAAAGGATTCTGGGTAACAGAACCTGGTCAGAGCCCCACAAGTCACCCCATCTTGGATTCCCCTAGGTTTCTATTTTTCAGAAATGCACAGGTTTGGTAGGTTTCCCTAGGTGCCGGCTGAGCTAGAGGCCAAAATCTACAGGTAGGCACTTTGCCAAAAACACCCCTGTTTTCTTTAAAAAAATGTGATGTGTCCACGTTGCGTTTTGGGGCATTTCCTGTTGCGGTCGCTAGGCCTACCCACACAAGTGAGGTATCATTGTTATCGGGAGACTTGGGGGAATGCTGGGTGGAAGGAAATTTGTGGCTCCACTCTGATTCCAGAACTTTCTTTCAACAAAATGTGAGGAAAATGTGTTTTTTTAGCCAAATTTTGAGGTTTGCAAAGGATTCTGGGTAACAGAACCTGGTCAGAGCCCCACAAGTCACCCCATCTTGGATTCCCCTAGGTCTCTATTTTTCAGAAATGCTCAGGTTTGGTAGGTTTCCCTAGGTGCCAGCTGAGCTAGAGGCCAAAATCTACAGGTAGGCACTTTGCAAAAAACACCTCTGTTTTCTTTCCAAAAATGTGATGTGTCCATGTTGCGTTTTGGGGCATTTTCTGTTGCGGGCGCTAGGCCTACCCACACAAGTGTGGTATCATTTTTATCGGGAGACCTGGGGGAATGCTTGGTGGAAGGAAATTTGTTGCTATTCTCTGATTCCAGAACTTTCTGTCACCAAAATATGAGGAAAATGTGTTTTTTTAGCCACATTTTGACGTTTGCAAAGGATTCTGGGTAACAGAACCTGGTCAGAGCCCCACAAGTTACCACATCTTGGATTCCCCTAGGTGTCTAGTTTTCAGAAATGCTCAGGTTTGGTAGGTTTCCCTAGGTGCCAGCTGAGATAGAGGCCAAAATCTACTGGTAGGCACTTTGCAAAAAACACCTCTGTTTTCTTTAAAAAAATGTGATGTGTACACGTTGCGTTTTGGGGCATTTCCTGTCGCGGGCGCTAGACCTACCCACACAAGTGAGGTATCATTTTCATCGGGAGACTTGGGGGAATGCTTGTTGGAAGGAAATTTGTGGCTATTCTCTGATTCCAGAACTTTCTGTCACCAAAATATGAGGAAAATGTGTTTTTTTAGACACATTTTGAGGTTTGCAAAGGATTCTGGGTAACAGAAGCTGGTCAGAGCCCCACAAGTTACCACATCTTGGATTCCCCTTGGTGTCTAGTTTTCAGAAATGCTCAGGTTTGGTAGGTTTCCCTCGGTGCCGGCTGAGCTAGAGGCCAAAATCTACAGGTAGGCACTTTGCAAAAAACACCTCTGTTTTCTTTCAAAAAATTTGATGTGTCCAAGTTGCGTTTTGGGGCATTTCCTGTCGCGGGCGCTAGGCCTACCCACACAAGTGAGGTATCATTTTTATCGGGAGACTTGGCGGAATGCTTGGTGGAAGGACATTTATGGCTATTCTCTGATTCCAGAACTTTCTGTCACCAAAATATGAGGAAAATTTGTTTTTTTAGCCACATTTTGAGGTTTGCAAAGGATTCTGGGTAACAGATCCTGGTCAGAGCCCCACATGTCACCCCAACTTGTATTCCCCTAGGTCTGTAGTTTTCAGAAATGCACAGGTTTGGTAGGTTTCCCTAGGTGCCGGCTGAGCTAGAGGCCAAAATATACAGGTAGGCACTTTGAAAAAAAACACCTCTGTTTTCTTTCAAAAAATGTGATGTGTCCACGTTGCGTTTTGGGGCATTTCCTGTTGCGGGCGCTAGGCCTACCCACACAAGTGAGGTATCATTTTTATCGGGAGACTCGGCGGAATGCTTGGTGGAAGGACATTTATGGCTATTCTCTGATTCCAGAACTTTCTGTCACCAAAATATGAGGAAAATTTGTTTTTTTAGCCACATTTTGAGGTTTGCATAGGATTCTGGGTAACAGATCCTGGTCAGAGCCCCACATGTCACCCCAACTTGTATTCCCCTAGGTCTGTAGTTTTCAGAAATGCACAGGTTTGGTAGGTTTCCCTAGGTGCCGGCTGAGCTAGAGGCCAAAATATACAGGTAGGCACTTTGAAAAAAAACACCTCTGTTTTCTTTCAAAAAATGTGATGTGTCCACGTTGCGTTTTGGGGCATTTCCTGTTGCGGGCGCTAGGCCTACCCACAAAAGTGAGGTATCATTTTTATCGGGAGACTTGGGGGAACGCTGGGTGAAAGGAAATTTGTGGCTCCTCTCAGATTCCACAACTTTCTGGCTCCAAAATGTGAGGAAAATGTGTTTTTTTAGCCAAATTTTGAGGTTTGCAAAGGATTCTGGGTAACAGAACCTGGTCAGAGACCCACAAGTCACCCCATCTTGGATTCCCCTAGGTCTCTATTTTTCAGAAATGCACAGGTTTGGTAGGTTTCCCTAGGTGCCGGCTGAGCTAGAGGCCAAAATCTACAGGTAGGCACTTTGCCAAAAACACCCCTGTTTTCTTTAAAAAAATGTGATGTGTCCACGTTGCGTTTTGGGGCACTTTCTGTTGCGGTCGCTTGGCCTACCCACACAAGTGAGGTATCATTGTTATCGGGAGACTTGGGGGAATGCTGGGAGGAAGGAAATTTGTGGCTCCTCTCTGATTCCAGAACTTTCTTTCAACAAAATGTGAGGAAAATGTGTTTTTTTAGCCAAATTTTGAGGTTTGCAAAGGATTCTGGGTAACAGAACCTGGTCAGAGCCCCACAAGTCACCCCATCTTGGATTCCCCTAGGTCTCTATTTTTCAGAAATGCACATTTTTGGTAGGTTTCCCTAGGTGCCGGCTGAGCTAGAGGCCAAAATCTACAGGTAGGCACTTTGCCAAAAACACCCCTGTTTTCTTTAAAAAAATGTGATGTGTCCACGTTGCGTTTTGGGGCATTTCCTGTTGCGGTCGCTAGGCCTACCCACACAAGTGAGGTATCATTGTTATCGGGAGACTTGGGGAAATGCTGGGTGGAAGGAAATTTGTGGCTCCTCTCTGATTGCAGAACTTTCTGTCAACAAAATGTGAGGAAAATGTGTTTTTAAGCCAAATTTTGAGGTTTGCAAAGGATTCTGGGTAACAGAACCTGCTCAGAGCCCCACAAGTCACACCATCTTGGATTCCCCTAGGTCTCTAGTTTTCAAAAATGCACAGCTTTGGTAGGTTTCCCTAGGTGCCGGCTGAGCTAGAGGCCAAAATCTACAGGTAGGCACTTTGCCAAAAACACCCCTGTTTTCTTTAAAAAAATGTGATGTGTCCACGTTGCGTTTTGGGGCATTTCCTGTTGCGGTCGCTAGGCCTACCCACACAAGTGAGGTACCATTTTTATCGGGAGACTTGGGGGAACGCTGGGTGGAATTAAATTTGTGGCTCCTCTCAGATTCCACAACTTACTGTCACCAAAATGTGAGGAAAATGTGTTTTTTTAGCCAAATTTTGAGGTTTGCAAAGGATTCTGTGTAACAGAACCTGGTCAGAGCCCCACAAGTCACCCCAACTTGGATTCCCCTAGGTCTGTAGTTTTCAGAAATGCACAGGTTTGGTAGGTTTCCCTAGGTGCCGGCTAAGCTAGAGGCCAAAATATACAGGTAGGCACTTTGCAAAAAACCACCTCTGTTTTCTTTCAAAAAATTTGATGTGTCCACGTTGCGTTTTGGGGCATTTCCTGTCGCGGGCGCTATGCCTACCCACACAAGTGAGGTATCATTTTTATCGGGAGACTTGGGGGAATGCTTGTTGGAAGGAAATTTGTGGCTATTCTCTGATTCCGGAACTTTCTGTCACCAAAATATGAGGAAAATGTGTTTTTTTAGACACATTTTGAGGTTTGCAAAGGATTCTGGGTAACAGAAGCTGGTCAGAGCCCCACAAGTTACCACATCTTGGATTGCCCTTGGTGTCTAGTTTTCAGAAATGCTCAGGTTTGGTAGGTTTCCCTCAGTGCCGGCTGAGCTAGAGGCCAAAATCTACAGGTAGGCACTTTGCAAAAAACACCTCTGTTTTCTTTAAAAAAATGTGATGTGTCCACCTTGCGTTTTGTGGCATTTCCTGTCGCGGGCGCTAGGCCTACCCACACAAGTGAGGTATCATTTTTATCTGGAGACTTGGGGGAATGCTTGGTGGAAGGAAATTTATGGCTATTCTCTGATTCCAGAACTTTCTGTCACCAAAATATGAGGAAAATGTGTTTTTTTAGCCACATTTTGAGGTTTGCAAAGGATTCTGGGTAACAGAACCTGGTCAGAGCCCCAAAAGTCACCCCAACTTGGATTCTCCTAGGTCTGTAGTTTTCAGAAATGCACAGGTTTGGTAGGTTTCCCTAGGTGCCGGCTGAGCTAGAGGCCAAAATCTACAGGTAGGCACTTTGCCAAAAACACCCCTGTTTTCTTTAAAAAAATGTGATGTGTCCACGTTGCGTTTTGGGGCACTTTCTGTTGCGGTCGCTAGGCCTACCCACACAAGTGAGGTATCATTGTTATCGGGAGACTTGGGGGAATGCTGGGAGGAAGGAAATTTGTGGCTCCTCTCTGATTCCAGAACTTTCTTTCAACAAAATGTGAGGAAAATGTGTTTTTTTAGCCAAATTTTGAGGTTTGCAAAGGATTCTGGGTAACAGAACCTGGTCAGAGCCCCACAAGTCACCCCATCTTGGATTCCCCTAGGTCTCTATTTTTCAGAAATGCACATTTTTGGTAGGTTTCCCTAGGTGCCGGCTGAGCTAGAGGCCAAAATCTACAGGTAGGCACTTTGCCAAAAACACCCCTGTTTTCTTTAAAAAAATGTGATGTGTCCACGTTGCGTTTTGGGGCATTTCCTGTTGCGGTCGCTAGGCCTACCCACACAAGTGAGGTATCATTGTTATCGGGAGACTTGGGGAAATGCTGGGTGGAAGGAAATTTGTGGCTCCTCTCTGATTGCAGAACTTTCTGTCAACAAAATGTGAGGAAAATGTGTTTTTTAGCCAAATTTTGAGGTTTGCAAAGGATTCTGGGTAACAGAACCTGCTCAGAGCCCCACAAGTCACACCATCTTGGATTCCCCTAGGTCTCTAGTTTTCAAAAATGCACAGCTTTGGTAGGTTTCCCTAGGTGCCGGCTGAGCTAGAGGCCAAAATCTACAGGTAGGCACTTTGCCAAAAACACCCCTGTTTTCTTTAAAAAAATGTGATGTGTCCACGTTGCGTTTTGGGGCATTTCCTGTTGCGGTCGCTAGGCCTACCCACACAAGTGAGGTACCATTTTTATCGGGAGACTTGGGGGAACGCTGGGTGGAATTAAATTTGTGGCTCCTCTCAGATTCCACAACTTACTGTCACCAAAATGTGAGGAAAATGTGTTTTTTTAGCCAAATTTTGAGGTTTGCAAAGGATTCTGTGTAACAGAACCTGGTCAGAGCCCCACAAGTCACCCCAACTTGGATTCCCCTAGGTCTGTAGTTTTCAGAAATGCACAGGTTTGGTAGGTTTCCCTAGGTGCCGGCTAAGCTAGAGGCCAAAATATACAGGTAGGCACTTTGCAAAAAACCACCTCTGTTTTCTTTCAAAAAATTTGATGTGTCCACGTTGCGTTTTGGGGCATTTCCTGTCGCGGGCGCTATGCCTACCCACACAAGTGAGGTATCATTTTTATCGGGAGACTTGGGGGAATGCTTGTTGGAAGGAAATTTGTGGCTATTCTCTGATTCCGGAACTTTCTGTCACCAAAATATGAGGAAAATGTGTTTTTTTAGACACATTTTGAGGTTTGCAAAGGATTCTGGGTAACAGAAGCTGGTCAGAGCCCCACAAGTTACCACATCTTGGATTGCCCTTGGTGTCTAGTTTTCAGAAATGCTCAGGTTTGGTAGGTTTCCCTCAGTGCCGGCTGAGCTAGAGGCCAAAATCTACAGGTAGGCACTTTGCAAAAAACACCTCTGTTTTCTTTAAAAAAATGTGATGTGTCCACCTTGCGTTTTGTGGCATTTCCTGTCGCGGGCGCTAGGCCTACCCACACAAGTGAGGTATCATTTTTATCTGGAGACTTGGGGGAATGCTTGGTGGAAGGAAATTTATGGCTATTCTCTGATTCCAGAACTTTCTGTCACCAAAATATGAGGAAAATGTGTTTTTTTAGCCACATTTTGAGGTTTGCAAAGGATTCTGGGTAACAGAACCTGGTCAGAGCCCCAAAAGTCACCCCAACTTGGATTCTCCTAGGTCTGTAGTTTTCAGAAATGCACAGGTTTGGTAGGTTTCCCTAGGTGCCGGCTGAGCTAGAGGCCAAAATATACAGGTAGGCACTTTGCAAAAAACACCTCTGTTTTCTTTAAAAAATTGTGATGTGTCCACGTTGCGTTTTGGGGCATTTCCTGTCGCGGGCGCTAGGCCTACCCACACAAGTGAGGTATCATTTTTATCGGGAGACTTGGGGGAATGCTGGGTGGAAGGAAATTTGTGGCTCCTCTCTGATTCCAGAACTTTCTGTCACCAAAATATGAGGAAAATGTGTTTTTTTTAGCCAAATTTTGAGGTTTGCAAAGGATTCTGGGTAACAAAACCTGGTCAGAGCCCCACAAGTCACCCCGTCTTGGATTCCCCATGGTCTCTAGTTTTCAAAAATGCATTGGTTTGGTAGGTTTCCCTAGGTGCCGGCTGAGCTAGAGGCCAATTCTACAGGTAGGCACTTTGCAAAAAACACCTCTGTTTTCTTTCAAAAAATTTGATGTGTCCACGTTGCGTTTTGGGGCATTTCCTGTTGCGGGTGCTAGGCCTACCCACACAAGTGAGGTATCATTTTTATCGGGAGACTTGGGGGAACGCTGGGTGGAATTAAATTTGTGGCTCCTCTCAGATTCCACAACTTACTGTCACCAAAATGTGAGGAAAATGTGTTTTTTTAGCCAAATTTTGAGGTTTGCAAAGGATTCTGTGTAACAGAACCTGGTCAGAGCCCCACAATTCACCCCAACTTGGATTCCCCTAGGTCTGTAGTTTTCAGAAATGCACAGGTTTGGTAGGTTTCCCTAGGTGCCGGCTGAGCTAGAGGCCAAAATATACAGGTAGGCACTTTGCAAAAAAACACCTCTGTTTTCTTTCAAAAAATTTGATGTGTCCACGTTGCGTTTTGGGGCATTTCCTGTCGCGGGCGCTAGGCCTACCCACACAAGTGAGGTATCATTTTTATCGGGAGACTTGGGGGAATGCTTGTTGGAAGGAAATTTGTGGCTATTCTCTGATTCCGGAACTTTCTGTCACCAAAATATGAGGAAAATGTGTTTTTTTTAGCCAAATTTTGAGGTTTGCAAAGGATTCTGGGTAACAAAACCTGGTCAGAGCCCCACAAGTCACCCCGTCTTGGATACCCCATGGTCTCTAGTTTTCAAAAATGCATTGGTTTGGTAGGTTTCCCTAGGTGCCGGCTGAGCTAGAGGCCAAATTCTACAGGTAGGCACTTTGCAAAAAACACCTCTGTTTTCTTTCAAAAAATTTGATGTGTCCACGTTGCGTTTTGGGGAATTTCCTGTTGCGGGCGCTAGGCCTACCCACACAAGTGAGGTATCATTTTTATCGGGAGACTTGGGGGAACGCTGGGTGGAATTAAATTTGTGGCTCCTCTCAGATTCCACAACTTACTGTCACCAAAATGTGAGGAAAATGTGTTTTTTTAGCCAAATTTTGAGGTTTGCAAAGGATTCTGTGTAACAGAACCTGGTCAGAGCCCCACAATTCACCCCAACTTGGATTCCCCTAGGTCTGTAGTTTTCAGAAATGCACAGGTTTGGTAGGTTTCCCTAGGTGCCGGCTGAGCTAGAGGCCAAAATATACAGGTAGGCACTTTGCAAAAAAACACCTCTGTTTTCTTTCAAAAAATGTGATGTGTCCACGTTGCGTTTTGGGGCATTTCCTGTTGCGGGCGCTAGGCCTACCCACACAAGTGAGGTATCATTGTTATCGGGAGACTTGGGGGAATGCTGGGTGGAAGGAAATTTGTGGCTCCACTCTGATTCCAGAACTTTCTTTCAACAAAATGTGAGGAAAATGTGTTTTTTTAGCCACATTTTGAGGTTTTCAAAGGATTCTGGGTAACAGAACCTGGTCAGAGCCCCACAAGTCACCCCATCTTGGATTCCCCTAGGTCTCTATTTTTCAGAAATGCTCAGGTTTGGTAGGTTTCCCTAGGTGCCAGCTGAGCTAGAGGCCAAAATCTACAGGTAGGCACTTTGCAAAAAACACCTCTGTTTTCTTTCAAAAAAGTTGATGTGTCCACGTTGCGTTTTGGGGCATTTCCTGTTGCGGGCGCTAGGCCTACCCACACAAGTGAGGTATCATTTTTATCGGGAGACTTGGGGGAACGCTGGGTGGAATTAAATTGGTGGCTCCTCTCAGATTCCACAACTTACTGTCACCAAAATGTGAGGAAAATGTGTTTTTTTAGCCAAATTTTGAGGTTTGCAAAGGATTCTGGGTAACAGAACCTGGTCAGAGCCCCACAAGTCACCCCAACTTGGATTCCCCTAGGTCTGTAGTTTTCAGAAATGCACAGGTTTGGTAGGTTTCCCTAGGTGCCGGCTGAGCTAGAGGCCAAAATATACAGGTAGGCACTTTGCAAAAAAACACCTCTGTTTTCTTTAAAAAATTGTGATGTGTCCACGTTGCGTTTTGGGGCATTTCCTGTTGCTGGCGCTAGGCCTACCCACACAAGTGAGCTATCATTTTTATCGGGAGACTTGGGGGAACGCTGGGTGAAAGGAAATTTGTGGCTCCTCTCAGATTCCACAACTTTCTGGCACCAAAATGTGAGGAAAATGTGTTTTTTTAGCCAAATTTTGAGGTTTGCAAAGGATTCTGGGTAACAAAACCTGGTCAGAGCCCCACAAGTCACCCCATCTTGGATTCCCCTAGGATTCTATTTTTCAGAAATGCACAAGTTTGGTAGGTTTCCCTAGGTGCCGGCTGAGCTAGAGGCCAAAATCTACAGGTAGGCACTTTGCCAAAAACACCCCTGTTTTCTTTAAAAAAATGTGATGTGTCCACGTTGCGTTTTGGGGTATTTCCTGTTGCGGTCGCTAGGCCTACCCACACAAGTGAGGTACCATTTTTATCGGGAGACTTGGGGGAACGCTGGGTGGAATTAAATTTGTGGCTCCTCTCAGATTCCACAACTTACTGTCACCAAAATGTGAGGAAAATGTGTTTTTTTAGCCAAATTTTGAGGTTTGCAAAGGATTCTGTGTAACAGAACCTGGTCAGAGCCCCACAAGTCACCCCAACTTGGATTCCCCTAGGTCTGTAGTTTTCAGAAATGCACAGGTTTGGTAGGTTTCCCTAGGTGCCGGCTGAGCTATAGGCCAAAATATACAGGTAGGCACTTTGCAAAAAAACACCTCTGTTTTCTTTCAAAAAATTTGATGTGTCCACGTTGCGTTTTGGGGCATTTCCTGTCGCGGGCACTAGGCCTACCCACACAAGTGAGGTATCATTTTTATCGGGAGACTTGGGGGAATGCTTGTTGGAAGGAAATTTGTGGCTATTCTCTGATTCCGGAACTTTCTGTCACCAAAATATGAGGAAAATGTGTTTTTTTAGACACATTTTGAGGTTTGCAAAGGATTCTGGGTAACAGAAGCTGGTCAGAGCCCCACAAGTTACCACATCTTGGATTGCCCTTGGTGTCTAGTTTTCAGAAATGCTCAGGTTTGGTAGGTTTCCCTCAGTGCCGGCTGAGCTAGAGGCCAAAATATACAGGTAGGCACTTTGCAAAAAACACCTCTGTTTTCTTTAAAAAAATGTGATGTGTCCACGTTGCGTTTTGGGGCATTTCCTGTTGCGGGCGCTAGGCCTACCCACACAAGTGAGGTATCATTTTTATCGGGAGACTTGGGGGAACGCTGGGTGGAATTAAATTTGTGGCTCCTCTCAGATTCCACAACTTACTGTCATTAAAATGTGAGGAAAATGTGTTTTTTTAGCCAAATTTTGAGGTTTGCAAAGGATTCTGTGTAACAGAACCTGGTCAGAGCCCCACAAGTCACCCCAACTTGGATTCCCCTAGGTCTGTAGTTTTCAGAAATGCACAGGTTTGGTAGGTTTCCCTAGGTGCCGGCTGAGCTAGAGGCCAAAATATACAGGTAGGCACTTTGCAAAAAAACACCTCTGTTTTCTTTCAAAAAATGTGATGTGTCCACGTTGCGTTTTGGGGCATTTCCTGTTGCGGGCGCTAGGCCTACCCACACAAGTGAGGTATCATTGTTATCGGGAGACTTGGGGGAATGCTGGGTGGAAGGAAATTTGTGGCTCCACTCTGATTCCAGAACTTTCTTTCAACAAAATGTGAGGAAAATGTGTTTTTTTAGCCAAATTTTGAGGTTTGCAAAGGATTCTGGGTAACAAAACCTGGTCAGAGCCCCACAAGTCACCCCATCTTGGATTCCCCTAGGTCTGTAGTTTTCAGAAATGCACAGGTTTGGTAGGTTTCCCTAGGTGCCGGCTGAGCTAGAGGCCAAAATATACAGGTAGGCACTTTGCAAAAAACACCTCTGTTTTCTTTAAAAAATTGTGATGTGTCCACGTTGCGTTTTGGGGCATTTCCTGTCGCGGGCGCTAGGCCTACCCACACAAGTGAGGTATCATTTTTATCGGGAGACTTGGGGGAATGCTGGGTGGAAGGAACTTTGTGGCTCCTCTCTGATTCCAGAACTTTCTGTCACCAAAATGTGAGGAAAATGTGTTTTTTTTAGCCAAATTTTGAGGTTTGCAAAGGATTCTGGGTAACAAAACCTGGTCAGAGCCCCACAAGTCACCCCAATCGTGGATTCCCCTTGGTCTCTAGGTTTCAAAAATGCATTGGTTTGGTAGGTTTCCTTAGGTGCCGGCTGAGCTAGAGGCCAAATTCTACAGGTAGGCACTTTGCAAAAAACACCTCTGTTTTCTTTCAAAAAATTTGATGTGTCCACGTTGCGTTTTGGGGCATTTCTTGTTGCGGGCGCTAGGCCTACCCACACAAGTGAGGTATCATTTTTATCGGGAGACTTGGGGGAACGCTGGGTGGAAGGAAATTTGTGGCTCCACTCTGATTCCAGAACTTTCTTTCAAAAAAATGTGAGGAAAATGTGTTTTTTTAGCCAAATTTTGAGGTTTTCAAAGGATTCTGGGTAACAGAACCTGGTCAGAGCCCCACAAGTCACCCCATCTTGGATTCCCCTAGGTCTCTATTTTTCAGAAATGCTCAGGTTTGGTAGGTTTCCCTAGGTGCCAGCTGAGCTAGAGGCCAAAATCTACAGGTAGGCACTTTGCAAAAAACACCTCTGTTTTCTTTCAAAAAATTTGATGTGTCCACGTTGCGTTTTGGGGCATTTCCTGTTGCGGGCGCTAGGCCTACCCACACAAGTGAGGTATCATTTTTATCGGGAGACTTGGGGGAACGCTGGGTGGAATTAAATTTCTGGCTCCTCTCAGATTCCACAACTTACTGTCAATAAAATGTGAGGAAAATGTGTTTTTTTAGCCAAATTTTGAGGTTTGCAAAGGATTCTGTGTAACAGAACCTGGTCAGAGCCCCACAAGTCACCCCAACTTGGATTCCCCTAGGTCTGTAGTTTTCAGAAATGCACTGGTTTGGTAGGTTTCCCTAGGTGCCGGCTGAGCTAGAGGCCAAAATATACAGGTAGGCACTTTGCAAAAAAACACCTCTGTTTTCTTTAAAAAAATGTGATGTGTCCACGTTGCGTTTTGGGGCAATCCTGTTGCGGGCGCTAGGCCTACCCACACAAGTGAGGTATCATTGTTATCAGGAGACTTGGGGGAATGCTGGGTGGAAGGAAATTTGTGGCTCCACTCTGATTCCAGAACTTTCTTTCAACAAAATGTGAGGAAAATGTGTTTTTTTAGCCAAATTTTGAGGTTTGCAAAGGATTCTGGGTAACAAAACCTGGTCAGAGCCCCACAAGTCACCCCATCTTGGATTCCCCTAGGTCTGTAGTTTTCAGAAATGCACAGGTTTGGTAGGTTTCCCTAGGTGCCGGCTGAGCTAGAGGCCAAAATATACAGGTAGGCACTTTGCAAAAAACACCTCTGTTTTCTTTAAAAAATTGTGATGTGTCCACGTTGCGTTTTGGGGCATTTCCTGTCGCGGGCGCTAGGCCTACCCACACAAGTGAGGTATCATTTTTATCGGGAGACTTGGGGGAATGCTGGGTGGAAGGAAATTTGTGGCTCCTCTCTGATTCCAGAACTTTCTGTCACCAAAATGTGAGGAAAATGTGTTTTTTTTAGCCAAATTTTGAGGTTTGCAAAGGATTCTGGGTAACAAAACCTGGTCAGAGCCCCACAAGTCACCCCATCTTGGATTCCCCTTGGTCTCTAGTTTTCAAAAATGCATTGGTTTGGTAGGTTTCCCTAGGTGCCGGCTGAGCTAGAGGCCAAATTCTACAGGTAGGCACTTTGCAAAAAACACCTCTGTTTTCTTTCAAAAAATTTGATGTGTCCACGTTGCGTTTTGGGGCATTTCCTGTTGCGGGCGCTAGGCCTACCCACACAAGTGAGGTATCATTTTTATCGGGAGACTTGGGGGAACGCTGGGTGGAATTAAATTTGTGGCTCCTCTCAGATTCCACAACTTACTGTCACCAAAATGTGAGGAAAATGTGTTTTTTTAGCCAAATTTTGAGGTTTGCAAAGGATTCTGTGTAACAGAACCTGGTCAGAGCCCCACAAGTCACCCCAACTTGGATTCCCCTAGGTCTGTAGTTTTCAGAAATGCACAGGTTTGGTAGGTTTCCCTAGGTGCCGGCTGAGCTAGAGGCCAAAATATACAGGTAGGCACTTTGCAAAAAAACACCTCTGTTTTCTTTCAAAAAATGTGATGTATCCACGTTGCGTTTTGGGGCATTTCCTGTTGCGGGCGCTAGGCCTACCCACACAAGTGAGGTATCATTGTTATCGGGAGACTTGGGGGAATGCTGGGTGGAAGGAAATTTGTGGCTCCACTCTGATTCCAGAACTTTCATTCAACAAAATGTGAGGAAAATGTGTTTTTTTAGCCAAATTTTGAGGTTTTCAAAGGATTCTGGGTAACAGAACCTGGTCAGAGCCCCACAAGTCACCCCATCTTGGATTCCCCTAGGTCTCTATTTTTCAGAAATGCTCAGGTTTGGTAGGTTTCCCTAGGTTCCAGCTGAGCTAGAGGCCAAAATCTACAGGTAGGCACTTTGCAAAAAACACCTCTGTTTTCTTTCAAAAAATTTGATGTGTCCACGTTGCGTTTTGGGGCATTTCCTGTTGCGGGCGCTAGGCCTACCCACACAAGTGAGGTATCATTTTTATCGGGAGACTTGGGGGAACGCTGGGTGGAATTAAATTTGTGGCTCCTCTCAGATTCCACAACTTACTGTCATTAAAATGTGAGGAAAATGTGTTTTTTTAGCCAAATTTTGAGGTTTGCAAAGGATTCTGTGTAACAGAACCTGGTCAGAGCCCCACAAGTCACCCCAACTTGGATTCCCCTAGGTCTGTAGTTTTCAGAAATGCACAGGTTTGGTAGGTTTCCCTAGGTGCCGGCTGAGCTAGAGGCCAAAATATACAGGTAGGCACTTTGCAAAAAAACACCTCTGTTTTTTTTAAAAAAATGTGATGTGTCCACGTTGCGTTTTGGGGCAATCCTGTTGCGGGCGCTAGGCCTACCCACACAAGTGAGGTATCATTGTTATCAGGAGACTTGGGGGAATGCTGGGTGGAAGGAAATTTGTGGCTCCACTCTGATTCCAGAACTTTCTTTCAACAAAATGTGAGGAAAATGTGTTTTTTTAGCCAAATTTTGAGGTTTGCAAAGGATTCTGGGTAACAAAACCTGGTCAGAGCCCCACAAGTCACCCCATCTTGGATTCCCCTAGGTCTGTAGTTTTCAGAAATGCACAGGTTTGGTAGGTTTCCCTAGGTGCCGGCTGAGCTAGAGGCCAAAATATACAGGTAGGCACTTTGCAAAAAACACCTCTGTTTTCTTTAAAAAATTGTGATGTGTCCACGTTGCGTTTTGGGGCATTTCCTGTCGCGGGCGCTAGGCCTACCCACACAAGTGAGGTATCATTTTTATCGGGAGACTTGGGGGAATGCTGGGTGGAAGGAAATTTGTGGCTCCTCTCTGATTCCAGAACTTTCTGTCACCAAAATGTGAGGAAAATGTGTTTTTTTTAGCCAAATTTTGAGGTTTGCAAAGGATTCTGGGTAACAAAACCTGGTCAGAGCCCCACAAGTCACCCCATCTTGGATTCCCCTTGGTCTCTAGTTTTCAAAAATGCATTGGTTTGGTAGGTTTCCCTAGGTGCCGGCTGAGCTAGAGGCCAAATTCTACAGGTAGGCACTTTGCAAAAAACACCTCTGTTTTCTTTCAAAAAATTTGATGTGTCCACGTTGCGTTTTGGGGCATTTCCTGTTGCGGGCGCTAGGCCTACCCACACAAGTGAGGTATCATTTTTATCGGGAGACTTGGGGGAACGCTGGGTGGAATTAAATTTGTGGCTCCTCTCAGATTCCACAACTTACTGTCACCAAAATGTGAGGAAAATGTGTTTTTTTAGCCAAATTTTGAGGTTTGCAAAGGATTCTGTGTAACAGAACCTGGTCAGAGCCCCACAAGTCACCCCAACTTGGATTCCCCTAGGTCTGTAGTTTTCAGAAATGCACAGGTTTGGTAGGTTTCCCTAGGTGCCGGCTGAGCTAGAGGCCAAAATATACAGGTAGGCACTTTGCAAAAAAACACCTCTGTTTTCTTTCAAAAAATGTGATGTGTCCACGTTGCGTTTTGGGGCATTTCCTGTTGCGGGCGCTAGGCCTACCCACACAAGTGAGGTATCATTGTTATCGGGAGACTTGGGGGAATGCTGGGTGGAAGGAAATTTGTGGCTCCTCTCTGATTCCAGAACTTTCTTTCAACAAAATGTGAGGAAAATGTGTTTTTTTAGCCAAATTTTGAGGTTTGCAAAGGATTCTGGGTAACAAAACCTGGTCAGAGCCCCACAAGTCACCCCATCTTGGATTCCCCTAGGTCTGTAATTTTCAGAAATGCACAGGTTTGGTAGGTTTCCCTAGGTGCCGGCTGAGCTAGAGGCCAAAATATACAGGTAGGCACTTTGCAAAAAACACCTCTGTTTTCTTAAAAAAATTGTGATGTGTCCACGTTGCGTTTTGGGGCATTTCCTGTCGCGGGCGCTAGGCCTACCCACACAAGTGAGGTATCATTTTTATCGGGAGACTTGGGGGAATGCTGGGTGGAAGGAAATTTGTGGCTCCTCTCTGATTCCAGAACTTTCTGTCACCAAAATGTGAGGAAAATGTGTTTTTTTTAGCCAAATTTTGAGGTTTGCAAAGGATTCTGGGTAACAAAACCTGGTCAGAGCCCCACAAGTCACCCCAATCGTGGATTCCCCTTGGTCTCTAGTTTTCAAAAATGCATTGGTTTGGTAGGTTTCCTTAGGTGCCGGCTGAGCTAGAGGCCAAATTCTACAGGTAGGCACTTTGCAAAAAACACCTCTGTTTTCTTTCAAAAAATGTGATGTGTCCACGTTGCGTTTTGGGGCATTTCCTGTTGCGGGCGCTAGGCCTACCCACACAAGTGAGGTATCTTTTTTATCGGGAGACTTGGGGGAACGCTGGGTGGAATTAAATTTGTGGCTCCTCTCAGATTCCACAACTTACTGTCACCAAAATGTGAGGAAAATGTGTTTTTTTAGCCAAATTTTGAGGTTTGCAAAGGATTCTGTGTAACAGAACCTGGTCAGAGCCCCACAAGTCACCCCAACTTGGATTCCCCTAGGTCTGTAGTTTTCAGAAATGCACAGGTTTGGTAGGTTTCCCTAGATGCCGGCTGAGCTAGAGGCCAAAATATACAGGTAGGCACTTTGCAAAAAAACACCTCTGTTTTCTTTCAAAAAATGTAATGTGTCCACGTTGCGTTTTGGGGCATTTCCTGTTGCGGGCGCTAGGCCTACCCACACAAGTGAGGTATCATTGTTATCGGGAGACTTGGGGGAATGCTGGGTGGAAGGAAATTTGTGGCTCCACTCTGATTCCAGAACTTTCTTTCAAAAAAATGTGAGGAAAATGTGTTTTTTTAGCCAAATTTTGAGGTTTTCAAAGGATTCTGGGTAACAGAACCTGGTCAGAGCCCCACAAGTCACCCCATCTTGGATTCCCCTAGGTCTCTATTTTTCAGAAATGCTCAGGTTTGGTAGGTTTCTCTAGGTGCCAGCTGAGCTAGAGGCCAAAATCTACAGGTAGGCACTTTGCAAAAAACACCTCTGTTTTCTTTCAAAAAATTTGATGTGTCCACGTTGCGTTTTGGGGCATTTCCTGTTGCGGGCGCTAGGCCTACCCACACAAGTGAGGTATCATTTTTATCGGGAGACTTGGGGGAACGCTGGGTGGAATTAAATTTCTGGCTCCTCTCAGATTCCACAACTTACTGTCAATAAAATGTGAGGAAAATTTGTTTTTTTAGCCAAATTTTGAGGTTTGCAAAGGATTCTGTGTAACAGAACCTGGTCAGAGCCCCACAAGTCACCCCAACTTGGATTCCCCTAGGTCTGTAGTTTTCAGAAATGCACAGGTTTGGTAGGTTTCCCTAGGTGCCGGCTGAGCTAGAGGCCAAAATATACAGGTAGGCACTTTGCAAAAAAACACCTCTGTTTTCTTTAAAAAAATGTGATGTGTCCACGTTGCGTTTTGGGGCATTTCCTGTTGCGGGCGCTAGGCCTACCCACACAAGTGAGGTATCATTGTTATCAGGAGACTTGGGGGAATGCTGGGTGGAAGGAAATTTGTGGCTCCACTCTGATTCCAGAACTTTCTTTCAACAAAATGTGAGGAAAATGTGTTTTTTTAGCCAAATTTTGAGGTTTGCAAAGGATTCTGGGTAACAAAACCTGGTCAGAGCCCCACAAGTCACCCCATCTTGGATTCCCCTAGGTCTGTAGTTTTCAGAAATGCACAGGTTTGGTAGGTTTCCCTAGGTGCCGGCTGAGCTAGAGGCCAAAACATACAGGTAGGCACTTTGCAAAAAACACCTCTCTTTTCTTTAAAAAATTGTGATGTGTCTACGTTGCGTTTTGGGGCATTTCCTGTCGCGGGCGCTAGGCCTACCCCCACAAGTGAGGTATCATTTTTATCGGGAGACTTGGGGGAATGCTGGGTGGAAGGAAATTTGTGGCTCCTCTCTGATTCCAGAACTTTCTGTCACCAAAATGTGAGGAAAATGTGTTTTTTTTAGCCAAATGTTGAGGTTTGCAAAGGATTCTGGGTAACAAAACCTGGTCAGAGCCCCACAAGTCACCCCATCTTGGATTCCCCTTGGTCTCTAGTTTTCAAAAATGCATTGGTTTGGTAGGTTTCCCTAGGTGCCGGCTGAGCTAGAGGCCAAATTCTACAGCTAGGCACTTTGCAAAAAACACCTCTATTTTCTTTCAAAAAAGTTGATGTGTCCACGTTGTGTTTTGGGGCATTTCCTGTTGCGGGCGCTAGGGCTACCCACACAAGTGAGGTATCATTTTTATCGGGAGACTTGGGGGAACGCTGGGTGGAATTAAATTTGTGGCTCCTCTCAGATTCCACAACTTACTGTCACCAAAATGTGAGGAAAATTTGTTTTTTTAGCCAAATTTTGAGGTTTGCAAAGGATTCTGTGTAACAGAACCTGGTCAGAGCCCCACAAGTCACCCCAACTTGGATTCCCCTAGGTCTGTAGTTTTCAGAAATGCACAGGTTTGGTAGGTTTCCCTAGGTGCCGGCTGAGCTAGAGGCCAAAATATACAGGTAGGCACTTTGCAAAAAAACACCTCTGTTTTCTTTCAAAAAATTTGATGTGTCCACGTTGCGTTTTGGGGCATTTCCTGTCGCGGGCGCTAGGCCTACCCACACAAGTGAGGTATCATTTTTATCGGGAGACTTGGGGGAATGCTTGTTGGAAGGAAATTTGTGGCTATTCTCTGATTCCACAACTTTCTGTCACCAAAATATGAGGAAAATGTGTTTTTTTAGACACCTTTTGAGGTTTGCAAAGGATTCTGGGTAACAGAAGCTGGTCAGAGCCCCACAAATTACCACATCTTGGATTGCCCTTGGTGTCTAGTTTTCAGAAATGCTCAGGTTTGGTAGGTTTCCCTAGGTGCCGGCTGAGCTAGAGGCCAAATTCTACAGGTAGGCACTTTGCAAAAAACACCTCTGTTTTCTTTAAAAAAATGTGATGTGTCCACGTTGCGTTTTGGGGCATTTGCTGTTGCGTACGCTAGGCCTACCCACACAAGTGAGGTATTATTTTTATCGGGAGACGTGGGGGAATGCTGGGTGGAAGGAAATTTGTGGCTCCTCTCTGATTGCAGAACTTTCTGTCACCAAAATGTGAGGAAAATGTGTTTTTTAGCCAAATTTTGAGGTTTGCAAAGGATTCTGGGTAACAGAACCTGCTCAGAGCCCCACAAGTCACACCATCTTGGATTCCCCTAGGTCTCTAGTTTTAAAAAATGCACAGCTTTGGTAGGTTTCCCTAGGTGCCGGCTGAGCTAGAGGCCAAAATCTACAGGTAGGCACTTTGCCAAAAACACCCCTGTTTTCTTTTAAAAAATGTGATGTGTCCACGTTGCGTTTTGGGGCATTTCCTGTTGCGGTCGCTAGGCCTACCCACACAAGTGAGGTATCATTGTTATCGGGAGACTTGGGGGAATGCTGGGTGGAAGGAAATTTGTGGCTCCACTCTGATTCCAGAACTTTCTTTCAACAAAATGTGAGGAAAATGTGTTTTTTTAGCCAAATTTTGAGGTTTGCAAAGGATTCTGGGTAACAGCACCTGGTCAGAGCCCCACAAGTCACCCCATCTTGGATTCCCCTAGGTCTCTATTTTTCAGAAATGCTCAGGTTTGGTAGGTTTCCCTATGTGCCAGCTGAGCTAGAGGCCAAAATCTACAGGTAGGCACTTTGCAAAAAACACCTCTGTTTTCTTTCCAAAAATGTGATGTGTCCACGTTGCGTTTTGGGGAATTTCCTGTCGCGGGCGCTAGGCCTACCCACACAAGTGAGGTATCATTTTTATCGGGAGACTTGGGGGAATGCTTGGTGGAAGGAAATTCATGGCTATTCTCTGATTCCAGAACTTTCTGTCACCAAAATATGAGGAAAATGTGTTTTTTTTTGCCACATTTTGAGGTTTGCAAAGGATTCTGGGTAACAGAACCTGGTCAGAGCCCCACAAGTTACCACATCTTGGATTCCCCTAGGTGTCTAGTTTTCAGAAATGCTCAGGTTTTTGTAGGTTTCCCTAGGTGCCGGCTGAGCTAGAGGCCAAAATCTACAGGTAGGCACTTTGCAAAAAACACCTCTGTTTTCTTTCAAAAAATGTGATGTGTCCACGTTGCGTTTTGGGGCATTTCCTGTCGTGGGCGCTAGGCCTACCCACACAAGTGAGGTATCATTTTTATCGGGAGACTTGGGGGAACGCTGGGTGGAATTAAATTTGTGGCTCCTCTCAGATTCCACAACTTACTGTCACCAAAATGTGAGGAAAATGTGTTTTTTAGCCAAATTTTGAGGTTTGCAAAGGATTCTGTGTAACAGAACCTGGTCAGAGCCCCACAAGTCACCACAACTTGGATTCCCTTAGGTCTGTAGTTTTCAGAAATGCACAGGTTTGGTAGGTTTCCCTAGGTGCCGGCTGAGCTAGAGGCCAAAATATACAGGTAGGCACTTTGCAAAAAAACACCTCTGTTTTCTTTCAAAAAATTTGATGTGTCCTCGTTGCGTTTTGGGGCATTTCCTGTCGCGGGCGCTAGGCCTACCCACACAAGTGAGGTATCATTTTTATCGGGAGACTTGGGGGAACGCTGGGTGGAATTAAATTTGTGGCTCCTCTCAGATTCCACAACTTTCTGGCACCAAAATGTGAGGAAAATGTGTTTTTTTAGCCAAATTTTGAGGTTTGCAAAGGATTCTGGGTAACAGAACCTGGTCAGAGCCCCACAAGTCACCCCATCTTGGATTCCCCTAGGTCTCTATTTTTCAGAAATGCTCAGGTTTGGTAGTTTTCCCTAGGTGCCGGCTGAGCTAGAGGCCAAAATATACAGGTAGGCACTTTGCAAAAAAACACCTCTGTTTTCTTTAAAAAAATGTGATGTGTCCACGTTGCGTTTTGGGGCATTTCCTGTTGCTGGCGCTAGGCCTACCCACACAAGTGAGCTATCATTTTTATCGGGAGACTTGGGGGAACGCTGGGTGAAAGGAAATTTGTGGCTCCTCTCAAATTCCACAACTTTCTGGCACCAAAATGTGAGGAAAATGTGATTTTTTAGCCAAATTTTGAGGTTTGCAAAGGATTCTGGGTAACAGAACCTGGTCAGAGCCCCACAAGTCACCCCATCTTGGATTCCCCTAGGGTTCTATTTTTCAGAAATGCACAGGTTTGGTAGGTTTCCCTAGGTGCCGGCTGAGCTAGAGGCCAAAATATACAGGTAGGCACTTTGCAAAAAACACCTCTGTTTTCTTTAAAAAATTGTGATGTGTCCACGTTGCGTTTTGGGGCATTTCCTGTCGCGGGCGCTAGGCCTACCCACACAAGTGAGGTATCATTTTTATCGGGAGACTTGGGGGAATGCTGGGTGGAAGGAAATTTGTGGCTCCTCTCTGATTCCAGAACTTTCTGTCACCAAAATATGAGGAAAATGTGTTTTTTTTAGCCAAATTTTGAGGTTTGCAAAGGATTCTGGGTAACAGAACCTGGTCAGAGCCCCACAAGTCACCCCATCTTGGATTCCCCTAGGTTTCTATTTTTCAGAAATGCACAGGTTTGGTAGGTTTCCCTAGGTGCCGGCTGAGCTAGAGGCCAAAATCTACAGGTAGGCACTTTGCCAAAAACACCCCTGTTTTCTTTAAAAAAATGTGATGTGTCCACGTTGCGTTTTGGGGCATTTCCTGTTGCGGTCGCTAGGCCTACCCACACAAGTGAGGTATCATTGTTATCGGGAGACTTGGGGGAATGCTGGGTGGAAGGAAATTTGTGGCTCCTCTCTGATTCCAGAACTTTCTGTCACCAAAATATGAGGAAAATGTGTTTTTTTTAGCCAAATTTTGAGGTTTGCAAAGGATTCTGGGTAACAGAACCTGGTCGGAGCCCCACAAGTCACCCCATCTTGGATTCCCCTAGGTCTCTATTTTTCAGAAATGCTCAGGTTTGGTAGTTTTCCCTAGGTGCCAGCTGAGCTAGAGGCCAAAATCTACAGGTAGGCACTTTGCAAAAAACACCTATGTTTTCTTTCCAAAAATGTGATGTGTCCACGTTGCGTTTTGGGGCATTTCCTGTCGTGGGCGCTAGGCCTACCCACACAAGTGAGGTATCATTTTTATCGGGAGACTTGGGGGAACGCTGGGTGAAAGGAAATTTGTGGCTCCTCTCAAATTCCACAACTTTCTGGCACCAAAATGTGAGGAAAATGTGATTTTTTAGCCAAATTTTGAGGTTTGCAAAGGATTCTGGGTAACAGAACCTGGTCAGAGCCCCACAAGTCACCCCATCTTGGATTCCCCTAGGGTTCTATTTTTCAGAAATGCACAGGTTTGGTAGGTTTCCCTAGGTGCCGGCTGAGCTAGAAGCCAAAATCTACAGGTAGGCACTTTGCCAAAAACACCCCTGTTTTCTTTAAAAAAATGTGATGTGTCCACGTTGCGTTTTGGGCATTTCCTGTTGCGGTCGCTAGGCCTACCCACACAAGTGAGGTATCATTTTTATCGGGAGACTTGGGGGAACGCTGGGTGGAATTAAATTTGTGGCTCCTCTCAGATTCCACAACTTACTGTCACCAAAATGTGAGGAAAATGTGTTTTTTTAGCCAAATTTTGAGGTTTGCAAAGGATTCTGTGTAACAGAACCTGGTCAGAGCCCCACAAGTCACCCCAACTTGGATTCCCCTAGGTCTGTAGTTTTCAGAAATGCACAGGTTTGGTAGGTTTCCCTAGGTGCCGGCTGAGCTAGAGGCCAAAATATACAGGTAGGCACTTTGCATAAAAACACCTCTGTTTTCTTTCAAAAAATTTGATGTGTCCACGATGCGTTTTGGGGCATTTCCTGTCGCGGGCGCTAGGCCTACCCACACAAGTGAGGTATCATTTTTATCGGGAGACTTGGGGGAATGCTTGTTGGAAGGAAATTTGTGGCTATTCTCTGATTACAGAACTTTCTGTCACCAAAATATGAGGAAAATGTGTTTCTTTAGACACATTTTGAGGTTTGCAAAGGATTCTGGGTAACAGAAGCTGGTCAGAGCCCCACAAGTTACCACATCTTGGATTGCCCTTGGTGTCTAGTTTTCAGAAATGCTCAGGTTTGGTAGGTTTCCCTCAGTGCCGGCTGAGCTAGAGGCCAAAATCTACAGGTAGGCACTTTGCAAAAAACACCTCTGTTTTCTTTCAAAAAATTTGATGTGTCCAAGTTGCGTTTTGGGGCATTTCCTGTCGCGGGCGCTAGGCCTACCCACACAAGTGAGGTATCATTTTTATCTGGAGACTTGGGGGAATGCTTGGTGGAAGGAAATTTATGGCTATTCTCTGATTCCAGAACTTTCTTTCACCAAAATATGAGGAAAATGTGTTTTTTTAGCCACATTTTGAGGTTTGCAAAGGATTCTGGGTAACAGAACCTGGTCAGAGCCCCACAAGTCACCCCAACTTGGATTCCCCTAGGTCTGTAGTTTTCAGAAATGCACAGGTTTGGTAGGTTTCCCTAGGTGCCGGCTGAGCTAGAGGCCAAAATATACAGGTAGGCACTTTGCAAAAAACACCTCTGTTTTCTTTAAAAAATTGTGATGTGTCCACGTTGCGTTTTGGGGCATTTCCTGTCGCGGGCGCTAGGCCTACCCACACAAGTGAGGTATCATTTTTATCGGGAGACTTGGGGGAATGCTGGGTGGAAGGAAATTTGTGGCTCCTCTCTGATTCCAGAACTTTCTGTCACCAAAATATGAGGAAAATGTGTTTTTTTTAGCCAAATTTTGAGGTTTGCAAAGGATTCTGGGTAACAAAACCTGGTCTGAGCCCCACAAGTCACCCCATCTTGGATTCCCCATGGTCTCTAGTTTTCAAAAATGCATTGGTTTGGGAGGTTTCCCTAGGTGCCGGCTGAGCTAGAGGCCAAATTCTACAGGTAGGCACTTTGCAAAAAACACCTCTGTTTTCTTTCAAAAAATTTGATGTGTCCACGTTGCGTTTTGGGGCATTTCCTGTTGCGGGCGCTAGGCCTACCCACACAAGTGAGGTATCATTTTTATCGGGAGACTTGGGGGAACGCTGGGTGGAATTAAATTTGTGGCTCCTCTCAGATTCCACAACTTACTGTCACCAAAATGTGAGGAAAATGTGTTTTTTTAGCCAAATTTTGAGGTTTGCAAAGGATTCTGTGTAACAGAACCTGGTCAGAGCCCCACAAGTCACCCCAACTTGGATTCCTCTAGGTCTGTAGTTTTCAGAAATGCACAGGTTTGGTAGGTTTCCCTAGGTGCCGGCTGAGCTAGAGGCCAAAATATACAGGTGGGCACTTTGCAAAAAAACACCTCTGTTTTCTTTCAAAAAATGTGATGTGTCCACGTTGCGTTTTGGGGCATTTCCTGTTGCGGGCGCTAGGCCTACCCACACAAGTGAGGTATCATTGTTATCGGGAGACTTGGGGGAATGCTGGGTGGAAGGAAATTTGTGGCTCCACTCTGATTCCAGAACTTTCTTTCAACAAAATGTGAGGAAAATGTGTTTTTTTAGCCAAATTTTGAGGTTTTCAAAGGATTCTGGGTAACAGAACCTGGTCAGAGCCCCACAAGTCACCCCATCTTGGATTCCCCTAGGTCTCTATTTTTCAGAAATGCTCAGGTTTGGTAGGTTTCCCTAGGTGCCAGCTGAGCTAGAGGCCAAAATCTACAGATAGGCACTTTGCAAAAAACACCTCTGTTTTCTTTCAAAAAATTTGATGTGTCCACGTTGCGTTTTGGGGCATTTCCTGTTGCGGGCGCTAGGCCTACCCACACAAGTGAGGTATCATTTTTATCGGGAGACTTGGGGGAACGCTGGGTGGAATTAAATTTGTGGCTCCTCTCAGATTCCACAACTTACTGTCATTAAAATGTGAGGAAAATGTGTTTTTTTAGCCAAATTTTGAGGTTTGCAAAGGATTCTGTGTAACAGAACCTGGTCAGAGCCCCACAAGTCACCCCAACTTGGATTCCCCTAGGTCTGTAGTTTTCAGAAATGCACAGGTTTGGTAGGTTTCCCTAGGTGCCGGCTGAGCTAGAGGCCAAAATATACAGGTAGGCACTTTGCAAAAAAACACCTCTGTTTTCTTTCAAAAAATGTGATGTGTCCACGTTGCGTTTTGGGGCATTTCCTGTTGCGGGCGCTAGGCCTACCCACACAAGTGAGGTATCATTGTTATCGGGAGACTTGGGGGAATGCTGGGTGGAAGGAAATTTGTGGCTCCACTCTGATTCCAGAACTTTCTTTCAACAAAATGTGAGGAAAATGTGTTTTTTTTGCCAAATTTTGAGGTTTGCAAAGGATTCTGGGTAACAAAACCTGGTCAGAGCACCACAAGTCACCCCATCTTGGATTCCCCTAGGTCTGTAGTTTTCAGAAATGCACAGGTTTGGTAGGTTTCCCTAGGTGCCGGCTGAGCTAGAGGCCAAAATATACAGGTAGGCACTTTGCAAAAAACACCTCTGTTTTCTTTAAAAAATTGTGATGTGTCCACGTTGCGTTTTGGGGCATTTCCTGTCGCGGGCGCTAGGCCTACCCACACAAGTGAGGTATCATTTTTATCGGGAGACTTGGGGGAATGCTGGGTGGAAGGAAATTTGTGGCTCCTCTCTGATTCCAGAACTTTCTGTCACCAAAATGTGAGGAAAATGTGTTTTTTTTAGCCAAATTTTGAGGTTTGCAAAGGATTCTGGGTAACAAAACCTGGTCAGAGCCCCACAAGTCACCCCATCTTGGATTCCCCTTGGTCTCTAGTTTTCAAAAATGCATTGGTTTGGTAGGTTTCCCTAGGTGCCGGCTGAGCTAGAGGCCAAATTCTACAGGTAGGCACTTTGCAATAAACACCTCTGTTTTCTTTCAAAAAATTTGATGTGTCCACGTTGCGTTTTGGGGCATTTCCTGTTGCGGGCGCTAGGCCTACCCACACAAGTGAGGTATCATTTTTATCGGGAGACTTGGGGGAACGCTGGGTGGAATTACATTTGTGGCTCCTCTCAGATTCCACAACTTACTGTCACCAAAATGTGAGGAAAATGTGTTTTTTTAGCCAAATTTTGAGGTTTGCAAAGGATTCTGTGTAACAGAACCTGGTCAGAGCCCCACAAGTCACCCCAACTTGGATTCCCCTAGGTCTGTAGTTTTCAGAAATGCACAGGTTTGGTAGGTTTCCCTAGGTGCCGGCTGAGCTAGAGGCCAAAATATACAGGTAGGCACTTTGCAAAAAAACACCTCTGTTTTCTTTCAAAAAATGTGATGTGTCCACGTTGCGTTTTGGGGCATTTCCTGTTGCGGGCGCTAGGCCTACCCACACAGGTGAGGTATCATTGTTATCGGGAGACTTGGGGGAATGCTGGGTGGAAGGAAATTTGTGGCTCCACTCTGATTCCAGAACTTTCTTTCAACAAAATGTGAGGAAAATGTGTTTTTTTAGCCAAATTTTGAGGTTTTCAAAGGATTCTGGGTAACAGAACCTGGTCAGAGCCCCACAAGTCACCCCATTTTGGATTCCCCTAGGTCTCTATTTTTCAGAAATGCTCAGGTTTGGTAGGTTTCCCTAGGTGCCAGCTGAGCTAGAGGCCAAAATCTACAGGTAGGCACTTTGCAAAAAACACCTCTGTTTTCTTTCAAAAAATTTGATGTGTCCACGTTGCGTTTTGGGGCATTTCCTGTTGCGGGCGCTAGGCCTACCCACACAAGTGAGGTATCATTTTTATCGGGAGACTTGGGGGAACGCTGGGTGGAATTAAATTTGTGGCTCCTCTCAGATTCCACAACTTACTGTCATTAAAATGTGAGGAAAATGTGTTTTTTTAGCCAAATTTTGAGGTTTGCAAAGGATTCTGTGTAACAGAACCTGGTCAGAGCCCCACAAGTCACCCCAACTTGGATTCCCCTAGGTCTGTAGTTTTCAGAAATGCACAGGTTTGGTAGGTTTCCCTAGGTGCCGGCTGAGCTAGAGGCCAAAATATACAGGTAGGCACTTTGCAAAAAAACACCTCTGTTTTCTTTCAAAAAATGTGATGTGTCCACGTTGCGTTTTGGGGCATTTCCTGTTGCGGGCGCTAGGCCTACCCACACAAGTGAGGTATCATTGTTATCGGGAGACTTGGGGGAATGCTGGGTGGAAGGAAATTTGTGGCTCCACTCTGATTCCAGAACTTTCTGTCACCAAAATGTGAGGAAAATGTGTTTTTTTTAGCCAAATTTTGAGGTTTGCAAAGGATTCTGGGTAACAAAACCTGGTCAGAGCCCCACAAGTCACCCCATCTTGGATTCCCCTTGGTCTCTAGTTTTCAAAAATGCATTGGTTTGGTAGGTTTCCCTAGGTGCCGGCTGAGCTAGAGGCCAAATTCTACAGGTAGGCACTTTGCAAAAAACACCTCTGTTTTCTTTCAAAAAATTTGATGTGTCCACGTTGCGTTTTGGGGCATTTCCTGTTGCGGGCGCTAGGCCTACCCACACAAGTGAGGTATCATTTTTATCGGGAGACTTGGGGGAACGCTGGGTGGAATTAAATTTGTGTCTCATCTCAGATTCCACAACTTACTGTCACCAAAATGTGAGGAAAATGTGTTTTTTTAGCCAAATTTTGAGGTTTGCAAAGGATTCTGTGTAACAGAACCTGGTCAGAGCCCCACAAGTCACCCCAACTTGGATTCCCCTAGGTCTGTAGTTTTCAGAAATGCACAGGTTTGGTAGGTTTCCCTAGGTGCCGGCTGAGCTAGAGGCCAAAATATACAGGTAGGCACTTTGCAAAAAAACACCTCTGTTTTCTTTAAAAAAATGTGATGTGTCCACGTTGCGTTTTGGGGCATTTCCTGTTGCGGGCGCTAGGCCTACCCACACAAGTGAGGTATCATTGTTATCGGGAGACTTGGGGGAATGCTGGGTGGAAGGAAATTTGTGGCTCCACTCTGATTCCAGAACTTTCTTTCAACAAAATGTGAGGAAAATGTGTTTTTTTAGCCAAATTTTGAGGTTTTCAAAGGATTCTGGGTAACAGAACCTGGTCAGAGCCCCACAAGTCACCCCATCTTGGATTCCCCTAGGTCTCTATTTTTCAGAAATGCTCAGGTTTGGTAGGTTTCCCTAGGTGCCAGCTGAGCTAGAGGCCAAAATCTACAGGTAGGCACTTTGCAAAAAACACCTCTGTTTTCTTTCAAAAAATTTGATGTGTCCACGTTGCGTTTTGGGGCATTTCCTGTTGCGGGCGCTAGGCCTACCCACACAAGTGAGGTATCATTTTTATCGGGAGACTTGGGGGAACGCTGGGTGGAATTAAATTTGTGGCTCCTCTCAGATTCCACAACTTACTGTCATTAAAATGTGAGGAAAATGTGTTTTTTTAGCCAAATTTTGAGGTTTGCAAAGGATTCTGTGTAACAGAACCTGGTCAGAGCCCCACAAGTCACCCCAACTTGGATTCCCCTAGGTCTGTAGTTTTCAGAAATGCACAGGTTTGGTAGGTTTCCCTAGGTGCCGGCTGAGCTAGAGGCCAAAATATACAGGTAGGCACTTTGCAAAAAAACACCTCTGTTTTCTTTAAAAAAATGTGATGTGTCCACGTTGCGTTTTGGGGCATTTCCTGTTGCGGGCGCTAGGCCTACCCACACAAGTGAGGTATCATTTTTATCGGGAGACTTGGGGGAATGCTGGGTGGAAGGAAATTTGTGGCTCCACTCTGATTCCAGAACTTTCTTTCAACAAAATGTGAGGAAAATGTGTTTTTTTAGCCAAATTTTGAGGTTTGCAAAGGATTCTGGGTAACAAAACCTGGTCAGAGCCCCACAAGTCACCCCATCTTGGATTCCCCTAGGTCTGTAGTTTTCAGAAATGCACAGGTTTGGTAGGTTTCCCTAGGTGCCGGCTGAGCTAGAGGCCAAAATATACAGGTAGGCACTTTGCAAAAAACACCTCTGTTTTCTTTAAAAAATTGTGATGTGTCCACGTTGCGTTTTGGGGCATTTCCTGTCGCGGGCGCTAGGCCTACCCACACAAGTGAGGTATCATTTTTATCGGGAGACTTGGGGGAATGCTGGGTGGAAGGAAATTTGTGGCTCCTCTCTGATTCCAGAACTTTCTGTCACCAAAATGTGAGGAAAATGTGTTTTTTTAGCCAAATTTTGAGGTTTGCAAAGGATTCTGGATAACAAAACCTGGTCAGAGCCCCACAAGTCACCCCATCTTGGATTCCCCTAGGTCTGTAGTTTTCAGAAATGCACAGGCTTGGTAGGTTTCCCTAGGTGCCGGCTGAGCTAGAGGCCAAAATATACAGGTAGGCACTTTGCAAAAAACACCTCTGTTTTCTTTAAAAAATTGTGATGTGTCCACGTTGCGTTTTGGGGCATTTCCTGTCGCGGGCGCTAGGCCTACCCACACAAGTGAGGTATCATTTTTATCGGGAGACTTGGGGGAATGCTGGGTGGAAGGAAATTTGTGGCTCCACTCTGATTCCAGAACTTTCGTTCAACAAAATGTGAGGAAAATGTGTTTTTTTAGCCAAATTTTGAGGTTTTCAAAGGATTCTGGGTAACAGAACCTGGTCAGAGCCCCACAAGTCACCCCATCTTTGATTCCCCTAGGTCTGTAGTTTTCAGAAATGCACAGGTTTGGTAGGTTTCCCTAGGTGCCGGCTGAGCTAGAGGCCAAAATATACAGGTAGGCACTTTGCAAAAAACACCTCTGTTTTCTTAAAAAAATTGTGATGTGTCCACGTTGCGTTTTGGGGCATTTCCTGTCGCGGGCGCTAGGCCTACCCACACAAGTGAGGTATCATTTTTATCGGGAGACTTGGGGGAATGCTGGGTGGAAGGAAATTTGTGGCTCCACTCTGATTCCAGAACTTTCGTTCAACAAAATGTGAGGAAAATGTGTTTTTTTAGCCAAATTTTGAGGTTTTCAAAGGATTCTGGGTAACAGAACCTGGTCAGAGCCCCACAAGTCACCCCATCTTGGATTCCCCTAGGTCTGTAGTTTTCAGAAATGCACAGGTTTGGTAGGTTTCCCTAGGTGCCGGCTGAGCTAGAGGCCAAAATATACAGGTAGGCACTTTGCAAAAAACACCTCTGTTTTCTTAAAAAAATTGTGATGTGTCCACGTTGCGTTTTGGGGCATTTCCTGTCGCGGGCGCTAGGCCTACCCACACAAGTGAGGTATCATTTTTATCGGGAGACTTGGGGGAATGCTGGGTGGAAGGAAATTTGTGGCTCCTCTCTGATTCCAGAACTTTCTGTCACCAAAATGTGAGGAAAATGTGTTTTTTTAGCCAAATTTTGAGGTTTGCAAAGGATTCTGGGTAACAAAACCTGGTCAGAGCCCCACAAGTCACCCCATCTTGGATTCCCCTAGGTCTCTATTTTTCAGAAATGCACAGGTTTGGTAGGTTTCCCTAGGTGCTGGCTGAGCTAGAGGACAAAATCTACAGGTAGGCACTTTGCCAAAAACACCTCTGTTTTCTTTAAAAAAATGTGATATGTCCACGTTGCGTTTTGGGGCATTTCCTGTCGCAGGCGCTAGGCCTACCCACACAAGTGAGGTATCATTTTTATCGGGATACTTGGGGGAACGCTGGGTGGAAGGAAATTTGTGGCTCCTCTCTGATTCCAGAACTTTCTGTCACCAAAATGTGAGGAAAATGTGTTTTTTTTCACCAAATTTTGAGGTTTGCAAAGGATTCTGGGTAACAAAACCTGGTCAGAGCCCCACAAGTCACCCCATCTTGGATTCCCCTTGGTCTCTAGTTTTCAAAAATGCATAGGTTTGGTAGGTTTCCCTAGGTGCCGGCTGAGCTAGAGGCCAAAATCTACAGGTAGGCACTTTGCAAAAAACACCTCTGTTTTCTTTAAAAAATTGTGATGTGTCCACGTTGCGTTTTGGGGCATTTCCTGTCGCGGGCGCTAGGCCTACCCCCACAAGTGAGGTATCATTTTTATCGGGAGACTTTGGGGAATGCTGGGTGGAAGGAAATTTGTGGCTCCTCTCTGATTCCAGAACTTTCTGTCACCAAAATGTGAGGAAAATGTGTTTTTTTTAGCCAAATGTTGAGGTTTGCAAAGGATTCTGGGTAACAAAACCTGGTCAGAGCCCCACAAGTCACCCCATCTTGGATTCCCCTTGGTCTCTAGTTTTCAAAAATGCATTGGTTTGGTAGGTTTCCCTAGGTGCCAGCTGAGCTAGAGGCTAAATTCTACAGGTAGGCACTTTGCAAAAAACACCTCTGTTTTCTTTAAAAAAAATTGATGTGTGCACGTTGCGTTTTGGGGCATTTCCTGTCGCGGGCGCTAGGCCTACCCACACAAGTGAGGTATCATTTTTATCGGGAGACTTGGGGGAATGCTTGTTGGAAGGAAATTTGTGGCTATTCTCTGATTCCAGAACTTTCTGTCACCAAAATATGAGGAAAATGTGTTTTTTTAGACACATTTTGAGGTTTGCAAAGGATTCTGGGTAACAGAAGCTGGTCAGAGCCCCACAAGTTACCACATCTTGGAGTGCCCTTGGTGTCTAGTTTTCAGAAATGCACAGGTTTGGTAGGTTTCCCTAGGTGCCGGCTGAGCTAGAGGCCAAAATCTACAGGTAGGCACTTTGCAAAAAACACCTCTGTTTTCTTTCAAAAAATGTGATGTGTCCATGTTGCATTTTGGGGCATTTGCTGTTGCGGGCGCTAGGGCTACCCACACAAGTGAGGTATTATTTTTATCGGGAGTCTTGGGGGAATGCTAGGTGGAGAGAAATTTGTGGCTCCTCTCTGATTCCAGAACTTCCTGTCACCAAAATGTGAGGAAAATGTGTTTTTTTAGCTAAATTTTGAGGTTTGCAAAGGATTCTGGGTAACAGAACCTGGTCAGAGCCCCACAAGTCACCCCATCTTGGATTCCCCTAGGTCTCTATTTTTCAGAAATGCACAGGTTTGGTAGGTTTCCCTAGGTGCTGGCTGAGCTAGAGGACAAAATCTACAGGTAGGCACTTTGCCAAAAACACCTCTGTTTTCTTTAAAAAAATGTGATATGTCCACGTTGCGTTTTGGGGCATTTCCTGTCGCAGGCACTAGGCCTTCGCACACAAGTGAGGTATCATTTTTATCGGGATACTTGGGGGAACGCTGGGTGGAAGGAAATTTGTGGCTCCTCTCTGATTCCAGAACTTTCTGTCACCAAAATGTGAGGAAAATGTGTTTTTTTTCACCAAATTTTGAGGTTTGCAAAGGATTCTGGGTAACAAAACCTGGTCAGAGCCCCACAAGTCACCCCTTCTTGGATTCCCCTTGGTCTCTAGTTTTCAAAAATGCATAGGTTTGGTAGGTTTCCCTAGGTGCCGGCTGAGCTAGAGGCCAAAATCTACAGGTAGGCACTTTGCAAAAAACACCTCTGTTTTCTTTAAAAAATTGTGATGTGTCCACGTTGCGTTTTGGGGCATTTCCTGTCGCGGGCGCTAGGCCTACCCACACAAGTGAGGTATAAGTTTTATCGGGAGACTTGGGGGAACGCTGGGTGGAAGGAAATTTGTGGCTCCTCTCTGATTCCAGAACTTTCTGTCACCAAAATGTGAGGAAAATGTGTTTTTTTAGCCACATTTTGAGGTTTGCAAAGGATTCTGGGTAACAGAACCTGGTCAGATCCCCACAAGTCACCCCATCTTGGATTCCCCTAGGTTTCTAGTTTTCAAAAATGCATAGTTTGGGTAGGTTTCCCTTGGTGCCGGGTGAGCTAGTGGCCAAAATCTACAGGTAGGCACTTTGCAAAAAACACCTCTGTTTTCTTCCAAAAAATGTGATGTGTCCACGTTGCGTTTTGGGGCATTTGCTGTTGAGGGCGCTAGGCCTACCCACACAAGTGAGGTATAATTTTTATCGGGAGACTTGGGGGAATGCTGGGTGGAAGGAAATTTGTGGCTCCTCTCTGATTCCAGAACTTTCTGTCACCAAAATATGAGGAAAATGTGTTTTTATAGCCAAATTTTTAGGTTTGCAAAGGATTCTTGGTAACAAAACCTGGTCAGAGCCCCACAAGTAACCCCATCTTGGATTCCCCTAGGTCTCTAGTTTTCAACAATGCATAGGTTTGGTAGGTTTCCCTAGGTGCCGGCTGAGTTAGAGGCCAAAATCTACAGGTAGGCACTTTGCAAAAAACACCTCTGTTTTCTTAAAAGAATTGTGATTTGTCCACTTTACGTTTTGGGGCATTTCCTGTCACGGGCGCTAGGCCTACCCACACTAGTGAGGTATCATTTTTATCGGGAGACTTGGGGGAACGCTGGGTGGAAGGACATTTGTGGCTCCTCTCTGATTCCAGAACTTTCTGTCACCAAAATGTGAGGAAAATGTGTTTTTTTAGCCACATTTTGAGGTTTGTAAAGGATTCTGGGTAACAGAACCTGGTCAGAGCCCCACAAGTCACCCCATTTTGGATTCCCCTAGGTCTCTAGTTTTCAAAAATGCATAGGTTTGGTAGGTTTCCCTTGGTGCCGGCTGAGCTAGAGGCCAAAATATACAGGTAGGCACTTTGCAAAAAACACCTCTGTTTTCTTTCCAAAAATTAGATGTGTCCACGTTGCATTTTGGGGCATCTCCTGTCGTGTGCGCTAGGCCTACCCATACAAGTGGGGTATCATTTTTATCGGGAGACTTGGGGGAACATAGATTAGCAAAACAAGTGTTATTGCCTCTTGTCTTTCTCTAAATTTTTTCCTTCCAAACATAAGAGAGTGTGCAAAAAAGATATCTATTTGAGAAATGCCATGTAATTCACATGCTAGTATGATCACCCCGGAATTTAGAGATGTGAAAATAATCACTGCTCCTCAACACCTTATCTTGTGCCCATTTTGGAAATACAAGGGTTTTCTTGATAGCTATTTTTCACTCTTTATATTTCAGCAATGAATTGCTGTATACCCGGTATAGAATGAAAACGCACTGCAGGGTGCAGCTCATTTATTGGCTCTCGGTACCTACGGTTATTGATGAACCTACAAGCCCTATATATCCCCGCAACCAGAGGTGTCCAGCAGACGTAACGGTATATTGCTTTCAAAAATCGGACATTGCAGGAAAAAGTTACAGAGTAAAACGTAGAGAAAAATTGCTGTTTTTTTCACCTCAATTTCAATATTTTTCTTTTTCAGTTGTTATTTTCTGTAGGAAACCCTTGTAGGATCTACACAAATGACCCATTGCTGAATTTAGAATTTTGTCTACGTTTCAGAAATGTTTAGGTTTCTGGGATCCAGCATTGGTTTCAGGCCCATTTCTGTCACTGACTGGAAGGAGGCTGAAAGCACAAAAAATTGTAAAAATGGGGAATGTCCCAGTAAAATGCCAAATTTGTGTTGAAGCTGGGAAGCTGGTGATTTTAGCACCACAAACCCTTTGTTGATGCCATTTTCAGGGAAAAACCACAAGCCTTCTTCTGCAGCCACTTTTTCAATTTTTTTGGGAAAATCACTGTATTTTGGCTAATTTCTGGGTACCTCTAGAAACCCTAGGATGTTGGAAAAAAAAGGACGCAAATTTGGCTTGGCTAGCTTTTGTGGACAAAAAGTTATGAGGGCCTAAGCGCAAACTGCCCCAAATAGCCAAAAAAAGGCCTGGCACAGGAGGGGGAAAAGGCCTGGCAGTGAAGGGGTTAATTATGCTCCATGACTTGACCTGCCTTTCATCTCAGCTGCTGGCTCTGGCAGAACACATTGTAAAATCAGAACCAGACTTGTAATAATTTATAGGAGCTGACTTCTTTTTTTTAGAATTGGCTACTGGAGGCATTAAAAGTCTTTGATTATATAAATAAAAAAGATATGACTATTTAAAGAAGCATTTCAGGATCCCATGTATTATAAAATAAATATGAAAAAAAACACAGAATATGTTGCATGACATATCTGAAAATGCTGTGCAATTTCCTCTACAAAGAAAAGTAAGCACAGTACCAAAAACATTTTAACTCATTAATATCAGTAAATGCCCAAAACAATTTGTCCTCAAATTAAACAGTAACTATTTAAGAAAGCAGACACTAGAAAATATATTGTTGATGTAAAAAAAAAAAAAATTAAAAATTTGACATATATCCTTATTATTTTCTGTTCCCACTACAGATAATGGGCCTGATTACGAGTATGGTGGTCTTGGGACTGCCATACCCATGAGGGCAGTCTGACTGCCGCATCTTCTGCGGTCCGGCCACCTTAATATGAGGATGGCGGTTGGACTGTCACAAGACCATCGAAACTACCATGGTCTTGGATCCCACAGCGACAGCGGTAGGGAAAGCTGTGGTTAATTGTGGCTGTGCCTATGCCAACACCACCGTGCTGATCACAACCTGCCTTTCCGCCAAGCTTTTCGTGGCAGTAGAGTCATAATATGGCAGTAGAGAGACCGGCGGTTTGGTGGCGTCCTCTCTACCACAGTATTAGCGGTCTGGAGGTTGGACAGCCAAATTCATAATCAGGGTCTAAACATTTGACGCACACATCTAGTTGTTGGCCATTCGACACCGTGAACGTTAAAAAAATAGCCCTTGTAATCTTAAGCGTTTGTTGTGCAAAGTAAAATTTTACCTAACCATGCTCCTGCATGTTTGGAAGTCACATCTAAAAGTACTCTTTTTGAGAAGTGTAGTATAAATGGCAGGAGTATGCTCTTATCCAATACAGAGAATGGGGGCAGTCTTCTTAAATAAAAAACTGTTCTATGATTTTTGCAAACAATTTGTTTCCATGTGCCAAGAGACACTTACGTTTCACACTTTTAAAACATGTCTCAAAACCCTCTATATAAAGATAGTAAGACCTGATTTAGATATTGGTGGAAGGGGTTACTTTGTCACAATGATGACTGATACCCCATCTGCCAAAATCCAAATCCCATTGGATACTATGGGATTTAAATTTTGGGAGACGGGATATATGTCACCATTGTGAAGAAGTAACCCCTCTGCCAATACCCAACTCAGGCCCTAAGGGCCTGTTTAGGGTTTGGCAGACATTACTAATCCATCACAAATGTGATGGATATTCACTACGTTCTAAGCAATGATTGATAGTGGATATGAAAGAGACATGGAACCATGGCCCGCATGTATGTACCTCTTCTTGTCGCAAATGGCCTGATTCATAGAATTGGGATGTTTGTGACATGAAAAAAACATTTTTTTATGTACAGACCCATTTTTGTGATTCGATAATCTATTTACCAAATCGCAAAAGGGTTTTGCGAGTCGCAATTAGGAAGGGGCATTCCCTTCCTAACTGCAATTCGCAGTCCGATGTATGATTGTTTTGTGACCGTGAATTTAAAGCAATTAAAGTTAGCACCAGGATCAAATTGGTGCTAACCCATTAGCAAAAGGGAAGGGATACACTTGGGACCCCTTCCCCTTCGTGAATGGATGCAGGAAAAAAAATTCATTTTTGATTTCAAAGTGCATTCCGTTTTCCTTTAACCCCTTGGGTGCCCTGGATAGGGGCCCACGGGGGAAGCTCTAGTGCTCCCCCAGGGGGCCTGGCACCACCCTCCCCTGGGCAGGGATGGAAGGGGAATCGCTTCCACCCCCACCCCCTCGAGCCCCCTGTGGCATCTGATGATGTCAGCTAGTGATCGCGCTCTAAACTCATCAGAGGTCTGCCACTCCACGCTGGAAGCTGTGCTTCCAGTGAAAAGCAGAGGAGAGATGCAAAAGCATTTCTCCTCTGATCCTGTTGAGTGGGCAAGAGAGGGATGAAAGGAGAGGAAAGGCCTTTCCTCTCCTTTCATGTCTCTCTCTGCATTTCTGCTGCCTGATCACATCACTAGACACCATGGAATTTCATTTATGTTATTAATTGAATAAGGGGAGCGGCTTCCAGGGGGGTAATTATTTTTAGGCCATTTCTGCCCCCCTGAGGGCAGATCGGCCTTTTATAATTAGGCCGATCTGCCCCCGGGGGGGCATAAACCTTTTGACACCAGGGATAATTTTTCTTTTTTTTTCTTCATATATGTGGGGAGCAACCCCCTTAAGCAAATGTCGCTCCTTTTGGGGCAAATTTACTTTTAGGACATTTGAGCCACCCTTGGGGGTGGATCAGCCTATTTTTATTAGTCCAATCTGCCCCCAAGGGGGGCAGAAACCACTAGACACCAGGGATTTTTATGTTTTGCATCAATTTCACACAAGGGGAGCGACCCCTTAGGCAAGGTTGCTCCCCTGGAGGGAGCAAATTTATTTTAGACCATTTATGCTCCGCTTGGGGGCAGATCGTCCTATTTCTATTAGGCCGATCTGCCCCCAGGGGGGCAGAAACCACTCAGGCGCCAGGAGTTGGTGTGTGTATGTGTGTATTTTGTTTGGGGGGCAGCCCCTTGGGCAAGGGTCACTCCCCATGGGGGCACATTACTGTTGGCCACATCTGCCCCCAAGGGGGTCGATCGGCTTACTTTTGGAAAGCCCATCTGCCCCCAAGGGGGGCTGAAATCCCACCAGAGACCAAAATAGGAGGATGGGGGTATGGCCATACCCCCACCCCAAATAAATAAGGCCAAAGTTGTTCTGCACACTAGTGGGCAGATGGAGCAATTATCCCCGATCTACACCCCAGGGGGGGGCAGAAAGTCTACTAGATGCCAGGGAATTACAAAAAAATAATAGTGGGCTGGTGGCTACCAAAGAGTATGGGCCTGGTTATACCTCCACCCCAACTGAAGGGTGTAACAGTCTTTCATCTCTCCCACCGCACACTAAAACATCTTATTACACAGCAAGCAAGAGGACATATTTTGGGTTTTGGTTTTACATTTTGGCCATGAGACCTTGGTTAACTCTCAAAATCGTCCCACAGAGAATGGTGAGGGTTGCACTCTTTGGACTTTGGGACGCTGCCATGTAGAAAAATCCACAAGACCTAGACACATCTGAAATCTAAACATCTGGGTGATTCCAGGATGGTGTGCTTCACATGCACCAGCACCATTTTTTTTTACCCACAATGCCCTGCAAACCTCCAACTTTGCTGGAAATCACACATTTTTCCCACATTTTTGTGATGGAACCTTCCATAATCTGCAGGAATCCACAAAATCCCTACCACCCAGCATTGTCTCATTTATACACATAAAAATTCTGCTGCACTTTTCAGCCTAAAAATGTTTTTTTTCAAACTGCCATTTTGGACCCGCTTTTGTTACCTTCAATCTTAACATGTTTTTGGCTCTTATCTCTCACAGGCACTTGGCCCACCTACCCAAGTGGGATATCATTTTTAGCAAGAGACTGAGGGGAACGTTGGTGGGTAGGAACTTTGTCCCGGTGTGGCGAACTCACACAGAAATGTGGGAAAAATGTGATTTTTAAGCTAAATTTGAGGTTTGCTGAGGATTCTGGATACGAAAACATTGAGGGATCCACACAAATAAGACCTCCCTGGACTCCCTTGGGTGTCTAGATTTCAGAAATGTCTGGGTTTGGTAGGTTTCCCTAGATGGCTGCTGAGCCAAGGACCAAAAAACAAGCCCCCCGCAAAAACAGGTCATTTTGATAATTTTGATGTGTCCAGATAGTGTTTTGGGGCATTTCCCTTCACGGGCCTTAGGCCTGCCCACACAAGTGAGGTACCATTTTTATCGGGAGCCTTGGGGGAGCATTGGGTGGAAAGAAATTTGTGCCTCCTCTCAGATTCCAGAAGTTTCTGTCACCAAAATGTAGGGAAAAAGTGTTGGCCAAAGTTTGAGGTGTGCAAAGGATAACAGAACCTGGTGAGAGCCCCACAATTCACCCCATCTTGCATTCCCCTAGGTGTCTAGCTTTAAAAAATGCACAGGTTTGGTAGGTTTCCTTAGGTGCCGGCTGAGCTAGAGGCCAAAACCCATAGCTTGGCACTTTGCAAAAAACAGGTCTGTTTTCTTTTGGAAAATGTTATGTGTCCACATAGTGTTTTTAAGGCATTTCCTGTCACAGACACTAGGCCTTCCCACACAGGTGAGGTACCATTTTTATCGGGAGACTTGGGGGAACTTTGGGTGGAAGGAAATTTGTGGCTCCTCTCAGATTCCTGCGATTTCTGTCAACAAAATGTGAGGGAAAAGTGTTTTTTTGGCCAAATGTTGAGGTTTGCAAAGGATTCTGGGTAACAGAACCTGGTGAGAGCCACACAACTCACCCCAACTTGGATTCCCCTAGGGGTCTAGTTTTAAAAAATGCACAGGTTTTGTAGGTTTCCCTAGGTGCCGGCTGAGGTAGAGGCCAAAACCCACAGCTTGGCACTTTGCAAAAAACAGCTCTGTTTTCTTTTGGAAAATGTGATGTGTCCACATAGTGTTTTGTGGCATTTCCTTTTGCGTGCACTAGGCCTGCCCACACAAGTGAGTTACCATTCTTAACGGAGACTTAAGGGAACGCTGGGTGGAAGGAAATTTGTGGCTCCTCTCAGATTCCAGAACTTTCTGTCAACAAAATATGAGGAAAAAGTGTGTTTTAGGCCTGGGTAACAGAACCTGGTGAGAGCCACACAAGTCACCCCATCTTGGATTCCCCGAGGTGTCTAGTTTTAAAAAATGCACAGGTTTGGTACGTTTCCTTAGGTGCCGGCTGAGCTAGAGGCCAAAATCCACAGGTAGGCACTTTGCAAAAAACAGCTCTGTTTTTTGGGGGAAAACGTGATGTGTACACGTTGTGTTTTGGGGCATTTCCTGTCGCATATTCCAGAACTTCCTGTCATCAAAATGTGAGGAAAAAACTTTGCAAAAAACATGTCAGATTTTAATGTAAAAATGTGATGTGTCCATGTTGCGTTTCCTGTCGCAAGCATTAGGCCTACCCACGCAATTGAGGTAAAATTTTTATTGGGAGGCATGGGGGAACACAGAATAGCAAAATAAGTGTTATTGCAGCTTGTATTTCTCAAATTTTTTTCCTTCCAAATGTAAGACATTGTATAAAAAAGATGTCTATTTGAGTAATGCCCTGTAATTCACATGCTAGTATGGGCATCCCGGAATTCAGGGATGTGCAAATAACAACTTCTTCTCAACACTTTATCTTGTGCACATTTTGGAAATACAAAGGTTTTTAAGATACCTATTTTTCACTGTTTACATTGCAGCAAATTAATTGTTGTTTACCCGTATAGAATGAAAACCCATTGCAAGGTGCAGCTCATTTAATGGCTCTCGATACCCAGGGTTCTTGATGAACCTACAAGCCCTATATATCCCGCAACGAGAAGAGACCAGCAGATGTAATGGTATATTGCTTTAAAAAATCTGACAGTGAAGGAAAAAGTTACAGAGTAAAACGCTGAGAAAAATTGCTTTTTTTTCACTTAAATTTCAATATTGTTTTTATTTCAGCTGTTATTTTCTGTAGGAAAATCTTGTAGGATCTACACAAATTATCCCTTGCTGAATTCAGAATTTAGGCCCTCATTCTGACCCTGGCGGTCCTAAACCGCCAGGGCCACGGGCAACGGAAGCACCGCCAACAGGCTGGCGGTGCTTCAGTGCCCATTCTACCGCCGCGGTCAGAAAAGGGGATTTTTCCACCGGATTTCCCCTGGGCCAGAGAATCCTCCATGGCGGCGCTGCTTGCAGCGCCGCCATGGGGATTCCGACCCCCTTCCCGCCATCCTGTTCCTGGCGGTAAAACCCGCCAGGAACAGGATGGCGGGAACGGGTGTTGTGGGGCTCCTGGGGGCCCCTGCACTGCCCATGCCGCTGGCATGGGCAGTGCAGGGGCCCCCTAACAGGGCCCCACAAAGATTTTCACTGTCTGCTATGCAGACAGTGAAAATCGTGACGGGTGCTACTGCACCCGTCGCACCCCTGCAACTCCGCCGGCTCCATTCGGAGCCGGCTTCCTCGTTGCAGGGGCTTTCCCGCTGGGCCGGCGGGCAATCTTCTGGCAATCGCCCACCGGCCCAGTGGGAAAGTCAAAATGACCCCCGCGGTGCGGTCTTTCGGCGGTTTCCGCCCGGCGGGCACCGCCCGCCGCCCGCCAGGCTCAGAATGAGCCCCTTAGTCTGCTTTTCAGAAGAGTTTACCTTTCTGGGATCCAGCATTGGTTCCTATTTCTGTCACTAACTCGAAGGAGGCTGAAAGCACATAAAATAGTAAAAATATAGTATGTCCCAGTAAAATGCCAAAATTTTGTTGAAAAATCAGGTTTTCTAATACAAATCTGCATGTTCCTGAAAGCTGGGAAGCTAGTGATTTTAGCACCACAAACCCTTTGATGATTCCAATTTCGAATTGCTAAGTCTCACAATTTGCAAGTCGCAAAACCTGATCTTCATACGTGTGGCCCCAAGTGCATTACAGTAGAGAACTGAAATAAATTCCAGTTAATTATTGGTGCAAGGCTGAAGCGAATGAGTACAAGCAGTAACTGACTAAAAGAATAGCTTCATAAAAAACAAGTTTGTGAATGCAAGTCTGCTCCATAATGCATCGAGAAAGGGCGGGATAAAAGAACATTAGTGCAGTTATGCAGGTTATGAGCTCATATTAATGAAGACCATGGAATCTATTTCAAACCATATAGGTTAACTAAACATCAGTACGATCCACAGTACAGACCATTAGTTAGGCAATATTAGCAAAATCTGTACCTTCGGTTACCAGTTCATGTGTAGATGCAGGTAATTCAGGTAATGAACAGTTGGAATCATAAATAAGATGATTAGGGAAATAATGCAGGCACTAACAATCATCAGAATATACATAATAAATACAGAGGGGGTTATTACAACTTTGGAGGATGTGTTAATCCGTCCCAAAAGTGACGGTAAAGTGACGGATATACCACCAGCCGTATTACGAGTTCCATAGGATATAATGGACTCGTAATACGGCTGGTGGTATATCCGTCACTTTACCGTCACTTTTGGGACAGATTAACACCTCCTCCAAAGTTGTAATAACCCCCAGAGTGTGTTTTGTCTATTCATAATATCTCAGAAACTAGAATCGATTGTCTGTCCAGGCACATATAAAGAAACACACAGAAATATTACTTCATATGTAGGTAAATTCCATTAATAAACCAATAAATGTATGAAAGTCCATTAGTCGTTAGCTCAGCCCATCTTTAATCGAGTTGCATTTGTCTATCCATTTGCACTCAATACATTGTAGAGAATATGGCAAGTCACCTCCTCGTGGAGTTAGAGTCACCTTTTCAATCATTTGTCATTTGTTGTCGTCTGCAGTGTGGCAATGTACAATGAAATATGCTACCAGAGGAGCATTCAGATCTTAGGCCCTCATTCGGACCTTGGCGGGCGGCGGAGGCCGCCCGCCAAAGTCCCGCCATCAAAATACTGTACCGCGGTCGCAAGACCGCGGCGGGTATTTTGAGTTTTCCCCTGGGCTGACGGGCGGCCGCCGAAAGGCCGCCCGCCAGCCCAGGGGGAAAACGACCTTCCCACCATGAAGCCGGCTCGTAATCGAGCCGGCGGAGTGGGAAGGTGCGACGGGTGCTACGGCACCCGTTGCGTATTTCACTGTCTGCTATGCAGACAGTGAAATACTAGCGGGGCCCTCTTACGGGGGCCCCTGCAGTGCCCATGCCATTGGCATGGGCACTGCAGGGGCCCCCAGGGGCCCCGCCACCCCCCTACCGCCATCCGGTTCCCGGCAGGAGAACCGCCGGGAACTGGATGGCGGTAGGGGGGGTCGGAATCCCCTCGGCGGCGCAGCTAGCTGCGCCGCCTTGGAGGATTCCAATGGGCGGCGGTACACTGGCGGGAGACCGCCAGTGTTGCCGGTCCGACCGCGGCTTTACCGCCGCGGTCGGAATGCCCATTGGAGCACCGCCGGCTTGTCGGCGGTGCTCCCGCGTGCCGCAGCCCTGGCGGTTCTATACCGCCAGGGTCGTAATGAGGGCCTTAGTATCTTATGTGGCTCCATGGCACTGGGCCCAATGGCAATCCCCTGGGCATGGCCATTGGGCTGGGGGCCATGACTCCTGTCTTTACTTAAACAGGAGTCATGTCCATGGGGGTTGTGCACCGAAATATGGCTCTAATCATGTTAGATTCATTTCCTTGACTCTAACCAGACTAGCGCTATTCTTTGACGCACAACCTCCAGTTGTCCCTACGCCTCCCCCACCCGGTTAGCATCAACTATTTTGACACTAACCGGGCATTACCGCCGGCTCATGTCGTACCATAAATATGACACCCAGAGAGCGTCTTAGGATGGCGCTACCTGGCGCTATACTTTTTCACTATAAACTGCATTAGCGCACTTTAGCGTAAAAAAATAATAATTAAGGGCCCAATTGAAATAGACCACTTTTTTTAGAATGACTGTTTGTGGAACTTCAGCTCAGTCGGCATGTTAACACGTGAGAAGTATCTGGTATTGAAAGCAAACTGACAGGTCTCACGGATAGAACACTGGTGGCCCTTAACAGAATCCAAATGCCAACTCTGTAGGATGTTGCTTCTGGGTTTGTTCAAACTAACACTAGCATGAACTACGTAGTCTTCAATATTCCTACCCCTTCAGTAGGCAAAGAGTGGTAACTCGAAGGTGTCATAAATCTGCTTCAAAATGTTTCTTTAATATACTGCCACTGCTGTTGGTATCGAGATAAATTGTGGTGGCACATACCAGATGATCTGAGGATTTCTTAACCCTCACTTTACCAGGCCTTTTTCATGTCGCTCCTGACTACACGCTTGAGATAGCCTCTTTCTAACACTTAGTAGACCATATGCTAGCTTCTCTAAAGTAGTCATTCTTTTGAGTGCAGCTGAGGCAGATTTTGAGGAATTGTACAGCAGTCTATGCCTCTGGGCATGTGGATGAATGCTGTTGCACTGCAGAAGAGTATTCCTCTGTGTACGAGGATATCATGAGTTTATTTTTCTCAAGCTTGATCAACAGATCCTGAAATGGTATGCAGTTACGATCAGTATTGTGTGTGAATTTGAACTGTTCTGGGTGCTGTATATATATTCAACAAGTAATTCCAAAGCTTTGTTTGAGACAGTCCAAATCATAAAAATATTGCATATGTATCTCTTCCTGGATAATATTACTGTTTTATACGGATTATTCCCTGAGAACACAAAAATCTGTTCAAAATGGTCAACAGATAGATTTCTCAGATTTGGGACAAATTTTGGTAATATTTGTTGTTAAATGAAAAAAACAGTTTTATGTGACAACAATAGTGAGTAACTCCACAATAAATTAAGTGGGTACTTGTCTCAGAGTGTGACGCTGTCAAGAGTCTGTCTGATAATCTGTTTTCTCTCACTGTGGAGTATAATCTTGTAGAAGAACTCTGGGCCCGATTCACAAAGGTAAGGTTAGACCAAAAGTCTAACTTTACTTCTTTTCTGTGTTCACAAAGGTAAATTTGGTGCTACTTGGTGTTGTTTACTGTCTCAAAATGCTTTTCTTAGGCTTTCTCATAAATTAATCTACTCTGGAATCAGCTGTTCAAATGTATTTATGATCTCTCTAAACCATACTAGTCACAGTAAATTTGCTGTCTTCATCTAATGTGGAGCTGTAAATGCGTTCATTGTGATTGCGTTTATGTAGAGGATGCAGATGCCAGTGTTATACTCCAGGTTGTGTCATGCTAATACATTGTTTGTATCCTTGCAGTGTTGCAGTGTTTGCAGTGTTCTTTAAAGATGAGAATCTTGAACTCTTTCCTATATTGGAGCATGTTGGAGCAATCCTGATGAATGCAGAGATGGGGTACCATAGCTTGGATGGATAGATGGAAAAGGCCTTGTTTTTTTTGCTTTTCACAGTACTGCAGTTTCCTGGGGGCAGGTGTACCAATAATCAAGTACCAATAATCACCATCCATGGTGGGCTTGTCTGTAAGACAATGGTTTTGTGAGGCCGTTTGTGAAGATGTGACTACTGAAATAAAATCCAGCAATAGGCTCCAAAAAATGTAGACTTTAATTCCATATTTTCAAAATTAATTTTCTTAGTTACAATGTATCTATCTCATTAATAGCTAACTAATGTTTGTGTAATCATGGTGTGATAAATATTTCAATCACTCTTAACATTAGCCTCTGAGTACCATTATATGTATTTTTTTTATTAAGAAAGAAACAATAAAATACATTCACATGTTTGATGGACAGCTCCATCATGTTGACGGAGCCGTCCTTCAGACTTTCTAAGCACTTACAGACAATGCAGTGAATGAGGTTCCTGAGATTGCAAGAGATGTCTGCTGGACCAGTGGACATCTTTAAATTTGGCGGACAGATTACCCTAGCCATAGGTGATGAAAAGTACTCCGCCACAGCAGGTCCATATTCTGCCTGCCAAACTTTAAATCAGACCATTACGTCAGAAAGCCTTTGAAGATCATGTGTTTAGTCTAGATTGCTTAAAAACTATTCTTTCCTAATGTGACTAAATGCAAAGCATGTAAGGACAAATATGTGAGGCACCACCGAGCACACAACTGTGTCAAAAGCATCAACACCTAGATTCAGCAAGGCTTGTGTGCACTGCACTGTGCCACACACTTTTAAATGGAAAATTACCAGAGACAAACTTGTTATTCAACAAATATCCTTCTGCATGGCAGAAAACTAGTTTACAGGTGCATTTAAGCCCAGTATGAAATACTACATCACACCTCCCCATACACTATAGAAAAATAAAACAATAACAGAGAATCCTACAGCATAATTTACTATTGACTGGACATAAATGACACTGTAAGATTTTTTTTATTTATTTATTGAAAGTTTTATATAGTGCAAACAAAACCCGTCAGGGTATCAGAGCGCTGAACAGAGGAGGATGCATATATATTAATAGATGCATATATAAAATGAAGTATATATAACATTAGGATAAACATACACAATAAATAAAAAGCGTGATAACCATTGTTGAGTTGTTAGTAATGCACAGTTAAGAGTTTTGATATCATCAGCTGAAGACATTTTCGTGTGCAACTAAGTATCATCGACGGATATGTGATAATGTATGCTAGAGTGAGAGGTTCCATGCACAAGTTGCAAAGCGTGGGAGAGTTTACAGCTCCTTGAGGTACTCTTATGGAAACTGGCTTACTGTTAGAGAGGTATTGTTGACTTTGATTCTTTGTGTTCTGTATGAAGGAATGAAGTGAATCAGCTTAATACTGAACCAGATAATCCATCCTTTTCTCAAGAAGGTCAATCAAATTGTCATGTTTGACCATATCAAAAGCCAAGGAGAGATCCGCAAGTAAGAATAGGCAAGCTCTCTTCTGGTCAGGAAGTCTCAGGGAATCATCCACAAAGTGTGTAAGAGCAGTTTCAGTGCTGCATCCTGATCTGAAGCCCAATTGGTATTGATCATGGAACTGAAATTGCTTGATGTGCATGAAGAGCTGTAGATGTACGCATTTCTCGAGTAGTTTGGCCAGGGTCATGATAGGTGTAATTGATCGAAAATTGTTGTAATCAGACAAGTCTGCATTATATTTTTAGGTATGGGGTGACCGGACCCATTTTTAAGTAGTCGGGAATCAAGGCCTGCAAGAGTGATTTGTGGACAAACATTGACCAGAGCGGAAGAACGGAAGATATAAGCTCTTTGAAGAAGTTTGCAGTAAAGGATCATTGAAGTGGTTGGAAGATTTTACGGATGTTTAGTGATGTTATTATATTGAAGAGTTCAGTATCATCTGGTAGTCTAAAAGTATTCCATGACACATTATTTTTTTGTGTTAAAATCCATAGATCCAAAGATCTCAACAAGAGAAGCCAGGTAGAAGTACAGGGGTTGGCCTTACTGTGAGGATTCGTGGAGACGAGTTGTAATTATAGTTCAATTTTTCTTGTTTTATCAATGAAGTGTGAGGAGAGCTCATCAGCATTAGAGATTGAGTCCTTGTTTGGATAGTAGTGGTTAATTGAATAGTTAAGTTGATGTTTATGATATCAACTAATTTTTTCAGTCTGTTTTTGGTATTGTCCAGTTGGGCACAAAAGTGGCAGGCCTTGGAGCTATGGATACGTTTGTTATACAACCTTCTTGTCACCCTTAGCTGTTTAAGGTTTGATAGGGAGGGAGAATTTTCCCATGATATCTCAGCAAGTCTTAGTTTGTGTCTTTACTCATTAAGAAGGCCATTGAACCAAGGTTTCAAATGTTAGCTGGACATTCTTTTGAGTTGTAATGGAGCAATAGAATTGTGTACATCAGTCATGGAATCAACATAATACTCTGTGACATCATTTAAATTGGTCATGGGAGGGTTATGCTGATAGAAGTTAAATCAGATTTGTTGATATTTCTCAGATCTCTAAACCATTGTTTGAGCTTATGGGTTTGGCCTTGCCTAATCAACACCTTCTCTAAGGAACAAGATAATGTAGTGATGTCACCAGTCACAGGCTGAAATTGCTTTTAGCAAAATGATGTTAGTCTTCACAAATATGAGATTGAGACTGGCACCTTTGTTGTGGGTAGGTCTGTTGCAAGACTGGGTCAGGTTTAGGTCTGATAAGAAGGCCTTAAAGGTGTTCAGGGAGGGATCATTATCATCATTCCAATGTAGCCAACAGGCTGGCGGTAATGACCGCCAAATTATGACCATGGTGGTGATCCCTCCCATGGACAGTCAATGTACCACACCAACCGCCAGTGTAGTACGAACACCGAACACATCGGTAGCCACCTGCAAGCAGGCAGAAGACAAGGATCAACCCACCAAATTATGACATAGCACACCACTAGGATTTCAGGGGCGGTAGCAACGACACCAAAAGCCTGGCGGAAACACAAACCTGAAAAGGAGCCACTCACCTCCAGGGACACACAGGAGTCCGTGTCCGTCATTGAACCTAAACTGCAAGTATTCCCTATGCTGTACCATACCATAGCCGTCCTGGAGCATCAACGTCGATGGAGATGACGACGGTGAGTACAGCCACCCAACACACATGGTTAGGAGAGAGGGCGGAGAGTGGCACACACACGCACAACACACACCGTAGACACACCACACACCCAGAAACACATGCACAGCAGTAAACAGTAACAGAGCCACAGAGTAAATAAAAACAGGACACATACACAGTTTCAGCCACTGTATTCCTTTTGAATGAATATTTAAAATGCAAAGAAACATGCACAACTGCAGAAATAAAGAAATGCAGGATCAAAGGCCAGACCAAAGTCACTAATGCCTACAGGGCAAAGTCCATGCCCCAATTTGACTCCTGATAACATCTGGACTCCACTGTTCAGGGGCATCATTTTGGAAATGGACAGGCACATCGGGGGGAATGGGGTGAGAGGTTGCAACTCATTGTGAGGGGGCTCCTAGCCCACTGATTCTGGAGGGGGCTTCCTGCTCACAGGATAAGGAGGGGGCTTGCCGCCCACAGGATGAGGAGGGGGCTGGCTGCCCATTGGTTCTGGAGGGAGCTTCCTGCCCACAGAATGAGGAGAGTGCTGGCTGCCCACTGGTTCCTGATGGTGCACTTGGCCTCTGGTTCTGGATGCTGCTTCATGGCCACTATATTGTGGGCCTCCTGGTCCAGGGATATCTATGGGTCCTCCTTGTCCAGGGATTTCTGGGTCTCTTTCTTGTACAGGGATTCCTGTGGGGCCTCCTTCTCCAGGGATTCCTAGGGGGCCTCCTTCTCCAGGGATTTCTGGGGCACCTCCTTGGCCTTTGATTTCTGGCATCCTCCTTGGCCTTGGATTTCTGTGGGGCCTCCTTGGCCTTGGATGTCTGGGGCTCTTCCTTGGCTTTTGATTTCTGGGGGCCTCCTTGGCCTTTAATGTCTGGTACTCCTCCTTGGCCTTTGATTTCTAGGGGGCCTCTTTGGCCTTTGATTTCTAGGGGGCCTCCTTGGCCTTTGATTTCTGGGGCTCCTTCTTGGCCTTTGATTTCTGGGGGCCTCCTTGACCTTGGGTGTCTAGGGCTCCTACTTGCCCTTTGATTTCTTGTGGGCCTCCTTGGGCAGGGACTTCATTGGGGCCTCCTTGTTTTTTAGGTGGTCCCATGGTCTTGCCAGTCTGTTTGGGATGGGGTGGCACCTTAACCCTCTGTTTGGGGGGAGGAATGTCCATGTTGTGTGTGTCCAGCTTAACACTCATGTCCCCCATAGTGCCAGCTGGAGACTTTGAGGGTGGACATGTGTCAGACTGAGTGCTTGAGGTACTGGCCTGGGGTTGTGGGGCCTTCCTTTTACAGGCAAGATAGGGGGTAGGGGAAGGGAAGAGATGAAGGTGGGAAAGGAAAAGCTTCTTAGGGAAAATGGAACGGGTTGTGGAAGGAGGGATGCGAGTGGAGGTAGAGGGAGTGGTTGTAGGAGGAGGTGTGGTGGACTTGGGTGCAGGTGTATGTACAGTGTGCTGTGTGAGGTGGATTGCTGTTGGCGGTCTGAGTGCAAGCATGTGTGTGTTACTGGAAGAGGGGGCAGACAGGGTGGGGGAGGACAAACATGATGGATGGATGGATGTTGTGATGGTGTCTGCAAGTGAGGTGGGTGTGTTTGCATGTGGTAGTGGTGACTGCGCATGTGGTGTGTGGGGTGCATGTCTGTGGGTCTGCTGTTGTGGTGACTGGGGCAAGGCTGCAAAGGTGGCATCATCTGGAAATGTTAATGCAGTGCATGCAGGTATGAGTGAGGATGTGACTGTGAGGGAGGAGGAGGAAAAGGAGACGGTGGAGGCAGTGGATGATGTTGTGTGTGCATCTGTCAGTTGGCTGTGTGAGTGCTTGTGGATTGAAGCGTCCTGCCTGTGTTTGTCAGTGCAAGTCTTGTGTGTTGTTTTGGGTGCATGCTTGTCAGAATGTGCTCATGGGATGGGTGGTGGGTAAGGAGACTGGGACTGAGTACTGGTAATAGGAGGGGTGATGGATGAAACAGGGACACTGATTGCTATCAGTGAAGAGGCCAGAGCCTGAAACGATCTCTGTAGGGCTGCCAACCCACTGTGGATGCCCTCCAGGAAGGTATTGCATTGCTGCATTTGGGATGCCAGCCCCGTGATGGTATTCACAATGGTTGACTGCCCTACAGAGATGGATCTCAGCAGGGCAATAGTCTCCTCACTGAGGGCAGCAGGTCTCACTGGGGCAGGGCCTGAGGTGCCTGGGGCGAAGGAGATGCCCATCCGCCTGGATGAGCAGCATGGGCAACTCGTTGAGGGGCTACTGGGAGGGTGGTGCTGGTACGGGGCGGTGGTAGAACCTGTCGCTTATGTGGTCCCAAAGGGGTCCGCCACCACCAGGGAGCTCCCATTAGATGATGATTCAGAGTCAATGATGTCAACTCCCGTCCCTGCTGTGTTATTCCCTCACCCTCCATCCCACTGGTCCCCTCACCAGTGCCCCTGCTCCTTCTCCAGATGATGCTAATGCACATATGTACAGGATGACAAAAGGAGAGAGGGGGAGAGAGAAAGGGAGCACAAGGTCAATCTCAGCACCAACAGCACAGATGGCAGACACACTACTGTCACACACTGAGACTGAGAAGGGGCAGTATGGACCACATTGGCATACCATTGGCTAAGTACCACATGAGCTAGGAGCCAAACCCTGCCAGCCACACAACAACTGGGACCAGCTAAGCCCTGCCTGGCATGGGACGTCAACTATCTAGCTATCTAATACATGCTTTCAACCCTATGATCCTGAGTTGGACCACCCAGCAATATCTGAACTGGCCAGAGCACCCAAATCCCATGCCAGCCAATAGAGATGGTTGACATACACACTGTACTCACCCCCTTGTGGATGCTGTGAGGCCCTCAAGCACCCATCTAGCTCTGGGTAGGCCACTGCCAGTCTGCAGGCCATCGGGGGTCAGGTTCCTACAGGCACCCCTCCCTCATTGGGAGGCCATCCCCAGCTGGGCCTCTGCAGTCTTCAGGGCCCAGCGTCTCAGGTCCTCCCACCGTTTCCTGCAGTGGGTGCTCCACCTGCTATAGACCCCCATGGTCCTCACGTCCTTGATAATGGCGTGCCACAATCCCTTCTTCTGATGGGCATTGACCTGCAGAGGAAACACAGAAGGTGGTACACCATGAACTTGACAATCCAGCCTGTCACACATATGGCCCACAAAAAGCACTTCCCCTCATAAGGCACACACATCTCTATGCAGTCATGCAACGTACCTGTGGTGTACTCACTTGTTGGCCTGGTATCCCAAACAGCTGGCCATACTGGGGTAGGACCCTGTCCACAAGGCATTCCAACTCCTCTGACATGAAGGCTGGGGCCCTTTCCCCTGCAGGGTGCCATTTTCTAATGTTGGTACACATGTACAGATAAATAAGTGCATCATTGTAGTCAAATGTACACACCTATCCAGTTTCAGTGTCCAACATACAAACATGCTCTGTGTACAGTGCAGTATTGTGTTCATGGTTCCTGTTAACACTCCTTTTCTACATTTGGGTCCCTTAGGTACCAACCATTGCGGAAGAACAGGAGGCGGAAAACACCCATGTACAGACCTCTTGTGGACTTGGCTGCACTGGAGGGTCAGCACATCATACCCACCTATAGTCTAGACAGGGCCACAATCACAGAGCTGTGTGCACAATTGGAGCCTGATCTGCTATCTGCAATCCATAACACCACAGAAAACCCCCTCTTGTGCAGGTACTTTCAGTGCTCCATTTCCTGGCAACAGGCTCCTTCCAGGTGACAGTGAGCTTGGCTTCAGGGATGTCACTGCCAATGTTCTCTATTGTGCTTGCAAGGGTTTTGTCTGCCTTGCTCAAACACATGTGCAGCTACATCACATTCCCCCAGGTAGATGACTTACCACTGTGAAGGCTGGAATCTATGCAATGGGACATATACCTCATGTTATTGGGGCCATTGACAGGACCCATATTGCATTAGTCCCCCCCTAGGGTCAATGAACAAGTGTACCGGAATTGGAAGAGTTTCCACTCACTCAATGTCCAGATGGTGCCTGGCTGACTAGTACATCTCCCACGTCACTGCCAAGTATCCGGGGTCGGTGCATGATGCCTTTGTCCTGAGGAATAGCAGTGTCCTGCAGCTGATGGCACAACTACAGACGCACAGAGTGTGGCTAATAGATGAGGCTGTGTCCCCCCCCAATGTTTGTGAGTGTATGCCTTCAGGAGTCATGGCCCATGCTATTGCACTGGGCTAATGTGTGTCCCTTATTTCTTGCAGGTGATTCCGGCCACCCAACCTGTCCTGGCTCATGACCCCAATTAGGAATCTGAGAACAGGGGCTGAGAATAGGTATCATGATGCCCATGGGCATACCAGGAGGATTGTCGAAAGGACTTCGGTCTCCTGAAGGCTAGGTTCAAGTGCCTCAATCTGACAGGTGGATCCCTATGCTACTCCCCTGAGAAGGTCTGCAGAATTGTTGTTGTGTGCTTTATGCTGCACAATTTGACCCTCAGACCCCATGTACCCTTTCCTCAGGAGGACGGGGTGACAATGCAGCTGTGGAAGCAGTGGACACTGAGGACAGTGAGGAGGAGGAAGAGGAGGAGGATGTGGACAACAGGTCACATTTGATCCAGTAGTACTTCCAATGACACTCAAGTAAGACTGTTGAACTAAACAAGACTACATTTCAGTGTTGTACTGTGTGACTGCAGCATGATGCAAGTCATTTCCCTTTGCATCCCACCTGATTGTCACCTATATCTTCCCTTATTGCAGATGTTGGTGTTGTTCCAGCAGTGTACTGCTGTGATGTGGACAGTCTGCTGAGACACATTTGTTGGATGGGCAAACATGTTACTAGACATTTACACAGAATCATGCAGTTGATTACAGTTTGTTCCATTTTACATTACCGGTAGATAAGGCAATATTACACAAGTTGTGTCCAAGGGTGTTTATTGAAAATTGTTCTACAATGGGAAGTGCAATTGAGTGGAGTGATTGTAGGGAATAGTCCAGGGTAGTTGTCCAGTCTGTTTGTAGCACAAGTCCAGAGTCCAAGGATCCATAGGAAGGGGACCAATAACAGTTCAAAGTGGAGAAGGTGACACAGTGGAACACAAGGGGGACATTCAGGAGGGACTCATTTCCTGGTGGTGGTCTTGGTCTTGGCAAGTGTCTTTGGTGTCTGTCTGGGTCACAGGGAATGTTTGTGGGGTGGTTCACCTTCTGCAGCAGGAGGGTTGCTGGTGGCCTGTGGGTCCTGTGGCAGGGCCTCCTGTCCACAATCTGTAGCAGATATGGCGGGCTAGTCAGTTGACTAGCTAGTGGAAGGGGCCCACATGTGTGATGTGTACTCCCTCATAATGTTGGCCATATCACCAAGCACCCCTTCTATGGTGACCATGATGGTGTTGAGGGTCTGCAATTCTTTCCTGATCTCCTGTTCTTCCTGCAGCCACTGGGTCTCCTGCATGATGTCTATCACCTGACCCACCTTGTCCTGGGATTGTTTTTAAGCCCCCAGGACATTGGTCAGTGCCTCCTGGACAGTTACCTGGGCCTGTTGTAACCCTGGCGCACAGCTGTCCTCCTAGTGTCCCTGGCCCCCTGTGCCTGTGTCCCCTGAATGGTGTGCCCACTGCCACTGACCCCAGGACCCTCATTGTCTTGCCTGTGAGGTGTGGACTAGGGTCCTTGTACTGGTGAACACACTGCTGATTGACGTGTCCTGGGGACAGATGTCTTGGGATGTTGGGTGGCTTCTGTGGTGTTGGATACTGAGGGGGGAGGCTCTGTGGAGGACTGGGTGTGGGCTGGGATAGCCGACTGACCAGTGCTGCCTGATGGGCCAGGGAGTTCATCCAGATCCAGAATTGTGTCATCACTGGGGGCACTGGGTAGCCGTTGCACCTCATCATTGCTGGCAGTGGCTGGGGCGCCTGAGGGAATGTAAGTGGTGTATTATGCTACATATCTGTGACACATTCCGCATCACTAGCCTCCCCTATATCATTGCTATAGCCCTGACACCTTTGTTTGTTTATGGTGATGTATTGCTGGGATTGTTAGTTCTCCAGGCTGTGCATGCATTGGTGGTGGGTGTACATGCAGTGGGTATGGCATGGAGGGCTTGGCATTTGATTTATTTAATTGTGGTGGTGCACTGTGTGGGATGGAACGGAGTGATAGGTTTCGAGGTGAGGGGTAGTGGTGGTGATGGCATGCAGGCATGGGGAGATAGTAAAATTGACTCACCAGTGTCCAGTCCTTCGGCAACTACAGTGAGTCCCTCAGAATGTTGAACAAGACTTGCTCCTCTCATGCTGTCAGCTGTGGGGGAGGAGGTAGGGGTACACCACTAGTCCTCTGGATGGAGAGCTGGTGTCTTGCTACTTGATGGAACGTAGCTTCCCCCGTAGGTCATTCCATCTCTTCCTGATGTCATCCCTTGTTGGTGGATGCTATCCCATGGCATTCACACGGCCCTGGATCCTCCGCCATAGCTCCATCTTCCTGGCAATGGATATCTGCTGGATCTGTCCTCCAAACAGCTGTGGCTCTACCCTGACTATTTCCTCAACCATGACCCACAACTCCTCATCAGTGAAATGGGGATGGCTTTTTTGGGGACATGGATGTTGTGTGGTATGCTTGTGTTCTGCAGAGGGTATAGAGTAGTGTGGTGGGGTGTGGGGTGTGTGGTGCGTGATGGATAAATGAGTGGTTGTGGTGTGTGTGTGAAGTTGTCTCTGTTTAGTTGCTTGGCTAGCTATTGCGTTCTTGTTGTGTTAGCAAAGGATTGTAGGTGTTGTGGGTGTGTGTTTTACAGTGCTGTTTGTGGGTGTGTCTGTATTTGTGTCAGGTGTGGGTTTTTGGTTCTGGCCAATGTTGTCTTGTTTTGTTATTGGGTGGCATCATCCGCTGCGGCAGTGTTCACCACCAATGGTTTACCATTGTTGAATGTCTGTTGTGGTGATTTGTGGGTCATTATTCAAGGGTGCAGTGTTAGTAGCGTAACGGTATGGGTGGTAGTATCAACAGTTTATCATGTTCAGTGGGTCTGGCAGATTTGTGGTTGTGGCTGTTTTCTGTCAGTTTTGATTGTGTGTGTCATAATGTGGCTGATGGATAGCTGCCTCTGCTGTGGTATGCTGGCGGCAGTCAGCACGGCGGTATCCGGTATTTACCGCCAAGGTCATAATGATGGCCGTAGTTTCTATTTTGTGTTTGATGAAAGGAAGGTTTTTTCCCGGGGGGTGGTAGATCGTGTCAAGTTTGCATATCAATTTGTCATCATTCCATATTCTGATGCCGAGGTATTCAAAGGAGGACATAGGGGCAATTTGTGTAGGTTTTAGGGTGAACATGGATTGATAGATACATGCTAAGCCGCCACCACTTTTATCAGGTCTATCTATTCCTATGATGATGTTGTATTTGGAAGGGACCAGAATGTCCAGTATGGGTGAGTAGGTGTCTTTCAGCCATGTTTCAGTTAAAATCAAAAGGTCAGCATATCTTACCACTGCTCTGTAGTTAAGAAGTATAGATTTGATATGAGTTTTTATTACTACTTCTTCATGGTGCAAGGTGGGGATAGGCAAAAGATTATCCTTTTCATGGTTCTTAAATTTAGACTGGGTTCTCTAAATGAGTTAGATGGAGTAGTTTGGATATTGGTTGGTGAGTGAGATGGGTCACTGTGGGTTGAGCTGTATGATAGCAGAAGGTGGTGAATGTCAGCATCAGAAAGATGGTCAGTAATTCTTTGGGGTCTGGAGTAGTGATTGAGATGGGGCCTTGATCTCCAGCAAAAGATTGGGGGGGGTGTTTATAGTCAAGATCTCATTCAAGTGTTATCTGGAATTTGTAGGCATGTTGAATTGATTTATGTCTGGGGTTCTGTTAGAACCATGAGATAGGTTGAGGTCCAAAGTCCTCTCCAGCTTCCCTGTCAGGAGTAAAACGTTTTTAAGGTTGGCTTTAACTAGTTGTAGATTCATGCTTAAGATCAGCAAGCTTACCATCAATGGCAGTAGGGTTTGAAGTTTGGATGGGTTGTCTGGTGGTGGAAACGGTGAGTGATCTCTAATAGTCACAAGTGGTAGTCACTGGGGTGGATTGAACGTAGGAGATTATGGAAGTGGTAGAGTGGACGATAGGAAGCTGATGCATATACTTAGCTGGTGTGCATGAGGTAGAGCATGGTATACGTTAGGCAGAGGATTCAGAGACATTTTGTCAATTTGTTTCCTGTTTTGTACGGGAGTTGTAATTAGAGTGAATGGGATCCCTCTGGATGAGTGGGGCGCCAATTGGGGTAAAGTTGTTGTGGTAGAAGGGTAATTGGTAGTTTTTTAAAATTCCAATTGCTTTAGATGTTGGCTTTGTAGATATGACTATTGTGTCCCAATCTAGAGTGAGCAGCGGGAGAAGGTAGGTCACTCAAGATGGTTCTGGAGGAGGTGTTGGGGTCATTATCTGAGATTAAAGATGTAGGTCCAATTGTGACAATTCTATTGTTGGAGTAAGGGGGCAGGTTATGTACAGGTAAAGGTGGTGAGGTAGTAAATATAGATGCTGTATGAAATTTGATCTGTGCTCTGGGAAGAAAGATTCTGATTGGGTGAGGTAGGAGAGACAGTATTGGGCAAGGAATTTCTAATCATCATAAAGATATTGTGAAATTCATCAAGATTACTGTCTGATGCTTGTATCAGGATATTCCCGTTGTTCTATAAGTATATGGCCAAGTCAGCCTTGAAGACAGGTGAGGTTGTAGGGGAGATCTGCAAACTATGTGGTGTCTTCCTGGTTGTCTTAATTCAGAGCATAGATGGTATGACTCTTCTCCACTGAGCTCTTCTGTTAGTATAGAAATATTGGTTGTTAACCACAACTCCTTTTGTACTACAAAAGTAGGAGTCAGAGATAAACGTTTAAGGGAACCGCATGAGTAGCTTATGTTTGAAATTTTTAGCAATGTTTTTAGATAAGTTAGGGGGGTAGCTCTGACCCACCAGTGACAGGTTGTCATTTGGGCAGGTGTTCTTTAAAACTTTGGTAATGGCAAAAGTATTAGATGACTAGGGTTTTAGGTTGGATAATGGAGTCTCAGTAACCATTAATGACAGCTGCCCTAAATTACTGTGAGCTAAGGTGAATAAATGGTGAGACGGCTATAGGGTGAGTGGAAATGTATAAAAAATAATGAATCATCACATGACCATTCCAAGATGGCTGCCCTATTTGTGAAGATAGAAAGTTGTTGCTCAATCAGTCCTATTTTCCTTTTCAATGACTTCAGAACCATGTAGTCTTATTTCAATTAGTGATCATTAGAGAAGGGTGCAATTTTGGGAAGGGATCTTTGTGGGCGCCACAAAATGGAGAATGACCAAAGAAATCCCAACAAATGCCTGGGAAGCTGGTCAGACTCAACAAGTCCTCCAAAAATGGAACTGCACAGTGTTCAAAACACAGACAGGACCCACTCAACAGAAACCCACCACCCAGTGTATATACATAGCGCATAGTCAAACAACAGCAGAGGCACCACAAAAACAACAGTTCAGGTGCGCCCCCACCCAAACACACTCCAGCGTACGCAACCCATCAGGGGCCACAAGAATGTGCAAATCCAAGGAGAATTCAGTGCAAGAGCGTATGAGCCGTATGAACCATCAGGAGACAGCACAAGCAATACATCATCCATCCCATGCAAATGCAATAGCGATCACAGTCATACCTTCATACTGAAAGCCTTGCATCTAACCCTTTAAGCAGTTGGAAAAGGTGCCATGCCTCCATATGTTAACATAATGTGATGCTCACATAAATGTCAAAGCAGAATTACATTTCATGGCACAACACTAAAAACCTGAATGTTAGCTGATTGTGAAGGCACTGATACAGAATCTGTGTTCTACTAAGTGAGTCCTGCTGTCCTACACAAGCAATGCTATTATATGTTATTTACATCCTTTTACTAGGAACTGATCGACAACCAATACTATGTACCAGTGAAAGTACAATTGGGTTCCAATTATGCTACATGTGTATAATGAATAAAGTGCGTTCATTTAAGGCAGTGATCCTGCTGGTGATATGTTAAATAATCATGTAATTGTTTATATTTATTTAAACACTATGGGGCAGATTTAGAAGCGCCAGCACCTCCTTGGGCCACATTAGTGTCATTTATTATATGCTAATATGGCCCAAAGAGACCAAAATTGCTGCGCCAAATTCACAAAGTGACCCAATGCATTCATTGTGCCACGTTGGAACCCTTTGCACTATAATAATGTATACAAAAAGCGCATTCCCCCATTAGGGTGGGCGTAAAAATTAGTGCAAAGAAATCTAAGAAATGTCTTTGCATCATTTTTTTGGCACTCTGAATGCCTGCTCAGAGCAAGTGTTACAAGGAGGCACAACATTGGCTTTGCAGGATTAGCGTCAACATTTTTGAAGCTAATCCTGCAAAGCGCTGAACTAGCCTAAAAAATGATGATGCTAGTTCCCTAACTACTGCCGTATTTGAAATATGGTGCACACATGGTGGCAGGAGGGGGGCGCTAAGGAGGTGCTAGAAAACTGGTGCTGCACTAGGTCCAGCACCACTTTTTGTAAATCTACCCCTATAATTTTTAAGTTCATTTGCGATGTTTAATTACTTTAAAAAGAATTGCAGAAAGTTGAGACTAAAGTAACATACTGGACACAGCAGGACGTACAAGTCATAGAGCAGTACATTTTTGGAATCTGCAACAAAAATTCTTACAATTTCTAATATTTTGGGAATATTGTTGAAACATTATGAAACATATTGTAAAAGTTTAAATGAACTTCTTAATAATCTGTGTTCTTCAAACTTGAATGAAAAGCAGTCACAGGGGGGTCACTTGGGTATTGCATTTGAATGGGCTGACTTTAGCAAACTACTATAGTGCAAATGAGGAAAACAATATTTTTTTCATAGTCTGCCATTAAAAAAAAAAGTAATTCTGTGTAACAAAAAAGGCTGTCCATACTCACTTGTACATTTCACCTACATCAGCCCACAGTACACGTATTGTATTGAGGGAATACTCTAGGGCACCCATTGAGCGAATCAGGCTAGTAACCCAAAGCTCATGAAATACAAGACCAGTAAATTAAAAATGTGCATTGCAATTTCTTTTATTGTAAAGGGGGATGCCATCCCTGCAATCTAGATCCATTCACTGGCATGCACAAAGGTAATGTTGCTTCTAACAATATGAGAAAGCCTTCAGTGAATCCTTCTAAATCAATGTTGTACAGTATGTGTTTACAGAGCAGAAAAGGATCAATTGACATCTGAGCATTAAGCAAAAATAGCAACTGCTTTGTGACCCAATATATAGTTTATGCAAAAAATCCATGCATCGCAGGGCAGCATCTAAAGTTGCTGTACTACTTTGCATGCAAGGAAGATAGTAGAATAGTGTCATATTTACTAGGATATGGAGCTGTTTACTCTCTCCCTGCTCTGGCACACTTTAGGCTGCCATGGGCTAATATATACACCCTTGTGCCATAGAGCAAGGGTGTATGCATTATGTAAAATTTTGTTTTTGTACTAGAAGGGTACCATTCTACTACAAATATTATCCTTTAACACTTTTCTGGTTGTATGTGTGCTGTACAGTGCAGCACACATGAAAAGCATGAAAAGTCCCTGATTACAAATATTTGGAAATTGGGATTTGTGTCAAGAGTCATGGGTGGTTGAATGGGAACATCCATGTAGCACCCATGGAATGCACCTTTGAAGTAAAATAACTCAAAGTACGGAATAAGTAATACGAAGCAAGTGGAAAGCATTAGTAATTCTGGGCCATAGAATCTCATGATCAAATTCCGGGGCTCATATACCAGCCCCTTTGTGCAGGGCTGTGCAGCAAGTGTGCCACACTGCACCACAGGGAAAGGGCAGGAATGCCCCATATCTACAAGATACAATGCGTTTCTGTCCTCTCCCCTGTGCTGGCACACGCATTGCTGCCTAGCACCAATGCAGGCACCCTTGCACCATGGTGGACACCTTCCTGCACACAAACAGCTGTTTTCCTATTTCTATTTGTGCTGTAGAACGGTCCACATATAGAAAGAGTAAAGATATTTCTCCCCATTGCGTCACTTCTATGCCACCTCAGAGGCGGCATAATAATCTGACACATTCTCAGACTTGTAAATCTGGGAATGCTTCAGATTCTTCAGCTTTCCATAGGTGTTGCGTGAGAAATCCCATGAAACACCCCTTTCGCACCGTTTTATGCATGAAAGGGGTCCATATTCACAAGGACATGAAAAGCCATACAGGGTGACTTTGCACAGCCTTGTAAATACTGGATACAAGGCTCCACCAGAGCGTAAAAACCCTGATGCTCTGGTGGCCCAGTGTGCCGATAGTTCTTCGTAAATGAGGCCCTTAGGGTCAGGAGCTCTCGTGCCTCCAGAAGCAAGGACTGAAGAGGCTGCAAGCATTAGCCCCACAATATGCACTGACCAGGTCCCTCTCTTAAGCAACACACTGACAATCAACTGACAGAAGAGTACATTGCAGAACTATTGCAGTAGATGTGCAGGGTGGGATGTTTGGGTCCCATGGCCAAGGAGATTAAACAGGATTGTGTCATCTCAAACTTTAGGAAGCTGCATCTTGCTAATAATTTGATACTGTCATCAAACCTTGGCTTGTCCGGCACAGGAACTATATGGGTTTTACCACTGTTTTTTTTTTTTTTATATAGGGACCTGAGGAGGATTGCCAGGGATTTGTTTCATAATTTGAGTCTGTTTATATCTCATTTTAATTCTGACATCTAACTAGTACCTAGCGCTACAGAATTTGAAAGAGAATGACTAACAGGTACATGTCTGAGACACAGCAGAGTCCTAGGCTTGGGGCTTCCCAGAATTCTACAGCTGAAAGCCCCATTTCAGATAAAAAATGGCCTAAAAAATTAGCCTTGTTTGGCTGATGGGGTTCCTACACTACAGGGAGAGTTTCAAACCCAGGGTCAAATGTACAAGGTAGCTGGAGTGCCCAACTCATCAGAATTTTAAGCTGGAACTTGCTGAGGTATCCTGTAAGCTGAGCTGAGCAATCTATTAATCAATATGATACTGTCTCACACCATGAAAACCGGGGCCCACATTTAACATTACTTGATGCAGAGCATTGCCAGCAAGCCAACTGGCTGTGCTGTGCTATGTCAAATAGATTGTGCAGGAATGCGCCAACTGTACCAAGATATGGCACATTACTGCTCTCTAACTACACTGGCACACTATGTGTTGCCTTGCACCAATTCAAGCACCCTTGCACCATGGTGCAAGGGTGCCTCCGTTGCAGGCAGGATTGTTGTCATGCAGAAAGGTACACCTTTTTGCACAAAAACAATCCTCAGAGGGTTTTTCACTTTGTTATTGCATGGCAGAATGCAGCACACATAGAAACAGGAAACAACACAGAGAAATGAAGATATCTTCCTTGTTGCTCCTCCATCGGGAAGGCCCACCATTTCAATGCATTACCTAGTTCACCAGTCTTGGTAAATCTGGGAATGCACCAAAAAGCATGGGTGGATGTGTGGAAGCAACCTTACAATCCCTTCCTGGTGCAGAGTAATACAATGCAGCAACTTGTGCTGCCTTGCAGGAATGTGTTTCCCTTGTGACACAAGGGCAATGTATTCCTTTGATAACTCTGGGCACTGGTCTGTTAGTGAAGTGTTTTGTGGGGGTTTTCAATGTGTTACAGCCTTCCCCAATACCTTCACCTACAGGAGTGAGCAGGTCAGCTTACTCTCATGGTTAAAGCCAACTGATTGTTCTATAGACCCAATTTCTACAAACAATGACTTACTTCAGGCATTTCATCTGTCCTGTAAATGAAAACTTTGTTTTGTTGTCATCACTTTTTACAAAGATAATTTTATGTGTAGTATGATCCAAACTTTGTCCCACTTTTTGAGTTTATAGGTCAGCTCGCAAGCAGGTTTTTTACTGTGGACGAATGGCTTAACGTAGTTGCTGGAGATTTTAATGCAAAATTAGGAGACATAACTTTAATTGGCAACTTGAGTGCATATGAGACTGGAGACTGATGGGTATACTACAGGGAAGGGATCAAAGGGGCAGCTATCAGTGGCCGTACCTTTTAAGTTTTTGATCTCTGCAAACCCATTAAGCTCGCTAATATGATAAGGTCCAGAATTCCTACCTACATCTATGAATGTTGTCAGTCTATAATAATCTATAGCTTTGTTTCACATTCCGTTCGTAACCACATAGTGGAAAGGGTTATTCTGCCTACTATAGTAACCATAATCTGCTAATCATCACCATGGCCATAACAAGGGGACATCATCAAGAACTACAGTGGACAATAGGGATCTTACCACCCCAACTAGCAGACATAGATTGGTTTGGAGAGGTGTAGCTCTGATGGCTATTTAGGGAAAGCTTTGTGTTGGTAACCTGGCTTTGAATGAAAGGTGTCTCACCCATCCCCCCATCTAGGCCACTTGAGCTCTACTGAGAATTTTGAAAAACTAGTGTGTGCTATTAGGGCCTCCTTATTAGAGCCAGATAGTCCATAGGCTTCTATCCACAAGTCTTGGTTTGAAAATGGGTGCAGGAAAGTCTGCATACACCCACAAAGTGCCCTCCGAGCATTTCCGAGGGGCAGAGCAGTTATTATCATTTGCAGAAAAGAGTAGAAGCAATCCCTTCTTAAAAGTAAATTTGAGCCTCAGTGTGACACATGGGACAAATTAGTAAATTCCTGCAAGGCAACATTTGCCAAGCTGCTTTTAAATACTATTAGCAGAAACAAGCTTTTTAATGTAAGTATTTCCATTTTAGTCACAAATATAAATGCTGACCAATTAGTGGCCTAATTTAGTGAGATCGATTCCTCAGATGATAGCAGCAAGGAGGAGATTGACCAGTTTCTGCCAAATCTCCTTTTCCTTTCCTTGAATGAGGTCACTGAGGCCATTAAAACTAGCCTTAGAAATGAGATACCTGGGCCTGGATAGGGTCCCAGTGGGACTCTATAAACTCAGTTCAGACCTGTAGGATTCCCGCATTACCATTTTACATCTATTTGACTTGTAAGACTAGTCTGACACAGTTTTGGAGATCTGCTATCATTGTGCCCGAATATAAGAAGGATAGACATGAAAACCCCAACTGCTACTGTCGGATTTCCTTTCTTGACTCCACGGTGAAGATCATTGGGAGAATTGCATTAAAAAGATTATCTACATTGGCTTTCAAACCTGGAGTTCTTTCCAAGCTACAAAATGAGTATAAATCAGTGCTTGGGATGACAAAACAGTGTCTCAATTTATACCTCCTGCCTACTAAATATACCACAGCCAAAAATAACCACATTTATCTACTCCTCATGGATCTCTTATGGTCCTTCTACATCGCGGTCAGGTCCAAGCTTTGGGCAAAGCTAAAATCCATTGGGGTGTAAAAGGGACTTGTGAATTCTTTGAGGATCCTCCATTATGACCTCACTGCCTCTGCCAGATAAGGATATAAGGAAGAATGTGCCAAATCATTTAGACCTGGGTGTGGGGTCCATTAGGGTTTATGTTCTAGCCTTAACCCTTCTCCTATTACATGTAAATGGGCTAGTAGACACCTTGATTGCAAAGAATTCTGATGTGGACGCTGTTAGAAATCTTTCTATCCCCAAGTTATTAAATGTGGATGATGACGGCCTATTGGCTAAGAACATCCAATGGGTTTAGAACCCTGCTGTGTGGGTATAACAAATATATAGCCATATTGAATTTGGAGGTTAATTCCTCCAAAACCTTTGTCATGATCTGTGGACAAGAGGAACTCTAAAATGAGATCCATGGCCATTCCGGGCAAACCAATTGTAAGAATCAGTGAATTCTCCTTTGGAGGTAATTCTGATTCGGGGATTATTTGGTCCACATGTATTGCAAAGACCAGGAGACGTTTTTAAAAGTTTTGGACTTTGTATGCAACCTGGCTTTGACCATAGGTAAGAAGCATATTGCACATTTTCTAGAAATGTGTAGGATAAAGTGTTTATCCGTATTTACCTGTGGGGCAGGTCTTTGAGGTTACAAAACAGTGAGTGGCCTGCTGGCCAAAGAGAATAGAGACTATTGACAATTCTTAGGTTTCCCCCCGTTTCCCCTCACTTTTGCAATCCATTAGGAGCTTGGTTTAGATTATGTGGAAGATCAGATTAATTTCGCCCCATTACAACTGTGGTGTTCAATTTGGTGTAACGCCCATGCTT